>NW_004955414.1:11265084-11414266 GCF_000276665.1 Chinchilla lanigera | reverse complement strand
AATATATATTTTGGGGGTATCTTTGTATATGTCATAAGGTCTGTCTTAGAATAATACTCACTAAATGTTCCTTTAGAGGGCAAAGGAATTTGGGATTGTGATATACAAATTACAGTTATATTCTTCTACACAAGTATAATTCTCATTCCATTATACAGCATCTCATCCCTGCATAGATTTTCTGATGAATACTGAAAAAATAAAACACTCCAAACTTGGAAATATGCACATAATCAAAAGAATTTCTATATCCTTTTGATTTTCTCCTACCCTAAATGACACTGAAGTGACAGGAAATATATGCAGCAGTCTTCTAAAGTAAATACAAGTTTCTGAGGAAACCTCATTGCTTGGGAGTACTCACAATCCATTTTTATATAAGCAGAGGGAAACTACAGTTCCTGCCACTAAAATTCAAAGGCTGTACACATTGCACACTAAAGCGTAGGAAGATTCAGAGAGAATCTAATCTAGTGTAGTGTGAGCAGTAGACAATGTTATTTCCTACAAATTAATTTAATGGGTTCTACAGTAGCAAAGAGAAGTAGCTGCGTGCATCCCGATGTTCCCTTGGGAGCAGAGCTGAAAGTACTTTGAGAGCACACAGGAAATCTACTGCAGATCAAATGTTCTTACACAAAGCAGTTCTTACTCTGTCACCTCATTGTAATGCAGGTTTACATCCCAATAGCTTGTTTTCTTATCACTTCCTTATAAAGCGATACTTGTAGAATGCATTTAATTAAATACAATCTCTATGTTAGGACAATTCGTGGTAATGGGACACAACATCAACTGATTAATATGACCACAGAGTCTTACCTGCTTAATTTACAGCTGATAGGTAAATTTGTCCAAACAACTGCAGTGTTTCCAATTTTAAAAATATGGAAGAGTTTGAGAGGTTACATAATCATGCAAGCTCATGATTGCGGTAAGACCCAAGGTCTTCATTTTACTCATTAGTATTTATTATATTTCCTATTGAACATATGATGTATGTTTTATAGGAGAAGCAATTATTATTTTTAGAAGTTTAAAGTACTTTAAAAGAGGAAAGATTCAATTTTACAAGGAGCTAAGAGACAATTATTTGCAAAAACGAGATGTTTTGTGCACAAAATAAGCTACAGTTCCAGATCTAGAGGAGGGTACTTCAAGCAAAAGCAGTAACATTAACAAACATCCAATACTATGTATTTGAATGAGTGACTAAATGAACAAAGTTGTAAATAGTCATTACCTGTTTTAGTAGAAGTGAGTATTCCAGGGATAATGAGGGAAGGATGTGAAAGTGCTCTGAAACAGATTTTTTCAAGTCATGCATGCTCTACCACTAACTATACTCCCCACCCTATATACCTTTACGGTAGGTTTTCTGCTCTCAATGTTCATATGTACTGATGTATATAAAGTTTCTTGAGGCCAAGGTAATAGCTTGTCTATTTTAAACATGAAATAATTAATACAGAGATTAAAATTATTTATTTACTCATTCATTCAAAAATGTACTGAGTGTCTAATGATGTTGAACATTTTCTCATGTATTTATTTGCCATTGGTATTTCTTTATGTGAGAAGTGTGTGTTCATCTCAGTTGCCCATTTTTGTATTGGCTCTTTGAATTTGAGGGGGCTGGTTTTTTTTTTTTTTAAGTCTTTATATGTCAGATAGAAGTCTTTTGTACAAGAGACAGTTGACTAATTTTTTTTCTCAATTTGTGGGATTTCTTTTTACTCTGCTGGTGATTTCTTTAGATGTGCAAAAGCTTTTCGGTAAGATGAGATCCCAGTTGTTGATTCTTTGAAGTATTTCCCATGCACTTTGGTTTTTGTTCATGAACTTTCTGCCTACCCCTATATCTTCAAGATTTTTATCTGTTTTCCCTTCCAGTAGATTTAGTGCGTCTGTTTTAATATTTAGATCTGTGACCCATTTTGACTTGATTTTGGTGCATGGTGATAAACATGGGTCTAGTTTCAGTCTTCGGCATGTGGCGAGCCAGTTTTTCCAGCACCATTTATTAAAGATGCTGTCGTTCTTCCAGTGAACTTGTTGGGCCCCTTTGTCTAAGATAAGGTAGCTGAGTGTGTAAACTAGGACTAGAGGTCCCATTCAAGCCAGCTATTTCCCTTTTGGGCATTTTTACAGAAGAACTAAAAATGCCATACCACAGTGACATATGTGCACCCATGTTTATAGCAGCACAGTAGGTGATATTAGTAAAAGCGAGTCTTAAGAGTATGTATGGTATAGTTAGATATGTTGATTCTTAATTAATTCTTCAATAGTGTTTTTTCTTTCCTGCAAATGTGTTAGGTTAGCTGACTACGTTCTTTGCTCAAATAAAAATTTTGTGCTCTGACAATAAAGTTACTTAAATTCTCAAACATTTAGTGTTCTTATCTATAAAAGAGATTACAATGCATTTTTGTTCACAACCAAATATTAAGAATTTAAAACAATTGTCTTTATTTAAAAGATAAAAGAATGAAAACATATTAGCAGACACACAGAAAGCAATGCAAATGCCCATCCACTGAGAAATGGATAAAAAAGTTGTATTTTTATGCAATGGAATGTTACCCAGCTATAAAGAAAAATAAACTCTAGGCTTTTATAGGTAACTGGACACAGCTAGAGTCCATACTCATCTGTGAAATAAATCAGATCCACATGTGTAAACACCATATTGTTTCAGTAATGTAAGAACCTGAAAAAGTGAATAAAATCTAAAAGGTACAATAGATATTCTGAAAGGGAAAAATGTTCAACAGGAAAGAACAACTGGGTTGAGGGAAAAGAGAAAAGAAAGAAAGGAAAAAGTATATATATATTTATATATATACTTTTTATATATATATATATTTATATATATATACACACACAGAGGATAGGTAAGATAGTTGTACTACTGATTTCCACTGCTTTATTGAAAGAAGCAGTTATGTTTAATTGCTTGGTCAATCTTACATGCCTATGTATGTTTATCTGAGTGACCAATTTGAGTACACCAATATGTAATACAACAACCACTGTTAATTTCCTATCACCTTGTTTGAAATTCTGTTAATTGTATCATTTATGTGTTACTTTGTAAATGTATGTGTGTTTGTTAATATGCTTTCATTCTTTTACCTTTAAAATTTAAAAAAATGTACTGAGAACCTTTGGAAGAGTCAGAAAGAAACTAGGAGTCAATTTCTTTAACGGACAGACAATTCTTACCTAGTGGAGGGAGGTGCTGGGATGGGACTCGACAGTGTGCACTTTCATGAGTTTCCAGGGAAAGTACTTCTGCCGGGCATTACACTTCCCCTAGGAAACAGAATCCCCTGTGTGGATGGAGCCTCAGGAACAGTCACACCAGGGGAAGGGTAAATAAAGTGAGACAATCAAAGCTGTTCCTAAAGCGTGACAGGTCTTGTTGATAGTGTGGAATTTTATCTTCGAGGTTCAGTCATTAAAAACTGTAACGGGAAGTTCAAGCTGTGAAATAGGATAAAGTTCATGTTTTAGAAAATCATTTTTTTTTTATTGTGGTGTGGCGAGGACTGGAGAGAGGTGAGGTCAAATGCTGAGCACCCAGTGCAGCCAGGGCTGCTGTGGCTGTGAAACGATGGTGGCTCGCATCAGCCTTATGGCAGTAGAGTTGGGAAAATGGGAATGGGGAGCTCACTCTAGTTTTTATAGCCACCAGATGGTATGCATATAAGTGAGAGTTCTCTGGAGTGGGGACTCCCATCCCTGCTCTGGGAGATCTGTGGGCTCTTAGGACCTGGACCATCTGTATTTACAGCAACTGCCCATAGCTTGCATTTCCAACTGGGCTCTATCTCCCATCAAATCAGCACAAACATTGGATTCTCACAGAGCACAAACCCTACTAGACCTGTGCATGCCAGGAATCTAGGCTGTGTGCTTCTTATGTGGATCTAAGGGAAAAATTGTCTTCCATGAAGCTGTTACCTGGTGACAAGAAAATTTGGAGAACTGTCACTTTTGAGGACCAGAATTGATTATATATATATACACACATATATGTATATATATAATTATATCAGGATTAATTAGGTTTACTGGGTCAGAGATGGAAGAGTCAACATTGATCATCTGTGGAATCACAGGCAGGAGGTATCCACAATGGCACTCTGCACTTGGAGAGCTGGAAGACCCAGCAGCTCCTCATGAAGATGGAAATCACAGAACAAGAGGCACCAAGGATGTGCCACCAGCCTAAGGCCAAAAGCCTGGAAGCTCACGGTAGTTTTTGGTGTGAGTCTGTGTTGAAGGCAAATGAAAATGGAAGCTCATGTCCAAAGGTAATGGTGAAGACTGGAGCTCATCCAAAATGGGCATACTACCTTCTCATTTTCACTTATTCCATCCAGGCTACATCTGCCACATCCCTTCCATTCACTGGCCTACTTGTCAGTCATTCACAAACACACCGAAACTGTGCTTTACTAATCTGCTAGGTGATTCTTCCTCAAGTCAGTTAGACATATCACAATTAACAGCCACAATGTCCAATATGTATTTGTTAAATTTAGAATTCTCAAGTTATCCTCACTGGATGATCCACTCACTTGCTACTAAAGTATGAATCAGGATCAGCATCTGCCCCAGTACCTGAGAGCTTATTAGAGATGCAAGGACTCAGGCTTCCCAGACCTGGGAAATCAGAATTTGCACTATTGCAAGGTTTCCAGGAGATGAATACTCACATTAAAGTATGTAAATAGTTACCTTGAGTCATAAAAACTTAGAAAATGTGTGCTTTTAAATGAGAAAATGCATGAAGGAAATCCAAGTTCTCTCCCAAGACAGCTTAGAATTCTTTATTAGGACGTGCATATTAATAAAAAAGATGTTGCCGAAATACAAAGATATGAATTCACTGGTAATAATCATGTGGTTTAAAATAAATGCAAAAGATATTTGAGTTAATGACTATAATCTCTGTTAAATTAAAAGTATCTAGATTATATTTATTTTTTATTCATAACTGAGATACAGTTAGAAGAAATTGGCTTATTAAACTATTTCATTAACTCTAAAGATTTCTTTATGAAATTGGCAAAAGTAATAATGATAATGTTTGAGAAAATATATTTGCATGTAAGGTACCTTTTATACCTTTAAGTATTAGCAATTTTAGGTTTACATAGATTCAATATGTTGTTTCCTAAAAACAAATAAAATGTCAGGCAATTCTCAACTTTCATATTACAGCAAATATCCACAAGCCTAAAAACGAAAGGAAATCCAAATTCCAGTAGGTGTTCTTTTGCTTTCTCAGTTTGTTAAAAATCAATTACAAAATCCTTTATGGCAGTTCGTATCTTAGGGATGTGTTTAAGGACATATATCTGCATTTTTTCACATTCATTTTATTCATTTTCTTACTAATGGAACATGCAGTTGATTGGGCTTAAGGTTAGTGAACACCTAACAGAAGGGACAAAATTGAGACTAATCTGCATTTTTCTCAAAGTGCACAGAGTTTAGAAGACCTTTGCTTCTCATCAGTTTCTGCAGTTTTATTTCTCTCCTTTCCATCCTTTAATTTGAAATAATAAAGACCAAGTAAATGAAATAGCAAAATATTTTCACAAAGGGATACAGTTCCTGAGCGGATGAGTCAGTGCATATGGGCCTGTGCTGCTCGCTTGGAGGAAGAGCCCTTGGGCGTGGATTGCCATGTCCTTGTTAAGTGACACAGTGTGAATTGGGTAAGAAAATGGTTTTGAGGTCTTGCTGTATATGCAGTTTGTACACAATTTGAAAGAGTAAAACTCATTGTTTATGGCTAACTTCATTTCAGCAAGTTAATTCTGAAGGTTCAGTTTTCTAGTTGTAATGAGTCCCTACATTGAGTAATAAGACAAACCCTTGACCTCAATAGACACTGGTTGAGGAAGAAACACACAACATAGTTACAAGTCACTGTATTACATTCCTGCATTCTAAAGGTCACCTTTTATTTGTTTTTTAATTATTTGTTTTTTCTTGAGATAGGATCTCACCAATGTAATCTAAGCCAGCCTTGATCTTGCTTCGGCCAAGCCCACACCTCCTAGACATTCTGTGAGAGACTGACTGTTGACCTGCCTTACTATGGTTATTCATTCCCATGTGCTCCAGGGCCACTGCTGCTGTCACTGCTGAATACACTAGTAACCTTTAATTGGGAATTTCTTACATAGCTTCATATGTAAGAGTCTGTATCACAAAGGAGACTTTACTAACATTGACTTGTTAAACCTTCAGGAAAAGAAAATTGTGTACATTTTTATCTACATTTCGAAGATACAACTGAGGCTAAGGGAGATGAAGTACCTAAGATTATGGCATGAACTGAAACACTTAAGAGTCAAATCCAAAGTCCCCCCATTCCCAAAATTGGCTCTCACTGTCTGATTGGCAGTGGCTTTCAAACCAGGGCACTAATGCTCCATAGAGGATATTTGGAAATGTGGAAGATCATTTGTGATTATCTCAGAGCACCAAGGAGAGTGCTAGAATTTAGTGGATGTTCGCTGCACATGCTAAACTCTTTCAATGTGTTGGAATGTCTTATAAAACTCAGATTGTCCCACTACCAAGTGCTAGGGCTCTCTATCAGAAACTCCAATTTATCACTTCTTTTCTCATCACAGGTGTGTTTCTCATGCTGTACATTAGCTAAAATATTTTCACATAAACGCTTCCATCTTTCATATCTCAGGGAAATGGTGAAGGTTTTTGAATGTGAGCTTACACATACTACTGACTTTCTCAGGTCCTTAGGCAATTATCATGAGACTGAAGGAATAGAGACCATTTATAGATTTAAATAGCAAATGAGGTCAGTTGACATATCAATAATGCAATTTAGAGCCTTTGGTCCTCTCTAGAGCAATGAAAATTAATTCTGATAACTGCCTAAATCAAATATGCACTGAGAGAAATTTGAGATTGCTGTGGGGGTATGATGCAGGCACTGTTTGCTCCTGATGTAGGTGATAATAGTTTGCTCATTCATAGACATTCTATTTGGAAATCTATCTGTTCACACATACCTACTGGAACCTCCTGAACTGGCACACAAAACAGGAGTTTGATGCTTGACTGCAATGCATTCATTTTATAATTTCCATATAATGACAGCTGGTATAAGGATGGTATCAGACACTAGTGAGTAACGGCTAAGGAAACAGGCGAGTGCCATGATGACAACTAAGAGGACAGCACCTGGCAGTAGAATACTCTGTGTTCAAAGAATTATTTATCTACCTCACAAGTTGGGGAATATATGTTAATCTCTTGAGCATAGTCATTGTTGTACATCCAAGGCTGGTATACCTTCCTTCTGCTTTAAAACATAGAAAGAAGGGAAAAAAGGACTTAGTATGCCACCATGTAATTCCTGGAGTGGTTCTCTCTCTGTGACCATTTAAATTAAATTCAGAAGTTGGAAAAGTATTTCTCACCAGCATTATTCTCACAGTAGCTCTGGGAGAGCAAAGAAACAACCTTCCAAATGACAAAATTAAGACTTAGAGAACTGAGTACCTCACCAAGATCACAGATCTAGAGAATGCTGAAGCCAAGATTCCAATTCATGACAATCTGTTTCTAAGGTCTTGGTTCACTTCAGTAGGCTACATGAGTTACCTGGGCTGACTGAGCAATGGAATGGTAAGGACACTTTTTTGTTTGTTTTTGAGGCAGGGTCTTACTATGCAGTTCAGGCTGGCCTTCAACTCACCATATAGCCAGGCTGGCCTCAAACTTGCAGCAAGATTCTCCTGCCACAGCTTTCTGAGTACTGAGATTACAGATGTTTACCACCACATCCAGCCTAGGACACTTGATGTTTTGCATGTTGCCTAAGTGTTTTCAGCACTCACATAACATGCTTCCCATGTTCATTACCCTGCTAGAAGTCTTAAGGGAATGTGGAATTCTTTTCTTCAAAGGAGGACAGTGAGCATATGAGACATGATGGCCACAGGAAAAAGGAGTGAGAGAGTGAGAATCATTAGAGGAGAATCAGGGACTGATATGTTTTCTAGTACAACAGATTTAACCTGCTTTGAGAAACAAAGATGATGTTTTAGTCTCAAAACTACATTTATATTTATTAATCCACTCATTTCCTCTAACCAAAGGTGATATTAGGAAAGCGAGTCTTAAGAATATGTACGGTATAGTTAGCCATGTTGATTCTTAATTAATTCCTCAATAGTTTTTTTCTTTCCTGCGAATGTGTTAGATTAGATGACTACCTCCTTTGCTCAAATAAAAATTTTGTGTGCTGGCAGTAAAGCTACTTAAATTCTCAAACACTTAGTGTTCTTATCTATAAAAGAGATTATAATGTGTTTTTGTTCACAACAAAATATTAAGAATTTAAAATAGGGGCTGGGGATTTAGGTCAGTGGCAAAAGTGCCTGCCTGGCAAGCCCAAGGTCGTGAGTTCGGTTCCCGGTACTGGAGAAAAACCAAAAAAAAAAAAAAAAGAATTTAAAATAATTTGCTTTATTTTAAAGATAAAAGAATGAAAACATATTAGCAGACGCACATAAAGCAACCCAAATGCCCATCAACTGAGGGATGGATAAAAAAGATGTGATATTTTTATACAATGGAGTATTACTCAGCTACAAAGAAAATTAAACTCGGGGCTTTTATAGGTAATTGGTCACAACTAGAGACTATACTCATAAGTGAAATAAATCAGACCCACATGTGAAAACACTGTATTGTCTCACTAGGATAAAATAAAATATTTTGTGAATTTGAGATGGCTCCATATAGATATATTTATACTGCTTTTTCTTTTGCTTTGTACTCAAACTTTTTAAGTAGTAAGCTAGGATAAAAATTTTATAAACACAAATACATTTTGTCAATGATACAGTTTATAAAGTACAAGAACAACAAGTTCCCCTAATTCAACGTTTAAGCCCATCATTCAGCTATGATTAATCATGTTTTAATGAGTATTTCATAAGATTTAGTTTGTCATTAGCTCACTTTTGAAATAAGATTTATTTCAATATATCTTATGCCAATATAAGGGAAAATTTTGCTCTGAATTTGATTTTTCCTTGGGAAATTAAAACCATAATGCAAAAATTGCTTCGTTTTTGCTCAAAAGCTACAATAACAAATCATAACTTTATATCATATTAATCCATAGTATAATTTTACATTATATCATGGATAATTTTATCCATGAAGAATATTATCTGATTTTTTTCAAACTTTTTTATTTTAAAGAGAATTTTTAAAAGTAACAAAAAACAACATAGACAAAAACAATGCAAAACAAAAACAATAAAAATGATACAGGATTTTGAAACAGAATGATAGGAATTAACAGTGGTTGTTATATTACATATTATTATTCTGGTTTATTTAGAATGTCTTTTTAAGAAGGAAATATTTTGAGACGTAGCTACTAAGAGTCCTGCATCCCATCTCTGATTGGATTTTAAATGAGAAACTACAGGCCTTTTTGGATAAATGACCTGATTCTGAGGTATCATCTTTGGGGTGAGATCTAGTAACAAGCAAGCTGCTTAGTAGTATATTAGGCTGTTTTGCATTACAATAACAAGATACCCCAAACAGGCTAACTTTATACAGAAACAAGATTTAAATAGTTCACATTTCTGGAGATTTAAGGATAATGCACCAGTATTACTTAAGCTCTGGTGAGGATTTCATGGCAGATGGCTAGAGTATATTAGAATAAGAAAGATCATATTGCCAAACAGGAAGCAGAGAGATTCTGGTCCCACCATCCCTTATAAAGGCATGATAACTTCCCATTGACCTAAAGACCTATTCTAGGTCTCAGTCCACAACTTCCACACTGCCACCTGCAGAACCAAGTCTCCAAAACCCAGACTTGTGAGAACCCATTTAAGGCATACACAAGCAATGGAAAGGGATAGCAGTGGGGAGAGATAACATAAACATGGTTTTGAGTTACAAACATAAAAATTCAGGGTTAGTAACCTCTAAATATTTCTTATCAGAAGTAAACCTGAGAATTACCCAAAATCCATCAGTTTCTGGAACAGGGCAAGGCGATTCAGGTAGCTTGCCTGAGATCAGCAGAAACCGAGATGATATATGGGAATTTGTAAAACTTCTTTTCCTCAGGGAGAGGGAAAGCAGTGAGTGTCTAGTCTATCATTTTCTTTTGTTCTAGTTCATAGTATTTGGGTCTTCTTTTCCTTTTTAAGGGCTCAATGCTGATTTCATCTATTAGTGGGCTAATAGCATTTTTTAAAGGTTGCAAATTATTCCAGTTAGCCTATAGAGTTCATTCTGCAAGAAACTCCAATGTTTCAGAAAATATAATAAATAACATCACCATGTGTGTAAACTTTTAACAATTTTTATTGACTCATGGTGATTGAGTTATTGACTAAGCCAGATTCACTATAATTGGTGCAGCACAGAGGTGAGAGGAAGCCTGGTACATTGCCTGGTGCATTTCCGGAACTATGAGTTCCAGGTGCACTGTGGCCACAGAGCATGGGAAACAAGCAGAAAAGGAGGTGTGAGGGACAGATGCTGTCACGGAATGAAGGGTTTGTGGGAGGTGATCAAGATCTATCTTAAAGGTGTTGGGAGGGTGGCAGAGCATATGATGAATAGTACATTATATAAGGTTTCTGTGTCACGAATAGCACACTCAATCTCTTTTAACATCTACACACAAGAAAATGCGATTCAATTTTCATTTTAAGAGCATCTACTTATGGAGCAACTGCTGTATGCCAGGAAATTGATATATAATTCATCTTCAGCTTGTCAGCTATGCATCATTCTCCCCATTTTATAAACAAGAAGACTGAGCTTCATGCATGTTAAGTCACTAGTTCAAAGACCAACAGCTAGGAGTGGGGCTGAGCAGAGTTTCACAGAAACTTGATTTAAAAGCCAGGTTATTGATTTCTATGCAGTACTAAGTCATGGAAAAGAAATGATAGTATTGATATTCACAGTGACAAAGGCCTAAAATGTTATTGCCCGAGATGGTTTATTAGTAGTTCTAACTACAATTGTTCAGATTTGTGCTTTACAGTAAATCTCCACATCTGTGCTGTACAATGCTAGTGAGCCTGTGGCTACTGACATTTGAAATGGGTTTAACGCAGATGCGCACATGCGCACATGTATAAAATGCACTTCGGATTTCAAATATTTCATTTGTATAAAAGAATGTGCACTAATAATTTTTACTTGTTTATATATTGAAATTACAATATAATGAGTATATTTTTGGATGCTTCATGAATATGCCTTTATTAAAATTCATTTTACCCATTTAAAACTATAATTCCCAGAAAATGTAATCTTACATGTGTGGGTCAACTAATTGGACAGTGCTTGGTCTAAATTATAAAAGAACAGAGATGAAAACATACCTTCCACAGTGGGAGGCCTTGGTTTTGTTCACAGGAGGGAAAGGACTCCTGGGTATAGCTGTTGCTGAAGGTTTGATTGAGAAACAAGAGCTTCATTTGATTCTTTTTTTTTTTTTTTTTTTTTTGTACTGGGAATTGAATTCATGACCTTACGCTTGCCAGGCAGGCGCTGTGCTACAGAGCTATATCCCCAGCCCCTTCATTTGATTCCTGATCCTTAAACAAGCCAGAGTACAAGCAATGAGGCTGTGAAGAAACTATTTAAAATTGTGCTTTCCTTTTTCTTGACTAGGAGCCATTTTTTAAAAAACCATATGCTTAACACATCATTTTATATGCAAAATAAAAATAATAATCACCCTCAAATTATTATTACAAAATGGAATGAATTAACCCACACAAAGTGCCCAAACCAGGGACTGGCTTAAGATAAATGCTCAATGAAAATAAATCTTCTTCCTCTATTCCTACTTCCCCTCTGTGTCTGTCACGAAAGGAGATCAGGATGGTCACCCCAATAACATTATCTTTTTTATTGCACCACGGGAATTATTTTCTAACTTCAACTTTTCCCATGCATCTCATCACGCAGCAAATGATAAAAAGTGTTGCTTCTATAAAGGTCAGCAGCTTGGGGCTGAATTTGTATCAAAGATGAAAAATATCTTAAAATAAATTCAATTTGTAAATATTTACTTGTTTCTATAAACTCTGCTTTCCAATTTAGTAAATCTAATGCTAAAATTTTATGCACAAACTATGTTATGCATGGCAATTTTTGTCTTTTATAATAGCACAAGGCTTTAAAAGTAAGTGTGGCTTTTGTGTTCATTTATCCCTCACTTGTTTTCACTGAAGTACTTCCCAAAGTTTTCTTTTTCCTCAGTTTAGAAGTTTGAATAACTTTCCGTAAGGATCACAATGGCCTAACGACTAGTCCTTCTGGTTGTTGTGCCCAATTTCTAAGTGAGTCTAATCATTACTTCATTAAGTTAACACGTATTTATTGCACACCTGTTGTGTGTCAGGTACTGCTGGACGTTAAGAGGATACACTTTCAATAAGTACAAGTCAGTCACTTTGTCTCAGAGTTTACTTAATAGACACATCTACATGTTTCATGTACAACAAAGACAAGAGCAGACAATGAGTGTGATGATGCTGGGAATTAACAGAATATGAAATAAGACGACGTTAAGGCCAGAGAAGTATCTCCAAACACAAGGAGGTATAAAGCAAGACTATCGGAAGGGGTAGGAGTTAGTCAGGCAGTTATTGTCCCAAACTACATCCCTGACTCCATACTCCCCAAACTTGGCTTATTAAGCTTCATTTTAAAAAATAAAATAAAAAGGGGGTTTCTGTGAACTCACTTTTGGGTGACATGGAACATTTATGTACAACTAATTTTTTAAAACTGCATCCAGTACCTTAGAGAAGTTATAGGCCCAATCTTTTTACAAAAGGGTGGATTGTCTCTGTGTATTAAATAAATATTGGAGTATCTCCGAAGGAATATAAAATAGGCTTTCAGTGACCTGTAAAATGACTCTCTTCAGAGGATTCCAGGAATTATTCACGTTTTATTAACTCAGAGTGTATTAGTTCAGAGGCATTCCATAGTTAGGGAGAAAAATCCTCTGAGAGGTACCCTCCAAAGATTATGCCATCAAGGACAATAGAAAGGAGCTAAGACAGGATGTATGATTTCTTAAATGAGGATTCTTTTGAGTCTTATTGAACATCCAGTTTACAATGGGCACTTCTATACTTAGTCCTTTTATTAGATTCTTGTGTTTTCAAGCTACCCTATGAAGGAGTATTATTTTTAACCTCTATTTTTAACATCAGGAGCCAAAGTTTAGAGAATTGAAATGATTTGTTGATCTCATAGAATAAACAGTAAATGTACTATACTAGTAAAAGTATACTTCTGCCTATGTTCTATCTCAGTGTAGTAAATTTTGATTAAGTTTATAATGGCTGAATATAAGAAGTGCTACGCACAGTCTAGGTTATTTTGGTATGTCGAGTAGAGCCGCAGGAAGAATGACAAAGAACTTTCCTTCTCAAACTGCCCTGTGTTCTAATTACACTTCAAAAACCTCTGAACAACTAAAGACGTCTCTTTAAAGGATAAAAACAGTTTGGGAACACAACCATAGTCCTGTGTAGTACAATGATATCACAGTCCTTCATGGACTACAGTAGTCCCAGAAGACTATCACCTAGTGACAGCAGAGCTGAGATAATTTGTGTAAATTCACTGTGATGTTTGCGTACGGATGGATGAAAATGTCTAAGGACACAATACTCGGAATGGAGCCCCATTGTTAAGTAATCAAATATTGTCTCTGCGCTTCAAGTTTTGACATTGTTTAATCATGTTTCTTAGGAATAACTTTGTAAAACATATGCAAATTTGATTTTGTGCCACTGTATTCACTTCTTTTAAAAATCGTTGCTTCTGTGAGTCGTCACCCTCTGGTATCTGTCCTCCCTGCTCTGCACTCCTCACAAATATATAGACACATAGAGTCTTACATAGCTTTCCTTGGCTAACACTGCGCACCCGCTGCATCTCACTTTTTATACCATTTCCTCCAAGACCCTGGCCCCAGTTTGCCAAGTGAAAATTATCTTCTTGCCCTATGAAACTCTATGGTTCTTGAGGTGCTCTTATTATAACCCTTTAACTTTACATCTTAATAGTATCTTTACTGATCCATCTCCTCTGCTGAACAGAACACCAAACCAGGCAGATCTTAGATTTGTGGAGCTTCTACTATAAGTAAAATGGGGATAAATGAATCATTAAACAAAAAATTGAAAATAACAAATAAAAGTTAAATGGTTATGTGAATATCTAACTGGCACTTCAAAAATGGAGTGTTAAAATTAATTTTAAAAGTAAGCAAATTATTCAAACTTCCTCCTATAGTGCACATAACCAACATTCTCTGGGACAAATGGGCTCCTCCATCTCTTCAGAGCAAGCTTTGGATAATCCTTTTCTCTTCTTTGCCAAAAGAAATGGCCTCCTTTGCTTTGGTCAACCACAAGCAAGTGAACCTGAGCATATGAACTTAAGTGGTTGGACAAATGGAAGTCAAATGGAAGTACAAATTTGAAACACTGACAAATATTAGAAATATTGCCATATATAGAACACTAACGTTGTAGTTTTGATACTTAAATGCCTAACAAGCCTCTATTCTTAAGCTTTCCTACCAACAAATGCCAGGGTCTAGTTCAAACCTAGTTTTACATCACTCATCCATATGCTTCTAGGGCCGAGCACCAATGGACAGGTTTACACTGTGTAACAATTCACAGGCTTGACTCTTCTTGAGGTAGGAGAGTAGGGGTGAGGCAAGACAGACATGCAATTGGAAGAATGTGTCAAAGGTTGTAAAATCCCATGGATGACAAGTTGTTCAAGGTATCTCTGAAAACAGAGGACACCTGCAGAACCCAGGACCCAAAATTACTTAACACCCATGAGCTCTGTAGACAGAACCAACCAGAAAATAATATTCTCAATTCCTCATTTGGACCCAGTGCTATTTGCTGGACCAGTCAGAAAAATGCTATTTTCATTCCTTCATTTGAATCTGGGCCTGTTCTGAAGAGCAGCCAGAAGATGCTATTTTCAAGCCTTCATTTACTTGTGTGCACAGTGAATAAAAACATGTTTCTGATCCTTCATTTACAACTGATGAGAAGCCAAGTGAATTTTTTAAAGGACAGTTTATGCCAGTGGTGACACAAAGTGAGTTTTGATAGTACCTGTGTCCTGTATGAGGGAAAGACACCTTGGGAATTTTAGACACTGAAGACCCCATTATCCTTATCCTCAGGCATGTCGTGAGACTCTTCACTGGCCCTCTTTCATTCTGTGGAGTGTATCACATTTCCACTTTCAGTAGATGAACACTTCTGCTGTCTTTTTCATATTTCTTGTCCAGTTCTCTGTTCAGAACCTCAAGGACTTAGAAAGAAGCCCATGGGACCCCACACCTGGTAACATTCTCACTATGGAACTCAGTGGGTTTACTCAGTGGGTACTTGGATTTATAGAGACCACCTCTGTCTTTGGTGGCCTCCTAAGCTAGTGTGTGCTGAAGTAACTGTGAACCGCAGATATCTACCCCACTAAATTCAAGCTGTGCATAGGTATGCAAGATTTAACTCTTACAATGTATTTACGTGTAAAAGTACATGTATATTTATGTGTGTATGTGTGTATGTATGTGTGTATGTGTATAAATGTATGTGCATATGCGTTTATGTATGTATGTGTATATGTATATAGGTGTATGTGTATGTATGTATATATATTTTAAATCACAGCTTCATAATCCATAAATTGCTTAGTACAATAATTAAAATAAACCACAGAAAAAACCTTATTGTTCCTAAGTGTATATGTGTGTGTATGTATGTGTACATGTGTATATTTGTGTGTGTGTCTATGTGTGTATATGTGTATACATGTGTATGTGTGTATGCATGTATTGCATGCATGTATGTGTGTATGTATGTATGTATATATCTTCCTCTTTGTTCCCCAACCCCAATCTCCAACTTCCATTTGTATCTCCAAAATTTTCCTGAGATCTCCAAAGTCACTCTTCCTATGGAAAAAATGTGTTCTAGGAAAGCTGGAGTATGATGAGACACAAATTCTGATCAGTTGCATTTAAAATGTATGAAAGCACATAAAATTTATGATATTATGAACACGTTGGTGAGTACAGGGCTTTGACAGAACATGAATCTGAGGGACAGCGCAGTTTAAGCTTTGTGTTAGCTTCATAATAAATGCACTCTGCAACATGAAAGAACAAGAGTGTCTTCTTTACTTTCAGATCTCTTACTCATATTCCTCCACCTGACACTGTAGACACTAAAGTATGTTTATTAATTAGATGATACAATGCATTCATGTATGTTTTAAATCACAGCTTCATAACCCATAAATGGCTTAGTAAAATGATCAAAATAAAATATAGAAAACTACCTATTGTTCCTAAGTGATGCTGTGTCCAGCTTATAAGAATAGAAAACACAACAACTTCTCCTACCATGCATATGACCAGAATATTATTGTGATGATCATAAATGTCCAGGGTGCTCTCTTGTTTTTTCCGAGGTCACATTTTTCAAGAATATGTGCATTTGTGTCTGTCCTGACCCGCTGCAGGAGCTTGGGCATCTGAGAGCTCCCTGGGAGCCGGCGGGCGGCGGCCCTCTCCGAGACACTCCAGAGGGCCCAGGGGGATGAAGTGGCTCCAAGTCCAGCCCATGCATGGTGAAGAAAGTTAAGGATTCAGTGTGAAGCACAGAAGCAGATAATGCCAGACAACAAGCAGTACTTGGTACACGTTCAATGAGTGAGGCAGCAGTTCCTTCTCCAACTGCTACAGAGATGGCAGAAATTAGTTTGAATTCAGTATGAAATGGAATACACTGAAAGTATTAGTCAGCTAATGAGGGTTCCAGAAAACTTAAAAGTAACACTATGTTATGGTTGATACATTGTTTCAATTTGGGGAGTCTAGAGGTTTGGCTAAGTGACTCAGCAGGAAGCCAGGGTGCTTACTTTGTATACATCCTGAGCCTGTGGAAGAGGAGGGCATGGAGATTATGTGAGGGCTGCATGCCCCTTAGGTGCAGGTAGCCTGTTTACAACGTAAGGCAGGGAAAAGAAGCTGCTTGGTGCCATTCTGCACGTTTGCTCTGGCTGTTTCTCTGTTCGGCTACCATTCCCTGCTTTGCTCTCGTTGCTTTGCTACCTTCTGCCTCGGAGCCAGCCAAGTATGGACTGAAACCTCCACAAACTGTAAGCTAAATAAACCTTTCCTTCCTTGATTTTGGGCACTGGGTATTTTGTCTCAGCAACGAGAGAAAAGTAACCAAGACACACCACCAAATGCTGACGTGGAGCAAGGATTCCCAGAAGGAGTTCCAAATGCTGGTGTGATAATGCAAGTTCCAGAGAGGATTGTTGTAGCAGGAAGTAATGAAGACATTTCGCTTTCAAGACCAGCAGATCTTGAATTTATTCAGTCAACTCCTTTAAAATCTTTGGCACTAAAACCACCACCTGTTTTACTTACACTAATGAAAGATACTCTGGAGTTAGAAAGACCTACTCCAATCCCCCAAAATGATGAAATCCATGCAGTTGACAGGCTAAAAAGAGCACTCTATGAGTGAAAGTGCTGTTTGCCAAAATGGACAGCTGGTCAGAAATGATTCTATGTGGTACAGATCAGATTTTGCCCCAAGAAATAAAATTTCAAGGTTCCAGGCACTGATTTCCGCACCAGAGCACACTGTGACACCATCACCACCACAGGCACAGGTCTGTTCTCCCTGCATGTTATCCGAAGATGGAGCTAATCTTTCCTCTGCTCATGGCATTTTGTTGCTTATCCAGTCTGCTCCTCGTAGGGCTGACCAGCAGATCTTGGATGTGCTGGATGAAAATCGCAGACCTGTGTTGCATGGTGGGTCTGCTGCCACCACCTCTAATCCTCATCATGGCAACATCAGGGGGCATTTCAAATGTAGGTGCAATACTCTGGTTTCTCTTCAGATTGTATAAATCTTTCACCTTTTTACAAATGGAGACGTAACAACTGAAGGAACGGCAGATGACACCACGGCTGTAGGTGCAGCTTCATTAAGATGAGAGATAATTGAAAGAAAACGGCACCTACAACTTCTAGAAGGGGAAAACAAAGTAGGTGCTGAAAGAAAAATGGCCATGTATTCGATTACTGTTGCATTCTGGCTGCTTAATAGCTGGCTCTGGTTTTGCTGCTGTTAGAGGGAACCTCAGCATTCCAATGTATTGTCTCAACTTCTGGAAATATAAAGGACTTACAAACTTAAAAAAAACAATATGTACATTTGTGAAAAATGACGAACTAAATACTTACAACATGTGCAATTAATTGTGCATCAGTTATACCTCAATAAATCTGTCTGAAGAAATCAAAGGGGTATATGTTGATTGCTCTGTCACTAAACAAATAATGAGGCTCACATGTTACAGTCCTTGGATGAGTGGACTCTGGTGTATCTCAGCTATATTCTTTTTCTCCAAATTTGTTTGCCTTCCTATGTAAATCTTTTGAGTGCTACACCAACCACTGAGCATCTGCTAAGGTTTATAAAGGGTACTGCATAGTAGAACACCATTATTACCATTTCCAAAGAATCTCTAGAATGTACTAAAAAAAAGTGGGATTTGTTTGACAAAGTAAATAATAGCTTAGGTAATAAAAGTGCAATCCTTATTCTAAAACAAATGCATAGCATTCTGAGAAAAAAATAATGGGCTACAACTCCATTGTATTAAATCAACCTTTTAACATATATGATGTGGGATCATTTTGAGTGATGGAACATTTGCTTTCACAAAAGAAGACCAAATTAATTACTGGATTAGTGCTAAGGACATATTGACTACTTATTAAGTACCATGGTATTTGCACTGGAAACCTCTGCAAAATCGACTTCATTACTTAAAGTCTGGAGAGGGCTTTTATTTAAATAATCTGAGTCAGATACTTTCTCATTTCCACACCACCTGAAATATTTCTTCAAAGATGATAGGAAGAAAGGTTAGAAAATAAGAAACAACAGTAAAGTAAATATACTATTCATTTCTTTTAACTCATTCCCTCTTGGAGAAAGAATTCTTAACATTTCAGTACAACAAGAGTCACTCAGAACTAGAACAGTCAAGTTGCAGATCTTAACAGCTGCTGTGATCTCTACAATTGTTGTCTCAAAGTTATAACAGCTCTGGGTGCTAATTAATCTGCAGTTTATTTTTTAAAAAACCAAATAGCTCTTAGAAATTCACTATAGTTTCAGATCCTGGATATTTTATTACAAATGAAGTCATGAAAGACTTTTTCAGCTCCTTAACTCCCTTGATGCATTGTCCTCTAATGAAAACACCCTGGTACTTCTGCGCTTTGACTTTTCTTAAGCTTAAGCATACAGCCTTGGAGGCTGGAGTGTTTCTTTCCTTTTACCACCCTTAGTGATTTTGCTGTTGCTCCAGTACACTGTGTTCTTTCAAGGATCAGGCTGAGCCTTTGCTTAAGCAATTCCATGAAGTGTAATGTTATATTTCCATTCCTGGGTTATCTCTTCTCTGCACATATTCTGACCCCTTCTTTGTAGATTTAATTACTTGTCCAAAGATAGCACTGAGTACATAGTGCTTCTTGTGACCTTCCAATATACAAATACTTTAATGAAAATTCTTGTTATATGATGGTTTTATATATTTTTCTTACCAACTAGACCCTATTTTTCTCCACATTGAATTAAAGATGATTTACAGTTGTTAGCGTTTTCCTACAGTCAGGCAAACTTGGGTTTTAATGTGTCTTTAATATGTACTAGGAATCTGCCTTAGGAAAAGTTACTTAATCTCTTAAAAAATTCTCCTTTTTAAAGGTAGAAAGTAGGAATCATGGCACCTGGCTTGCTAGGATATAATAAAGAATATATCATGAAATAACATATGTTGTCATTCTTGGTACATAGTATATGTTTAATAAATGATGACAAATTTTGTTGATGCTTTCTTGTTGCTGTTATTGCTTTCAGAGTGAGAGCTGATACCTAGGAAATCAAAAATGTGTTTTTGAAGTGTTCAGTTACTCTCCAGGCGGTAACTCCTTGCAGATTTTTAGGCAGAAGAATATTACAGAGATCACAGAACAATATTCCTCAAAGCAAACTGACCCTCACAAACATATTGGCTTGATCTGACAGACCTTGGCACAGTGCAAATGAAGAGAATTGCAACTGGAATAAGCCATCTGGGGTCTTCTGAGGCATCAAGCCCATAGGAGATAATGAAAACATACATCACTTGTAACCTTTTAGGCCAACCGGGCTATTGAACATAACAGGCACATAATGCCTTTCCTGGAGTGTCAGAAATTCTGCACCCCTGCCTGCAGGTAGTTCATCAAATTGCTCTGTGCTTATTGCTTCAATCTGCATTCGGCTTTAATATGGCCTAGAAGCATGAATCCTTTTGCCCCAAACCTTCAAGGACTCAGGAAATTGTTGTGCCTAACTGCCAGGCTCAGTAAGTGACAAAAACCCCTCAAGTTGAAAATCAAGCCTGCTCTACTACAGAAATAAAAAGAGAGAAGGGAAGTCATATTAAAAATAAACAGTTTCAAAGATTTTATGAAAAAAAGAAACAGTCAATGCACTTTGCAACTTCATTTGTTCCAGTGACAAGCTGATAAAATGGTGGTGGTATAAATGCATCAGAAAATTTGACATAAATTGAAAGTGTCTACACATTCCATTATCCCAAACTCCCTTGGTAATGGAAAATGATTGTTAAAGACAGTTTCTAATATGTCTCAGAAACACGAGGCTGTCTATGGGAAATAATACCCTAGATTATCAGAAAAGATAAGCATTCAAAAGAAGGCAAAGGCTACAGTCCTTCTGTGATCCACCCTGTAGTATTTTGATTACTGGTGGTGCCAAAGCTTTCATTAAGAGACATTAAAATATATAAGGAAACTGTTGTCAATGGAATACATTTGAAAATTGGAATAAGCATGACTCATGGGTCAGCGAGTCATTAATAGAAAAGACCCTGTGGTCAGTGAATAATTAAAGGCTGCCAAGTTAGTTATTGCTGTTTTTTTCTGAAAGAGTGTACTGACTTCAAATGGCAGTCTATTCATGAAACACAGTTACAGTATTACTTAGAAAAAGCTTTAAAAATATGACACATCAAATTAAATTTTCTCTAGAGACTTTTGAAAGAAACAGAAGTATCCTTTGAGCCTAGTATGCAGACTTTGGAAATAACTTCATGGTTTTTTTCATGCTGCAGCTTTGTAGCATCAGTACTGTGTTTCATGCAAAGAATAGTCACAGCATGCAAAGAATAGCTGTATAATCAAAGAGCGTAGAGTCTTAAGGAGTTGGACAAGGTAAAGGATAGTAAATGTTTATGTTAGTACTTAACATGAATGTAGTTTTTTTTTAGGAGGGGGAGTGCTGATCTAATGGAGGTTAAGGCTACTAACAATGGCCACCCAACTGATAATTGGGAAAAAAGTGAGATTTGAATTTTAGTCAACCAATCTTGAAACTCCTTTTATATGCTACATCTTTTCATAGATTTTGACCTGATGTTTTATTCAATTCTGAATATAGTTTTTTTTATGTCATTCATCATAATCACATAGTAATTTGGAGAACATCTTCAGAGTGATTAATTTGAAAAATTCACACCTACTCAACTCATTCAAAAAAATTCACTGTGGATTCACTAGTCCTAGGTACCCTTCTTAGTGTCATCTCACCAATGTCCATAGTGACCACAGTAATAGTCTTAGAACTTTCTTCATTGCTATGAAGATAAAGTCAATCCATATCAATTTAAGCAGCACAAGAGATTTTCACAAAGGAATGGAGGACTACAGCAGTTAGTGCAAATTTGGGGCCCGAAGAGTTTGGGTTAGGTTTTTTTCTAGCAGTGCTCAGGCTTTCCATCTTTAACCTTCACCTAGGCTTAGGAGTTGGTTTCATTTTCCCAAGTCCTCTCATGTGCTGCAAACAGACAGCTCAGAGCTCTGAGCTCACAGGTCTAGTGTCTGAAAATAATGACTATTCCTTGCTGATCAGCAAGCAAAACACCGGAAAGAATTCTTACAGGTCTGTGGGGCTCACTTGACCTGGATCACTGCCTAGGACGTTGGATTAATCTCATTACAAAGGCTTTGGTTAGATGTCCAGTCCTGTGGTTTGGAGGACAGAAATTTTGGTTGATTTTTCCACCATAAGTATAGGATTAGAGTGGGAGAAAAGAGATTTTTCAAAGGAAAGCAGGGGAGTGTTACAGCTACGAGATTAAGGAAGCATATTGGGTCTTCAGTGCTGGCAGGCATCAGGACACTAGCAAACAATTATGAGAGCTATATCAAATGACAGGCATTATTCTGAACACTTTACATGTCATGGGTTTTAATCTACATAATAATTATATGAAATAGATTGCATTCTCTCTCTTAATTAAGATTAGCAAATTAAGGCTTGGAGATGTTACATTGCTTAGGGGGATATAGCAAATGATTAGGAAAGCACAGACTGAATGTACTATATGTCTCTTCTAGCTTTTACAGTCATTCTGTGCCTCTTCTAGACTTGAAACCTGTCATCCTATGTTCAGGCTACTCTCAATCAAACATACCTATAAACTGTGACTTACACTAACACCATTTCTCATAGCTCTGGAGAGGAGGAGGCCCAAAGTTAAAGGCACAGCACATGTGTCTGAGGGAGACTTGCATCTTGATTCATAAATGACCATCTTCTTCCTTGGTTCCTCACATGGCAAAAGGCACATGATCTTTTTGGGGTCTCTCTCTTGTAAGGGCATGAGGCCTCCACTGTTACGAGCTGGTCACTTCACAGAAGCCCTGTCTCTTAATATCATCACCTGGGTTAGAAGTACAAGCTTTGACTTTGGAAGACAGAAGGACACAAATATCCATTCTACATAATACCTTTTTAAAAAATTATTATTATACAAGCATGGTTTATAGGTCCTGGGTGAATTTATTGGTGAATATTTTAGCTTATTTATGCCCTTAAAAATAAGGTTTAAGAAAAAAAGTTATTATATTTGACATAACTGTAAAACAAGGGGTAGAAATGTCACACCCCAAAATTAGGACTCTTGTTTTAATAAAGTCATTGAGTTAATATAAAAAATAGTAGCATTTATGCTTTGAGTCAAATATGATGCTTCAAACTTGTTGCCAAAGTAGACACATTTTTCATTTTGAAATTAAATGCTCAAAATCTCTATCTTTATTTCATATGCTGTGTTTATAAATATTTTTATGGGTTAAACTTGTTTTTTAGCCTTTATTATGAATCCCCAAAATAAATATGATGCTGAAATACAACCTTTCATTCATTATATATATGTTATCAAATCATATCAAATTAGAAACCATATAGTAATATTTGATTTTTGTCATATTTAATGTTTCTTTGCCCATTACAGAAAATAATCTTTTGAGTATAAGAATTGTGTGTACTTTATTCAACACTTGATATTCATTGGTTACTTAAGATTTTGATAGACTAGTCAACTCATAAATAATTTTTGATAAAGAAGTAGAAGAATTCATTGATATTTTAGTATAGAGTTTATATGTCATCTAATTAAAAGTTATAGATTGCTGTTGTGATTGTTTGGTATTTTTATATTAACATAAAATTTCCTAGCAAGAAATATGAAATGTTTTCCTACTTTAAAGTCATGTCAGATAGAATATGTTGGAGATTTGTTTGTACCACGCTGTGTTTGGTAAAATGTCTAATTTTATGTTTTTTACTAAGTAAACACCCAGTTGCTATTCTAGAATTTTTTGTTATGGCATCTTTTGTATATCTGTTTTGGCCTCCCCTATGGTAGCTACTTCTGTTTCTATAATGCAATCTTATCATCTTCCACTGTTAATATCTATCTAGATGCTGTACTTTGGGGTAAGGAGTTCATCTTAAAATCTATCTTCATATTCCTGGAAATTAATAGAATACCTCAAACATAGTCACCATTTCACTTTCATCATTAATATGAGCAATTGAACCCTATTTCTTGTGGAATTTATCTATAAACTCACTCCCGGAGTCATAACACCAACCACATTCTGAAGACAGCAATGGCTCTGATGCTGATGGAGTTTAGTTACATGGGAACTGGAAAATGCAGCTCCTGAGGTAGCCAGTTTACTGAAGGAAAGATGGACTTATGCAATAACTAAAGCACTTTTGGAGGGTGGTGGAGGAGAAGGGAGAAGGAGATTATCAAAAGAATTGTGGAGAAGGACATTCTTTAGTTTATCTTTCAATGTATTACCTATGTGGGACTTTGGGCCTGACCAAGCCATATGACTGATTCCAGAGGAAGTCTAGCAAAAGCATTAATGTAAGAGGAAATGATAGCAGGACCTGTGTCCCTGTGGAAAGACACAGGATAACACCAGATGCTTTGCTGAGATATGTCCCAAGGACTGATAACATGATGGCTAACTAAGTCAAGCCTCATTCCTGTGATAATTCAGTTGCATTATCCTTGCCAATCCCATTAATTATTCCTCCCCTTTGCCCTGTTGCTGCTTTTTGTTTGTATCCCAATAAAAGGCTAAGGAGGATGGTAATCCAGGCTTCAGTCCCAGAGGCTGCAAGCCCCCGATCCCATAACTTTCTCTCTTGTTTTTCTTTTCATCCGAGGGCACCTCGTTCTAGGGACCTGTCACCCCACACAGAAACTGACTATACACCAACAAGACTGAGCCAAGAAGTGATAGATTATATGTTCTAACATTATGCCAATATTCAAAGCTGGGATTTATATTGTAATATGAGTTTCCCCAGAGGATAAACTGCTCATCTTACATTTTGCATTGTTTTTCATTTTCTGTTTCGAATCATTTCCCAGTTTTCAACAGCATCTACATAGTCTTTCTTCTGTCTGCATA
The DNA here is from genome assembly GCF_000276665.1 of Chinchilla lanigera. NCBI lineage: Eukaryota > Metazoa > Chordata > Mammalia > Rodentia > Chinchillidae > Chinchilla > Chinchilla lanigera. The sequence continues at coordinate 11,389,266 of NW_004955414.1, read as the reverse complement.
GTCTCTTTTTATAACATTTACTGTATGATATTCACTTTACAGCATGTAAGACATGACCAAAAGCAGGTGTTTTAACCTACTGAAGACCACAGTGGAACATGCAGAACAAGTAACTCATAATGACGGTGACTCATACTTAGAGATGCTGAAGGAGCTCTAGAATCCTAATTACCTCAATTTGCATTCTACTCCTTATGAAGATTGAACAAGTTTATTAACCCTTTGAGTTTCAGATTCCTCATCTGTGTTACTGAATAATATCTCATTAGTGATAGAGAAAGAAATAACTTACACAGGGTATCTCGCAAATAGGTGCTCAATATATGTATATTAAATTCCAATTAAATTGTATGGTCCTTAAATATTTTCTCATTTCATTCAACTTATATCCCATTTTATAACATTAACAAGAAGAAGTGAATTACTTTCTCTAATGTTTCCAAGTTAATAGCTAGTACTATCAAAATTAGAGTGAGCAGATTGCAAAGGGAAATGTATTTTTAAAAAGATACTGCAACTACTAGCAGCTCAAAAACATTCTTAAAAGTGTAGACAATGGCAAGGCATGGTGGCACATGTCTATAATCCCAGCATTTGGGAGGCTGAGGCAGGAGGATCACTGAGAGTTCAAGGCCAGCCTGAACTGCATAGTGAGATCCTGTCTTGAAAAGAAAAAAAAAAAAAAAAAAAAAAAAAAGCAGAAAATGTTATAACGTGACACATTGCAAATTTTTTTTTTCTCTGTGAATAGTGAACAACAATAAATTGGGAGAAATTTGTGAAATATTGCATCATTCTTTACTTCAAACAGGGTACAACTATAGCCAACTCTTAATCAGCTAATCACCTATATCAAAACAAATACAGAGTTTTGCTGATTTAGTATCATCATTGAAAAAATATTTTAAGATCAGTGAGCTACTATTTATTGTACACAAAGCATTGTTAATTGCTTTGAAACTGCTGTGTGTATGTATATATTTAATAGAAACGGTGAGATTTTATAAACTTCTGAAGATGATTTTAGACTTTAGAGAAAAATAAGCACAAAGATCATTCAGACTAAGGAGACAATGGCATTGTGATTCCATTCTATTCAATAGCAGGCTTCCAGAAACTTCATAATGATTTGAAGACATCAGGGCTGCTTTAGCCTCATTTTGGAAAACTATGCCATCTACATATGGGACAGGTGTTTTATGACAGAATAGTAACAGAAACCTGGTAGGTATTTAGGAAGCTGTAACTCTGATAGCATACATAGAAGCTAGTATTTTCTCCCTCTTCTTTGTGCAGTAAGAGAAGCCTGAGGAATTTTTCAATGAGGTCTTTCTGAGCAGACCCTAAGGACCTATCTCGCTGCTGAGGGTACCCAACCCTTCAAGCCACTTGAGTAGGAGGTGATGAAACCCAAGATGAAAAGTGTCTCTACTGTAAATGTGCTTTAACCCTTCTTCAATCCCTGGGCATCCAGTAAACAACATTCAGAACACAGAACACCCCCGACCCAATGTCCCCATTGGAGTATTTTATCAGTGAATTATGTTCAGGAGCCCCATTTACTGTATTTAGCAGCATGGAAAATATCCCTGAAGACAGGCCAGTCCACCTTCATTAAAGCAGGAAAGACATTTCTGATCCAGGCCCTATACTTTCTCCCATCTCTTATAGATAAAATTCAACTCTAATTTTTATAAGTAGTCAACTCAGGACTTGTAGGGTACCCAGGAAAATTTCAGGATCTTTAGAGATATTTCTCTTGGTGACCATGCTAATCTAAGGAGAGTAGCACCTAATAAGTAAAGAGAAAAAAACTATATATTGAGTATCTGGTTAACAGCCCATTTTAATAGTGATGCAGTTGGAATGCCTGGTGTGCATTTGCTTTGCAGCCACATTTGATCCTTTGTTCACTTCTATGCCTTATCTTTTCATTGTGCATGCCAAATATCCCTATTACTCTCTGCAGATATAATTATGACAATATGTCCTTGCCTCCGCTCCTTTCCGGATGTTTAGCTGCCTAGGTACCTGGCTTCCAGGAACATCTCTTCACCTCTGGTGCTGCTCATCTCCTTCTCCCTTGGCTTTTCCCCTTCTACAAGGAAATGTGTGCATAACTCACTCCATCTCATTTCCATACTAAGGAGCCATTTAGTTTTAGCATCTGAGATAAACTTGTTACTATTACTGTATGATGCGATGATTCCTGGTTGACCATTAAATAGACTCCTTTGTCACTGAAGGTAAAGGCTCTTAAATGCTAAAAATGTGAATTTCAAGTCAGGAAAATAAGTGTATTATCAGGGCCAATGATATAGCTCAGTGGCATAAGCGCCTGCCTGGCAAGCACAAAGTCCTGAGTTCAATTCCTGGTACAAAAACAAAAAAGAAAAAAAAGAAGTGTATTAACAAGACTGCAGAATTTTTAAAAAGGGCTCTACCATTTCAAAAGAAAAGTTAGCAAAATTTATGTCCGGAAAGAGTATGATTTCACTGAACCCATGAATTAGAATCCTTGCTCTAGTTCACAGCAAGCAATAAGAGGCCAGAGAGGGTAATTCCATCCCCGTGGTCAGGGTTCTCTCACCTGTAAGTGATGTTAATAAAAGTTCCCTTGGCAGGATTCAGGTGAGGAATGTTTAGTAAAGATACACAACGACAAGCTTTACACCCATGAATTTTTAGTAGGTGCCAAGATTTTAAGCACCTGCATATTTTTATTTAATCCGCAGTATTCCATGTAAAAGATATATGTGGATGAAACTGAAGCTCATAGCAATTACTTCTCACTCAGGAATATCATAGAATGCCATTTATTTTTCATTACCAACATCCTCTAAAAATGTAAGTGAACTCAAGATTTGTGAAGAACCAGGTTCGGTTCCTTCAAGGAAACAAAGCTGCCATTCCTTGCACACCCATTTGTCTTTATGACTAAGCTTCACAGAGGTGCTGTCTATATCCACAGACTCCCCTTGCATGTGCCTCCTTCCGTCCTAAGGCCTTGTCACTCTCATTTTAAACCCAGTACTCTCCAAAACAGTAAGGAGAGAAATAATGTTCCCATTAAAACAACAAGGAGGTTGGAAGTTGCATCATTTCCTGTTAAATGTAGAAAACCGCAGTCTCTTTTCTTTTCCCTTCTCTGTCTCTCTTTTCCTCTCTCTGCCTATTTCTCTGTATTTCTTGCTTTTTCTACCTGGTGTATACCTCCCCTCTCATCTTCTTTTTTTGTGAAAACATGCACTCTGAAATGAAATCGTAAAGTTTGAGTGAATGGGTATCAACTTTAGTCTGGGGATAAAATGACATTAGCTCACTATGGCAACTCAAAAACACACCTCAGGCTTTTGAAGATTAAGTTAGTTTAGGCTTGAATTTATTCCCCACATCTTTCACTGAGCATTGGGCATAAATCAGTCAATATAAGTGATGGTTTTTGTTCTCATGGCTTATTCAACATTAGCAGAGGAGACAACTTGCCATTTCAGGCAGCGGGTAGGACGCATGAGTCTACGTATTGTTTCACTTACGTGATAGTAGCAGTAGCAGTGGGTGAAACTGATATAGTAGCATCTCACCTTCACTGATGTTTATGTTGTAATTCCACATACTTAACAGGTATAAAGCCATTTCATGATTTTTTAAGTTATAAATTAGTCTCTTTTTTTCTGTTTGCAAAGAACTGTTGGTTCTTTGCAAATCTCCATGGGTAAGATAGTTCAACATAGAAAGAATGCTAAAACATCATAGGGCACTAAAATATCACTGGGAGTAAAACCTGATGGGGAAAGCTAAATTTTTTAAAGCTCTTTTCAGAAAGAAAAATAAAATGGATTGAAAATATTTTGTAAAGCCCAAGGGTATGAAGGTGAGACACCTCAGTAGGAATGACTGAGTCATAAGATTATTCTTTGCAGCGCCTAGAGGAGAAAGTCAGGTCTTATTAATTCCCACCTGTTTGCCTTTGTCAGATAGGATGGATACTATGTAGCCTAAAATGGATTGCTTGCATTGATAGATGAGAAGACAGGTCTGCCATCAGCTTACCCTGGCCAGGCAGTTCTGTGTGCATTCTTTAGAGCTGCTCCTAACGTGCGTTACAGAGCAATTCAAACTAGCACCAAATGACTAAACTCCTATGTACATTCATTGTTAAATTGTTCCCTGAATTTCTAAATTGTATTAAATAATTTCTTAGTTTACAAATCCTTTCTACTCTGGTGCCTATCTTTCCATATTTAACTGTCATCATTTTACCTCTGCACATGTATGTGTGTCACCACTCCTATTCTCAATTCCTTTGCTAAGTATTTGATTCTATACCAAGTCTGAGTTCTAATGACAGAGCAATTTCTCTTATCTCTGTACTCCACCATTAGATTCTTCCATAATGTACAATATCAGTGCCATAAATACTTGCTAAATAGTATTTTTGCATTGAATTAAAAGTCATAGTGAGTTGTTTAGAAGGTCACATGTATTATATCTAATATATGTTATACAGGTCAGATACCAAATAAATATTTGTTTAATGTCTAGATGACCGTCTGATCCCTGTTCTTTTAAGAAATTCTTGTTTCTTCTGAGAAAAGCAAATCATTTTTCCCCATTTCTTTGTATAATCTCTTCTACTATTCTTGTATTTCAGAATATTGAGAAGCAGTTTAGTTTTTCAAAACTCTGATATGTGTTTAAAATGTGTTATTTATAGCTTTAATTGGCAAAGCCATACAAGTGTAATGATGGCAGTTCAGTTTCTGGGAACAGTCTTACTTGGTTCCTCAAAATTTGACAAGTTGGCATGTTTGAGGTTAATGAGAAAATTCATTTTTGGTGACATATTAGGCATTTAGGAGAGCAAGTGTTACACTAATAAGCCACTGCACATCCTGCACAGTCTTCGCAACTTTTCTGTAAAAATGTAGTAAATGATTTGTTTTGCATAACTCTAGATAAGAGGAAAAAGAAATGACAATGCCCAGTATAGCAAGCCCTTTCCAGTCCTCGTCACGCTCAGAGAAGTTTATATTTGCAATCCCACAGAAAAGTTATTGGAATTCTAGTGAGTTAATTTCAATCTACCACTTTTGGCACAACTCATGGTGAGAATAAAGATACTAAGGCATATTTGTAGCTGTGGGGAGTGAAGGGGTCCTAAGTGCAGCTACAATCATAGCTAACCAGAACAAACGCCTTGACCTAGGGCCCAAGCTTGGTTTTATTAATTCATGAAAGGAGTGGTCTGTGGATGAGTGATTGTGAGAGTGATGGGAAGTAGGTGAGGTCCATGAGCTGGGCTTAGTAGGAGGCCTGAAATCACTTCTGAAATATGCAGAGAGAAGGATATGCAGAAAGAGTAATCTGCATAACACAACTGAGGTAGTATGCAATGTTTTGGGGTTGATTCTTTAGCTCTGATGTGTAATCTTTTATGGGAAGTTATAGCCTCTTATCTCAAGCCTTGATCCCAGTTGACAGCGTGGAGCATGGCTGTCCATCCCACCCAGCTTGCACATGTCTTTTGAGAGATATGGGGCTGGAGTAATATTGTGCTGTCCCCTTGCTTCAAAAACTACACACCAGCACTTCAGCTGGACCAATTCATATTGCTTAAAGCCAATTGAAGAGACAAGGAAAAGTCCTAACCAGCTCTGTACATATCAACACATGGAAATAGGGCCAGGTTTAGCCAAAATGGAGATAAATGCTCTTTCAAGGAGAGTCACTGAAATGGTCCTCCACAGCCTATGTCTTCTAATGAGAAACAAGATGTATCTTTTCATTATAAATATATGATGATATATAATTACTCACACATGAACATACTAGAATACTTCATATGCATTATATCGCAGGACATATCTTAATATCTTAATGTGGGATGTAGAACCAAGAGATTACATCCCAGTTGGGCAAACACTGGCCCCATCTCTTGCCTTGTATGGAAGCACATAGGAGAACTTTATTATTTATTTACATTGATCTGAAAACAACTGCTTGCAGTAATAGCATAAAAATGTCACTAGTTCTCCAAAGATCCTTTTGAAATAAGCTAATAATTGTCAATATTATGAAACAACCCTTTACTCAAAATCATTCAAGTAAAGAACTCAGTATCATTCAGGATGGGCACATGGGAAGGGAACCAAGAATCATTTACTAAATAAGTATTTTCTGGCACTCACCGTATGACAAGTACTACATAAAGTGCTGGAGAAACAGCAGTGAATAGCAGGTTGTCTCTGTCCTCCAGCAGTAGACAACTTAATGGAAGAAACTGCCACTGTAGTGGGTTGAAGGTTAATAGATTCATGGGTGACAAGGCTTACGGAAGAGGTTGGGGCAAATGAACGCGGCTGAGGACAAACAAATCTGGTTCATGCTGAGTAACTGGAGCCTGCTTTTAAATAGCTCCATGTAGATCTTTGTGCTACGACAAATTGTCCCCTAAGAAACAGAACAGAGATGTAACCTGTATTTGAAGCATAAGGTCTGGTCATTTTCTCAACTTGGCAGAAGCATTATTATATGTCTAACTTCGCGTGTTTGTAACTACAGGTCTTGTTTGTCACTTCTGCTGATGAGTGTATATAACTTCTGTCCCCCCAGCAAAAAAGTAAGTGTAATTAAAAGACACTGAGATCATTGTAATTAAGAATGTAAATACTAAGCAGTAGCATCTAGAATTTGTATTGTGTTTTGCTATCTGCAATGTGCAGTCCACATATATTATCATGAGAGATTTCAGCACTGGTTGTGCGTTAGAAGTATGTGTACAGATCGTTAGAGCTGCCGATGTCCGGACTTTAACCCTGCATATTCTGATTCAGTAGATCAGGGGATGGTCATTTTAAGCACCTTCATGGATGATTTTGAGTTTCAGACATGGTTGAAAACCATTGTTCTACATAATTTGTTTTTCTATAGTGTTTCTGGGTAAAAAGCCTTTATTTATGTTTCACAAACTTCAATGCTTTGGTGTTTAGACTGCTTCTCCTAAAGTTACTCCTTGGGGAAGCCATTTCTAACCCCTACTCTAACATCACGCAATCAGAGCCAAATCACAAACTAGCACTTGCAGGACACCTTTGAACTGTTCTACTGGTGTGGCACGATTTTTGTATTACTGTTGATGGGGCTCACTCTCCCACTTGCTTTTGAATTGAATGCATAGACTATTATCTCTTCGCTTTTATAACTTACCAATGCATTGCCATGGTGAGAAAAAAATTGATAATGATGATCAAATAATAATATTTCTTACTGTGTACCAGGCAGTGTCTACAGAATTGAATATGCATGCACTGATTTAATCTCCCTGACAACCATTTTAGTTGAGGTAAAAACTGTTCATACTCCCATTTCTGGATGAGGAAACTTGGACATGAAGAAGCTATGCAATCTAATGCCACTCTCCCTGTGTAATGAAGGTATTAATATCATGTCCATTATCACAAGAGGAAGAAAACTCACATCATTTTACAGGAGAGAAAATTGAAATACTTTCAACTGAATCAGTCCTTTAATGCTGACCAATTATACCATGGTTTACATACTGCCTTACAATAATTATAATAATATATGGAGCTTGGGGTGATTCTTTAGATTCACCGTATCCTGTGCTTGTTGAATTTTCTGCATTGTGCTGTTATCTTTGTTCAGTGGGGAAGGCAGAGATGTCAGCTGAGACCACCGCACAGCAGGTGCCTCCAGCTGAAAACGGATGATGTTAACGAGCAGGGCCAGCCATCTGTTGACATACTGATTTGCCACTGGAAAAAAAATGGAGTGCATTTGTTCACATTTCCAGATTATTTAAAAATAAAGAGCAATGGGAGTTATTAAATTGGGCAATCTGGGTTCTAAGTAGCATTTATATACTTTTTTTTCCTGGATGCCTTCTTTAAAATTAAATTTTTAATAACCTTTAAGCCTTGCAGCCTTGAGGGAATAATTTCTTTCACAGTAGTTCAAAGGTTTAATTTCACAGTAAAGCTTTTGAAATATGGTATTATCCCTTTTGTTCTAGAAAATTACTGTTTAAAAAAATCATATTTCAAAGTAATGATTGTAATGAGAAAAAGATATGAGGCTCAACTTCAAAAGGAAAAAAATGATAACCTCGCCTGTGATGTCCTCTAGTGAGCTTTTCTCTTGTGGATTCTAATTTGTAACAGTTTGAAACTCCTTGGAGTTGCACCATCTCTGCCCAGTAATATAGCCTGGCTGCAGTCTAGGAATGGGGTGAGGGGGTTGATATAGACATAACAGAAGCTGTTAACTTTCTTATATAAGTAAAACACAATAGTGTGCTCTGCCCTGCTGTGCTTCCTGCAATGTTGCTTCCCCATGATGTTATCTAAAGAGTTCTAAAGCCACTCTCATGGACATTAAAGTTGGTGAATAGCTGCGGTGCAGACAGGGGACATGGCCAAAGGTAGGAGAGCTTGATAGGAAAGGAGAAAAGACTAACCAATACTGAGCACTCAGCTTGTGTGACACTGTATCCAGCATTTCCATGTATATTATTCTATTTAATCTTCACAATGGTTCCTTGCGACAAGTAGTATGAGTGCCATTTTACTGATATTAACTTCATTCTACAAAGGGTGATATTGCCTTGGTTTGTTACTCGTAGAATAAAAATCCTTTCTACGATCTCTAATCAGAAGTATGTCAGATAATTTTTCACTTTATGACAGTACTAACAGTACTTTGTTAACTTGAAAATTCAGAAAGACAAAATGAATTGAAAATTCAGAAGGACAAAATGAATTAATGAAGAAAGACTACTGGAATAAGAACTGATATACATAGTGGGATTAGAACCATACATTTAAGGCTGATGATACTACTGTCACATACTAAAGGGCTGAAAGGAAAAGGGGTGTCATAGAGTAGATGGAGAGAGTGGATCAGAACTGAAAACCCCTGGGCATCATTTTAGAGTCTCCAAAATCTTGGGCAAGTCCTTGAAATGTTCTTAAATTTTCTATATCTGAGAAACAAAGGCAAAATATGTCACTGCTACCCTCAAATAATACTTGTAAAAGGGTGAGGCTGTGGGGAAGCTTTTAAGCTATGAGGTACCATATTAGAGACACCCAGAATGTTTTGCTCTGTGGCCCTGTTTATGTGGGTGTCCAACCACTGTTTACTCCATTCTTCATTGTAATGATCTGTTTAGATATTGTTCCCACAAATATATTCCAAAATCTTTAGAACACAGACTGCATTTTGTTTATCAGTATACTTTTATATTACATATACAGAATCTGTTTGTTTAAATTTAATATTGCACTCTATTTATGCATTCATACACTCATTGTAGTAGATTGAATATCTACTTTGTCTACTTAAAATGCAATCAATTTAATCTAGTAGGTTTAGTGATATATCTTGAAAGGCTTGTGGAAGTTTAGCAATCGATCATAATATTATAAGCTTTATTCTGGCTATTCTGTACCTTTTAACTTTTGTATGCATAATATACATAACTTTATTGAATGCCTATGACTGGCTATAATGTATAATAAGCACACTATATAAATTATCTTATAAATTTCCTGTTCACACAATAAGTTAGTACTATTAAAATATTTAGAAAACCAAGGCTTAGAAAAGTTAAATAGCTTTTTCCATGCTTAATTCTGAAGTTGAAATTCAAAACTAAAGTTCTCTAAGTCATTTATTTCACAAAGATTTATTAATTCTTGCTATATGTCAGACATTATGCTAGGTTTCAGGAATAAAGTGGTGAAGAATACAGACATAGTCTTCACACTTGCAAACTTCTGTGTAGCACTAAAAGAATTTGCTAAGCATCAAATGTATAATTAACTGGTTAACTAATTACATTTTATAAGCTTGCTTAAAGACATTTAAGCTGGTTTAATGAGATCCAAGCCCAGGATGTTCCAGTTATATTCCAACCCTTGATGGACATTTTTTTCCTTTCTGAGAGGCATACTACAGAAATGGCATGACATGGTGGACATGTACTTTATTCATCTTCAAGGAGTACTTTATCAAACTAATTTTTCAGTATTTTCAGAAATAATTTAGATTTTTCATATTTGAAATGGTATCTATGTGCTTATTACTGGTGGGAATGTTAACTGGCACAACTATATGTAAATCACTAAGGAGAATCCTAAAAGCCTAAAGTTTAGAAATTCCATTTGACCTGCCTATTGTCCTTCAAGGTATCTTCCTCAAAGAGTTAAAGACATCCTTTTACATTGGTACATGCCTACCTAAGTTTATAGCATTACCATTCACGATAGCTAAGTCTTCGAAGCAGCCTACCTGCCCACCAACAGATGAATGGATAAAGAAAATGTGGTATTTGCACACAATGGAATACTACTATACTGTAAAGAAAAATAAACTTGTAAGAAAGTTTCCTACTCATGTATTGGAAAATTGATGTACCTTGAGACAGTAATTACTGAGTGAAATAAATAAAACACATAAGCTTAAATAAATGTAGTGTCCTTCTACTCTGAGAAACCCAAATTATAAACAAAGAATGAAACAAATGATAGATATTAGGAAGCAGAGAGGTAGATCTTTCTCAAGAGATGTAGAGAGTGGGAGGGAGGAGAGGAAAAGGGGATGAAAAAAGGAATGAAGATGTGTCAAGCCCACATCCCAGCTCCACACAAGGAAGGAAAACACTATGCACTTAGAACATGTCCTAATAGAAACTCTAAAATCCCCTGGATCTTATCGTTATCATCTTTATGGGAAGCCATTATTGGCTCCTCTTGGTAGAGATCTTGGTTGTCTGTACTCATAATTGTCTGTCCATCTTATTATTTGGCCTATGCATACTTGTTTCTTTGGTTTTGTCTCCTCCCGATTTAAAGTTACATGCCTACCCAAGATGAAAATGCCTGGTGTCTATCGAGGACCTTCACACAGACCCTCTGGAGAGTATCTCTGACTGCCCATCAAAAACTATGACCCCCTTCAGCATGAAGAACCCAGAGCAGTCATCACCCCTTATTCCTTCATGGGAGTTCAGCTTATTTCCTCAGAGGGGGGAATGTTTCAGGCAGCTGAGTTACATAGAAATATTATAGGCAGTCAGACAGGGCTAGGCCCTGGAAGAAATCAGTTCAGAAGATGGGATACCTTGCAAATGGAGAGATGGGTATTTCCACTGTAGGCCAGACCTCAAGAAAAAGATTAAACCAATGTGCCCACATACTTCCCTAGGAGTGGACATCAGGGATTAACATTCTAAATAGGTAACCATCACCTTGAAAAAGCCACGAAGAGTCACTAAACCAACCCCCTACAGGAAAAGCCCGTTCTGTATTCATGCCAGCTTTCTACATGACTCACTTCCCCATTTGATTCTGATTTCATCAATTTTGCCCAAACAATTATACTTGTAATCTTATTGGCTGACCATTGTTTAGTCCCACCTCATGCCCACCTTGTGATTTCTTATATTTTCTCCACCTTGGACTTGCCTCACTTCACGGTTTTGCTCTATAAAATCCCTAGGAAAGGCAGGGTCCTTGGTAACCTGCTTGGGCCCCCTTTTGACCCTGGCTTCGACAGAAGCTTTCTTTCCTTCAATAAATATATTCTGCCCTTAAATGTACTTAAAAAAAATACTTTGGACTATGACAGATCAGCTAAAACTAATAGTGTGACTATTACTAGGTGTCCAGTTAAACAGCCAAACGGTTCTCTGATTGGTCTCCAACAGGCACTTCCCTGGAATAAATGTATTTTTAGTACAAAACTGAGTTGCTGTGATAATATATTTCTATCTTATAGCGTCATAGTTTGTTAGATGATTTCTTGTCTTAGAACAAAAGTCCTCATGTGGTTAATCCACACAACACACATACAGAAACACAAACACATGAACACATGTATGAAAAGAGTTCCTGCTTTGATCTATGACATGTGTGTATGCACATATAAATGTAGATATAATATGTACATTATGTGGCTTGTCCCTCTTTCTTGGCCAACAGTTCTTAAAAACCTTGCAGTTTCCTGAGTGTCTTTTGTCACTCAGAATGAGCACCTTTTGACCCTGTCTGAGTTTATGTTTATGAGGTGACTTTTAGTTGCAGGTTAGCACCTGGTCAGAAAGAAACCAACCACGCGTAGAGAAGATTAAAATTTTCATCACCACTCCAACCTCTGAGGAGAAGAGAGGGACTGGAAATTGAGGCACGCCTACTTTAAGAACGCTTTGATGAAAACTCCGCAATGGTGTTTGAGAGAGCTTCAAGGTTGGTGAGCACAAGGATGTGTCAAGTGTTCCCGCAGAGGTCACAGAAGCTATGTACAGATCCCACTATACTTCCCCAGAGGACTCTTGTATTTGTCCATTCCTGACTTGTATCCATTATAATAAATCTGAAACTTAAATGTAGCATTTTCCTGAGCTTTGTAAGTTATTGTAGCAAATTATCAGATGTGAGTGGTGTAATGCAAGCCCCTCAGTTTGTAGTTGGCCAGGAAGAAGTGCTAGGAACATGATCATCTCATTTGACACCTAAAATGGAAAGAGTCAGGTGAACTGTCTCTGGGGTCTGTACTAATTTTGCATAATTTAGGTTAGAACTGAGTTAAATTATAAGAACACATAATCCGAGTCAGTGGATCACAAAATTGGTTAGTGTTAGAACCATGTACTTGAATGTTTAGGCAAAAAGACACAATAGCTGTAGGATTTTAACTTGGTTTCACTATAAGTTCATGGCGATGCTTAAATGATCATTCTGTCTTGCAGAATTTGGGTGACCATGGAAAAGTTACCAATTCTGTTGGGCATCTCATTTGCCTATCCATAAAATTGAAACATTTAAAAAGAAGGTTGTTAGAAATATTAAATTAATACCTATAAATGCAGAGTTTTTCTCAATAGCTAAAACCAATTAAATATTTAGTAATTTTCTATTTTAAATACCTTCTCCCATTTTTTTCCTCTGATGTGAGTTTTTTAATGATTGCTTCATAATAGCCTCGAAATCCAGTAAGGTACCAATTATGGATTCATCTATTGTTTCAGAATCTTAGTATTTCTCTAAGAAAGAACTATCTTTCACAATGTCTTACCCACCCAGAAAAAGAATTTTAAAAATCTTACAGAAGTAACATATCTTCTAACGAGTTTTCTGATTTTTTTAGATGAGCATATTTCCCAAGGAATGAAGATATGTAGTTAGGGCCATAATGTTACTTAGTTTTCATGAAGTCCTGTGTTTTCAGTCTAGGACTCAGCCTGGTTGTTTATTTTGACATAATTTATATTCTAGGGTCCAACCATGTGTCAGACGAAGCGTCCTTGTTTGAAGGTTGGGAAATAGAGCCACCAGTTTAGACTATATAGCAATTAAAATGCGGGAGATAGTGGAAGAAATGGCACTGAATTCATTAACATTTACAGCATATTATGTGTGGGATTTTTTTCCAGGGGCAAAAGGCAAGAAAGAAGGGGCAGACTATTTGCTTCCAAAAAGGAAGTAGAAGTTGCCTTTAAGGATTAACCACTAAAGTTCGAACAAAACTAGCTTCTCTGATAAGGCAGACCAGCCAGTCTCTGCGTGTTTTGCAATTTTCAATACACAGTTCCACTTTTGCACTTTAGTAATTCATTTTCTAGCGCTTAGAATCCATCTGCTTTTACTGATGTAGCTAAAATGCAAGGAACAGAGTTTAGTAACAAACATCCCCACTTATCTCATTTCTCAGTAAATTACATCTGAAAACATGTAAATAATAGTAAACAAGGCCTTTATGGTGTCCTCTAAAGTGTGTTCTGTTTAAATTCTAAATTTAGTGGCTTTTAGAGGACACATGCAAAATTTTCTCAAGTGAATTTTCTAATATTATAGAATGTGCAGTTTCAGATTTTTGTAAAACTATACACAGTAATCAGTTCTACCACACACTGCTCTGAATGATTTCCACTCTTTGGGGTGGATATTGTTGCTCCCATTTTATAGGCTGGTAGAGGTTAGATTATTTTCCTAATATTAAATTCAAATAGAGCTTAGAAGTCATCCGTTTTCACATTTGTGTCTTTGAAAATTAATTTCTACACAGTTTTTGACAGAATAAATTCAAGTAAATTTGAATGCTTCTCACAAAGAGAAATTAAGTATAAGCTTTGTACTTCAAGAAATAAGTATGAAAGATAAAATTATCACTACCTATTACAGACGACACTTCTACTCCAAAAAGTTATCAATAATAGCTATTGTGAGATGGCGTTGTAGAACATTGTCTCAGCATACATTCAATGCAATTCCTTATGTACAAATATTGAACAATGGCTACATAAAAATAATCCTTCAAAGGGGTGTTCTGTCACTTATCTTAAATATCAGGTCAATAAAATGTCTGAGAAAAATGATGTAGTTTTAAACTCCATAGACATCATGTACATGATGACATACATTTTATTTTTGCAAGAAACTAAAGATGATTTACTGAGTAATTTATTTAGTGATAATTTAGGTACTAATGCAACAATAGCAATTTAGTTTGATTGGTTGCCAACACATCTCCAAAATAGTTGATTGCTATAAAACATGAAGATCATTATCTACATAAACTTTGAAAAATGGAAGCCACCAATATTTAAGAGACCCATGATAAACCCATCATCAATGTGTCCTCCATGACTTACAAATGTTAAGGATGTAGGAACTCTTTGGTTATATCAAGAATGTCATCTATGTTTGTGAGAAGGGGTTAAGCAGCAGATGAGTAGAAAGAAACAACACAGTGAAAATGGCCATATGTCCAAAATTTTATACAGATCTAAAGCAATCTCAATCAAAATACCATTAGCATACCTTATAGAACAAGAGAAAACATTCTTGAAATTCATTTGGAACTAAAAGACACCTAGAAAAGCAAAAAAATTTCTTGATAACAAAGAAAAGGTAGGGCTTGAACTAATACTACAAAGCTACTGTGATAAAAACAGCATGGCAGTGGAAAAACCAAATAAAAACAAACAAATAAAATAAAACAGACCTGAGGAAAACTGTGACAGATTAAAAGATGCAGAAACAACTGCAATCATACTCAACCACCTTATTTTTGACACAGGGATCAAACACATTCCCTGGAAGAAACATAGTCACTTTAATAAATGGTACTAGAATAACCAGCTCTCTACATTCCACAGACTAAAACAAGACCCATGTGTATCACCATGCACTAAACTAAAACTGTAGTGGATCAAAGATCTAAATATTAAAACAGAAACACTTAATCTTCCAGAATAGAGACTAGGCAGAACTCTTGAAGAAGTAGGAGTAGGCAAAGATTTCATGAAACTCAATCTCTTGGGAAATAATGCAAAGAATCAACAACTGGGATCTCATCCTACTGTAAAGCCTTTGCACAGTGAAAGAAATCATCAACAGAGTGCAAAGACAGACAGAGTGAAAAAAAATTAGACAGTTTTGCCTCAGACAAAGGACTACTATGTAGAACATATAAAGAATTGGAAAAAAATCAGCCCCTCAAATTTTAAGACCCAACCCAAAATTGGGCATCTGACCTGAATATATACTTCTCAGATTAAGAAATGCAAGCATGAAATAAATATATGAAAATAAAGTTCAAAATCACTGGTCATTTGAGAGATACAAATTAAAACAAATCTGTGATGCCATCTCACTTCTGAAAGGATGTCTATTATCAAGAAATCAGCCTGTAACAAATGCTGGAGGGCTGTGAGGAAAAGGGAACCCTTTTCTACTTAATGGGAGTGTGTGGAAATCATTGTGGAAAGTCCTTAAAAAACTAGGATTAGAGGTCCCACTTGACCCAACTACTCCCCCTTGGGGTATCTTCCTGGATGAATTAAAACATCATGCCACAGTAATAGATGCGCACCTATGTCTTAGCTATTTTATACTTTAGAAAACAGAATTAGAAATATTGAAGGAAAATCTTCCTGTGTGATGCTTCATTTTTTCATGTTTCTTAATGGAAGCAGACTGTCAAAGTGCAGGCTGATCCTGTAAACCAAACACTGAAAGGGTTGCCTGTCCACTATCTGCTTCCCTTAAACCCAGAAACCTTTTTCTATCCTCAGGTTCTGCTATTTGGTCACTTGGCAGGTGCGTTTAGGAACCAGGAAATATTTCCGTACATGTATCTTCATCTACCTAGGATAGTCAATCTTCCATCTCTGACAACTTGAAGCCTTTATTGTCTATATACTCACTTGTAACAATCTAAATAGTAATGTTTATCAAGCTGCCTACTATTTAGCCCTTTTACAGAATTTAGCTCTGCTGGTTTATCCCTTATTTCGGTTGCCTAGGGCCACCATCTGCATTCCTTCTTCTTCAGCTTAGCTCTTTGTGGGCTTCTTTCCTCTGTTCTCCCCTGAAAGATTTTACCACTGGGAAAAATTTTTTTTCTGAGGAAATTTAAGTATCGCAGAACCCCAGTTTTTCAATCCTTGCAATTTTTTCTTTCAGTGGCATATCATTGCTGAATTTATGTTTGCACCTCATATATTCAAAGATAAGAAATGCATTTTATCCTTTATACGCAGACTGTATTTTATGTTGCACACTTATGCAAAGGACATGTTCTGTATAAATCTTACAAATGAAAATGTGAATGTGAACATGCAAATCTGGTAACGCTGTGAAAAGAGATATAAATAGAGAAGTCAAATACATGAAACATTTTCTTCAAGGCAGGAAAAATAGATCAAGAGAGGCAGAAAAAGATTTGCTTTACTGCTTGGAATCTTGTTTCTTGCCAAACTCAAGGCATGCAAACAATAATATTGACTTTGTAAGGTCAAAGTTACTGAGTTTTAAACAAAATGACTACAGTCAAAACAGTTTTTTGGATGCACATTAGAAAAGGAAAAAGTATATCTCTCACAAAGCAGCTATACCTTGCCCAGCATTTCCATTTTAATCGTCTGATGACTAAAGCTATATTTTACATATTCTGTTGGGTCACAGGAAAGGAGCTAGAACGTATTAAGAGCTTCTATTCTAAGCAATTAGAACTTATTATTGTAGGAATTTTACTGGATTAATTTAATGGTCACAAAGTCCTTTGCAGAGAATAATATTATCTACAGTTATATTTACTTGTATTTTTATCTATCTATATATTTTAATTTTTAAAAGCAAAAATATGTAGATGAGAAGTTAAGTGATCTGTCCAAAGTCTTAAAGTTGGTGAGAAATGGGGCCATTAACTGAATTTAAATCTTTCCAATATAGTCAAACATTACTGCAGGGAGAGTGGAGAGAGGGGTAGAGAAGGGGTTGTTAAACTTATTAAGATGTGTCATGTACTTGTTCCATTTCTTCAGGATGAATCAACCATTATGTGCTACAAACGCGGACTGGTAAACACTTAAACGTTTTAAAAAGAAAAGCAAACAAATGAAATCACTGTTATGGTTTGTGTCTAGCTGTTTCCCCAAAGCCTTAGCAGGCTTTTTGGAGGCAGCTGAATCTTGAGTTTGTGATTTATTCATCGTCTAGAGCAGCGATTGGGGGTTTGAATGCTGCACTCACCCTAGGGTGGGTCGTCTGCATATAATATAAAGGAGGAAAGGAGGCTCATTTTTCTCTTTTCTCTTGCTGCTTTTGGCATTTCCTGCCACCAAGAATGGTTGCCCTGCTGCCACATCACTCTGCCTTGGAGTCAGCAGTCTATGGACGGAAACCTCCACAAACTGTGAGCTAAATAAATCTTTCCTCCTTTAACTTTGGGTGTCACATATTGCCTCAGCAATGAGAGAAAAGTAACTAAGACAATCACCATTCAACATTCAGCTGTCAAAGCTGAGTATGATTTTTAAAATCTGAAAATTTTATGAGGTAAAGCATTAAAATGTTGATAATAGAATATATATCCAGTATATTAGTATTTATATATAATATGCTGAATTTGTCATTCTTTGCTATGACATTTATGTTTCCAGACCAAACTTTGATATCTTCTCCACTCTTGCACTTCAGGTGTGTAAATAACGTGGCTTTTTCCATCAGTGTGTATCCAACATGAGATATGAGTTCCAGTGGCAAGCCTCACCTTCATAATCATGAAAGCCTAGAACATAGGATTAGAACATAGTGTGGGAGGACCAAAATACTTTGGTAAAAATCTCAGCTTAGTGACTTTAACTCTTGCTTTGATCACTAACTCTTATAACTCTTACCCCATCATTCTTGATTCTTCCTGAAGCAGTTCTGAAAGCTCTTTTTTGTGAGTGTCTTCACGACATACATTAATGAACGTTGCTACCTAACGCCATCCAATGGAAAAAGGAAGTCTTAGAAAAACATTACAGTGTGTCCTCATCCACCTGATTCAATGGATCTGCCCCTGGGCAGCTTCTGGCTCTTTCCCAAAGTCAATAGGACCATGAAAGGTAAATGTTTTGAGGTGTTGATTCAGGACATCAAAACAGTCATTATAGCACAAGTAAGACATTCATTAAAGAACACTTTCAGAACTTCTTCAGAAAGTGGCAAGAATAATGAAATAAGCATATTTGATGAAAGGAGAAATTTTTAAGGAGGATAAAAACAATGCGTCCTTTAGTATGGTTAAAAGATTTTAATCTTTCGCGTATTCTGTGACCATACCTTATACATTCCTTAGGCATCATAGAGCTGGGAAAAAACAGTAAGAAGGAAAAGGAAACAATGTAAGGCACATTCCAAGTGGAAAGGAAGAGGAACTTCAGATCTACTCTATTTTAACCAGGAGGAAGCACAGGCAAGAAAAAGTGACAGGAAAGCACAAAGTGAAGTATATCTCACTTTCTCGGCCTCAATGTACAAGTGAGGGGAAAGCAGGTAATAGAAACATTAGACCAAAATGGAGCTTGGGGACATCCGAACATCAGAAGCTCAGAGACAAATTTCCCTAGGTAGCTTGTAATAGTCAGCCTAATGGATTCAAAGCTCTAGGAGAAACTCTGTGTGTATAATATTTGATGTAGCCAGGGAGTTAGACTGGGACAGCTGACTGAATTCAGTGTGGTGTGGAGTGTGCAGAAAATGGGATCCTCTGCATGTCTGGGTATGGAGACACAAAAATGGTAATAGATCTTAAAAGATCTTCTGCAGGGACTGAGTGACTTCAAAGTCTCCCATTATAGCTATGTATGATTTTATCCAGATTGGATAAACCACTGTAACAGAGACCAAGAAAAATGCAGAGAATGCAGTGCACTCCAAGATCTCTTCTCTGCCACTATACCAAAAACATATCTCACAGTTCAAAGGCAGTTGTTGTAGGACAATGATTTCTCCACGTTGTATGGAGCTCTCTTATAATATTCCTAGACTCCATCACATCCGCACATACACCTGTGCTGGATGCACTGATCTGTGAATTAGGAATGAGAACAGGTTTGTACAACAATGCTCTTTTCTCTTCTTGTTAGTAGTGAGCTACATATTTGTTAGGTACAGGCATGGGCAGACCAAAGTTTTAGTGTGAATACAGTCTTTCTCTGTTTGCTACTAGAGAAATTATTAATTGCCTATATATACCAGGTACATTTCTAAAAACTTACTTCTTTATTAGTGAAGGCCAAACTATATTTTAATGATTCTATAGCTCACATCCTTGCTATATTTTTATATTTCTGGACTTGGGATATATCTTGCAAACAATAAAAACCACAGGCATTTTTGGCCAACTGGTAGTCTTAAAATGGATCACTGAATATACATCAATTAATATCCCACATACTAGGTCAAAATAAATTTAATAAGTATCAGATACATAGGGAAAAATTCTGAAGATTGTTTTAAAGATTTAGGAACCAAATAGTGAAAAAAAAATATTGGAAATGTGTAGGAACATTTTTAAACATGAGTCAAAATTATGCTACTTCTACATCATTGAAAAGCCAGCTTAAAATCCACACCCAAAGTCTTGGGTCTGTTTTTTACTGTTGCTATTGTTATTGTTTTAGTAAATTGTTTTAAGAGTGTTGGACTACCCAATGCTTTGATGGCACCAAGCACAATTCAACGTGAAACAAACCCAGGAATTAACTATCTTAGAGAATCAGAATACAGAAAAGTTTTAGAAAATTTCTATAAAACTTTTGGTCATAATTTTTTTTCATATTTTCATAAGACTAAACTTTACAAAGTATATATGTATATATGATGGATATATGAATAATGAATTCATTTTATTAAGTATAAAATGGAAATTATAAGAAAGTATATTGTCAAATATTAACTATCAAGGCTATCTAGTAAATACATAAAATAATAATGGCATGTCTTAAAATAATAATGTATTTCCTTGGGTTCAAAAAATGTGATATTTTGGTCACTTCATTTTTTTTTTTACATCTTAATTGGATCAAATCTTGAGTGGTAGAGAGAGCTTTTATGTGCACTATTCTTTTTATACCCCACTACCATTCTTGAGGGAGGAGAAGGATACATAATTCTAAAAGACTGAGTTCTCACATGAAAGTGATGCTTTAAGTAAAAGTCATCTTTTTAAATTTGAAGTGAGTGAGGTGTGTTTAATTAGTAAGCTTAACTGCAATAGTGCCAAATCAGTAGAAGAAGTTCACTTAATACACATAACACTGCAGTGGTTATACGAAATGAAGAAGCTGCGTTTCATTCATGAATTTTAGTAAATAATCAGCAAATACATAGATTGCTTCTACCTGTTGCTGAAGAATCTGACAAAGTGGTCTACTGTTTGACTAAAATTCCTGAGATAACACAGTTTGTAAGATAAATCTGAGTTGAACCCAGATCACCACATTCCAATGTCCCTTTTCATCTTAATGCACTGTCTTTTGCTATACACATTTTGTTTTTATTGTAGGGAATCTCAAAGTGGAAATCTTTATTTCATTAGGTAAAGTAGGTAAGTACAGAGAAAGAAAGACCAATTAACCACAAATACTTGTAAGAAATTTAGTTTACTGACTGCGTAGTCTTAATTTGGAGGGTGCTAAGGGTAGTATATCCTACAAAACAAAAGAGAACTTTTAAAAGAAGGTTATGCAGCACATATTTGAAGTCAGTCCATGGTTAACAAGGCTCAGCTTTGAAACTAATGAATATTTAATTAATGTCCTCTTCAAGGAGACTTAGTAAATTACTGTCAAAATTGTTATGCCTGCTAACAACCTTTCCAGCTCACAAATGTACCTAGAGCAAAAGTGCAGACAAGATGATCAAGATTCAAAGAATGTTGAGCTGGCATGGAATGTTGATCTCTTTAGAGATCCCGTCCTCTGGGACCTTCCAACATGTGTTCTGTTTAACAGAGTTCCCAGGTCTTGTCTAAGAACAGGGGATCCTTTTGTTGAATGAGGAAAAAGGGTAATCATCTCAGAGACTCACATGGCCCATTAGTCTAGCAAAACCTACAAGAGAAAAACACTGTTAAATCAATTTCACCCAGGCCTTTCTAAAAGTCTTTGCATTACAGAGGAACCTGTGTGTGTTTTAGAGTGTATCAGTGTTCCAAGGAACAAGTAGTACTTGGAATACAGCCTTAGTCCATTTTGTGTGTCTGTAATGAAGCACCACAGTTTGAACTCTTTACAAAGAAAAGAGGTTTATCTAGTTTATAGATTTGGAAGTGAAAAATCCAAGATTGGGAGGTCTCATTCATTTGACCTCTGGTGTGGGGCCTGAAGGTCTTAACAGTATAAAGAAGCAGAAAGAGAAATGACATGTAGAAAGGATCAAGTATGAACGGCAGTCTTCCTTTATAGTAACTTAATCTCCAGGGACTTAGCCCAAGAATGCACTGCCAGGAGAAAGGCATTAAATCTCTCCACAAGGAAGTGGTCACTTGTGATCTAATCAGTCCCCACTGGACCCCATCTTGTAAAGGTTCCACCACTTTCAATGTTTTCACACTGCAGACCATGTACCCAGCACAGGAACATTTGGTGGACACAAGAAAATCAGAAAGAATACATTTTGGAAATAATGATTTAATGTAAAGAGCAGATTATTTTTGGCCAAAATGAGGAAAATGAAGTCCAGTGATGTTGGGTGACCTAGCCTGGCCTTTCTTGCAGGCCAGTGACTGAGCTGCTGTGTCTGGTGGCAAGTCCCACTGCTGTGTCCCACTGCAAAGACTTCAGAGCCTAGGTGTCGTCAGACTTCTCATGTGTTTGCTCTGATTCAGTGGTCTTTAGTGAGCTCATGAGTTTTATATTCTTCCTGTTTGTTTAAGCACACACCTGGGGGACCGAGCTCCTCTTCTACAATTATGCAAAGCCCCAGCTTCACTTCAACATTTAATCAAATCTTCAGTATCTTTCCCCCCGACTCATTCCCCAGAGCTGCTAATTGCTTTATGTACATCTCTGCCCTGACTATTCTAAATTGTAAAAAGGTTTGAATAGATACAGGGTTTAAATTTGATTTACAAAAAAATCTCTTAAGTGTTCTTCATTGCCTTTAGTGGAAAGTATCCTTATTTCTTTTCTGTTTGAAGAGGTGTTAATTAAATCCTTTGAGTTAATTTAAAATTAACGATGGATATAATTTGATGTCTTTCTATTGAATCAGCAAGTTTTAAATGAAAATTCTCAGGTCAGGAATGTTCCTGTTTTAGGTGTGGTTAATCTAAGTGAATAGACCATTTCTGAGAATAAAACGTTCTCAGTGTTGTAACTGTATTATGTAGGAAGAAAATATAAAAACAAAATCCAATCCATCTTGAAATGGAAGGAGACCAAGCTATCTCTACCCATGGAATCTTTCAAAAAATCAAGGGAGGTCATTGGCATCCATGGACTTTGTCATCTGATAGCACTAGATTTCTAACATTGTCCTGGCTAGCAAGATCCTTGGAGATCACATGGTCCCATCTCCTTACTGTGAAGATATGAACAATAAAACCCACGAAATGGGGTGATGAACTCAGGATCACATTATACCTTAGCAGCAATGTATGAAATCATATCAGTGATTCTCACTTCGTATCCTACAGAGAAATTTTGGAGCACCAAAAACTGGTAGGTCAAGCTAATTTTCCTTATGATAATTATATAGAGGCAAAAATCATTGCAGCACTATGAATTTCAAACTGACATACAAAATCCTTATTGCTTCTGGGGGATTCACTTTCCTGCTGCTGTACAATGGATTATTATGAATGTAAATATTTTAAATCACACTTACTTAGCTAGGATAGTGACTCCGACTCATAGATCCAGCTATTCAGGAGGCTGAAGCAGGAGGATCCTCAGCGTAAGTCTCACAGTGACGGCAAATCTTCTGTAGCTTTCAGTGATAACAAATAGCCTGCTGCAGCATGCATGCCTTAGTTATGCTGTCACCAGTAAGATTTCAAGAGGAGTCTGGGAAACCTAGTTAGATCCCCATTCGAACAAACCAAACAAACACCATTCCCTGCAGAACATACATTTACAATCTCAGTTTCTACAATCCTTCTGCGACCTCTGTTCAGGATCAACGCTGCAATCCAGATGTCCACTAGATATGCTGCTTTCAACAGTTTGGAGTCCAGTCCCACACTCACAAGTGGAGGCTCAGAGATACGTGCGTCCTATATGCCACTGCACAACTTCATGATGACAAAGTGAAACTGAATTTATCATACATTTTTGCTGTTGGTGGACTGAGGTCCCACTGTCCTGAAGTTTGTCAGCTTTTTATCCTAAAAGCCACGAAGATTTCCTTACCATATGGCTCCCTCACAAAATGGTAGCTCACTTCCTTCAAAGACTGCAGAACTTTTTGAATCCCATTCCTACTGAGGACTTGATTAGACCAGGCCCACTCACGGTTGTCTCCCTTATGATCGACTCAAAACAAACTGACTATATGCTTTTATTACACCTGGAAAGGCCTTCCCACTTTGTCACATAACTAAGTAATTTAATGATGGGGTTGACATTATCATAACCGCAGGTCTCATCCTATTCACTGGGGCAGGGAACCATACAGGTCATGTTCACTAAACAGGAGGGGCTTGGGGCCATTTTAGAATTAAACCTGACATACCTGATTCGTTTCACCTCCTTCTAGAGGCAGGTTTAAATTTAAGTTAATGACACTTAAATTTAAGGCGTTTTTCCCCATGAGCCACTGTAGGATTGGGAATGGCTGAGAGTTATAGAATGTTCTGGGCAGAGAGAGGAAGCTGAGTTTTGGTAAAAAAGAATTCCATATAACATATGTGTATATATGTCAATGTTTATGATTCAAGAACAAAAGGACCAAAAATACCCAACTATTGTAATTTTTCTCTCATTCAAAATAAATATTTTTTTTCTTTTCTTATCAGGTATGTGCGAGAATTCTTCAAAGACAATTGCTCAAAATTCAGATCCCACAATATCTGGCTCTACCACTGACTGCTACCTCCCATCAAGTTGCCTGTCTCAGAACGGGGCTTGAAAATATTGTATAGCACAGAGTAAATATTCAAAATACCAAAGAAGACCAGCAAAACATAAAAAGAGACAAGAAGACAACTATCCTTTGAAAATCGGAAACTATTTTTCCCACTTTGTAGCAGTGAAACCTGAGGCTCCAAAACACGTGTGTCATATTGGGCATTGCACAACTTCATGATAAAATGAAACTGGATTTATCATAAACATTGACATGTATACACATATGTTATATGGAATTGCGTTCTTACCAAACCTCAGCTTTCTCTCTCTGCCTAGAGCATTCTATAACTCTCAGCCATTCCCAATACTCACAGTGGCCCATGGGGAAATGGGCCTGAAATTTAAGTGTCATAAATTTAATCATAAACCTGTACTTTTCTCTGCAGAAAGTATAGGTTCTTTCTATTTCAGAGCTCATCAGCAGCTCTTCACCAAATATATATCCCAAAAAGCATTAATTCCTAGATGCCTGCAGAGCATTTATCAGTGTTGTGAGCAAATCTGTATTCTGGGCACTAACTTGGTTCACAAATTCCATAGTGTAATTCCAGATTGATAAGATGCTGGGTTTGCAAAGATGCTTGTAGGTCACCACCAGCCAATAATTGCCTATAAAATATCCCTCTGAAGAGCAAGGAGTCCAGTTTAATAGACAGAGTAGAAAAATTAGACATTGGTGTAGTGGCTAAGGTCAGTTCTAGAAATCAGACTGACATGGATATAAGTCTGAGTCTATCACTACCCTGAGCAAATCAAGAAAATTTCCTCTTTAAAAAGTAGAGATAGCAATTCCTGACTCTTGAGATTATTTGCAGATGAAATGGAATAATTCTTTCAGTACTGTTCCTGGAATAGCTTTCCATGAGTGTTTAGGACACATTAGCCTAAGCACACCTGCGCAGATGCTCTATGCTGATGTGACTTCCTAGAGAGGCTGCCTGGAGCATTCAGTACCAAACCTGATCCAAATCCCCAACATAAATTTACATTGCAACATTGTATTTGCAGATGATTTTACTGGACTTGTTTAATTATAGATCACAAATGGACTGTTAGGTAGTTTTTATAAGTAAATGCACGTGTTATTCCCACTCGAGATATCTCTTTTGTTCCCATGCAGCCATTACCCCCAACCCTCAGCCAGGGGTAACTTCTACTCTGATTTCCATCAACATAAGCTAGGTTTGCCTATATTGAATTTAATATCAAATGGGTTCTGAAAGTACTGGATGTGCTCTATTTTGTTGGAATTATCCCTCAAAATGAAGATTGTGATCACAAGAATTGTGAATATAGTTGTAGGTTACCCAAGTTTTATTGCCTCATCCATTGCACTATGTGAATATACCATAGCTCATTTATCCATTTTGTTGTTGAAGGACATTTCTGTAGTTTCAGATTCATGGATGTTATAACCATGGTCTCAATAAACATTGTAGTATGCACACATCCTAGAATTTTTGTGATTACATGTATGCCTTCTACAAGTAGATTATTAACATTACACATAAATTCAGCCCTAATAGATATTGTCAAATATTCTTCAAAATGACTGCACCCACTGATTCTCCAACCAGAACTATAGCATCCCCATCTTTGCCCACATTGGGCACATCTTCAAAGACCTAACTTCCTCCCATGATGCATTACTTCCTAGAGGTTCCACCACATCCTAGTATTACCACAGGCTAGTGACCAAGCCTTTAACACATGAATAGCTGGAAACCATTTATGACTTGAGCAATAATGTTTCACCCTTGGCCCTCAAAATCTCATTTGTATCTCACAATGCAAAATGCATTTGGTCCATACACAAGAATCCATAAAGTCTTAACAGTTCTAGCCTTAAAAGTTCTAAGTCCACTTATGGGTGTGGTCTCAGTTGCATCCATTTATGTATAAAAACCTCAACTTTATCTTTTGTTATAGCTGAGTAATATTCCATTGTATAAAAATACCATATCTTTTTTATCCACTCCTCCATTGATGGATATTTCAGTTATTTCCAACATTTATTTCCTATTATCTTATTTTCAAATTCTGTATCATTTCTTATTGGTTTTATTGTCTCTTAAAAAACATTCCAAGTCCAAAGTCTTTTCCAAGACTCAAGGAGAAAACAAGGAGAAATGTATTTCAAGGAGAAATGTATTTCAAGGACTCAAGGAGAAATGTATTTTGAATATACAACCATGGGACAGATTAATCATTTCCATTCCAATAGTTCAGAATAGGGACATAAGAAAGGTCATGCAAAAAAAGAATACAAACCCAGGAGGGCATACATTTCATCCTGTAGTTCATGTAAGGCATCTGGGGTGCACAATGGTGGAATGTGGGACCTCAAGGAAATAGCCAGCCCCTCTCCTAGAGCCTTGATGGGTGCAGACCACATGGCCCTTCTCTTGGCCTGGCTTTGTTTGCTGTCTGTAAACACTCCATATTCTTGTGGTCTCTAACTACTTGGAGTTTCTACTGCAGCTTCTTGTTTACTCCTGCAGCTTCACACATCACCCTATCATGGACTGCTCACAGGGACTTTCTTACTGTTTTGCTGCTTGCTTCCAGACATTGTTATGAAACCTTGATGGGAACTTGTATGACACTGTGACTCTTGCTTTCTCCATTCCTGCAAAACTAGCACCACATGGTTGACACCCATGTGTGTTACTAGATGGAGTCATATCTGGGCCTTCGAGGACCATAGCCACAGGAATCTCTGTGTGCTTTGATGGCTGAATATGGGAAATGAGTCCCAGAGGATTCTATTGGAGCATAGTGCACAGGGGCTTCCTTCTCAAACAAAAGGTTTACATGTTTATATCACTGAGTCTTTAGGGCATGGAGTCTTGAACATGTCTGAGATACCCTCAAGGAATCTTTTATATTGTCCTTGTGCAAAGTATGTGACTTATTTTTAGTGCTGTTAATCTCTTTAATAACAGCATCCTCCCTTGCAGCACCATTATAAACATTCTTTTTGTAACCTAATTATAAGTTTTCCAAATCTCTCTGCTCTGCTTTTCATGTCTGATTATTACAGTAAATTTAGTTAAAAGTAGCCAGCATTACCCATGCTGCTGCTGGAACGCTGTGCTGTCTTGACATTTCCTCTGTCAGGTAAATGACTCTGTCACCATTAAACTCAGCCTCCCACAAAGTCTCAACACGGGCAAAGTATAAACAAGCTCCTTGCCGGAATGTAACGTGTGTGCCCTTTGTCTACAATTCCTAACTTTTGTCTGACCTCACATGGGTCTGACCTTTTCTCTCTGCATTTCATACAGGATTCTAGTTTTCTGTGTCCTCATCAGAATTGCCATCAGGCTCTCCTTATGGCATTCTAGCCTTTCTCCAGCTTGCTTCTCCACAACGCATGGTGGCTGAGAAATGAAGAGAGAAAAAGAGGAGGGGCTGGTGTCCCCAAATCCCCTCCAGTGGCATGCCCGCATGCCTACCTTCCTTCTTTCCCTCCCTCCCTCCCTCCCTCACTTCCTCCTTCCTTTCCCTTCCCTTTCCTTCCCCTCCCCTCCCCTCCCATCCCTTCCCTTCCCTTTTTCCTTCCCTTTCCTTCCCTTCCCTTTCCTTCCCCTCCCTTCCCTTTTTCCTTCCCTTTCCTTCCCTTCCCTTTCCTTCCCCTCCCTTCCCTTTTTCCTTCCCTTTCCTTCCCTTCCCTTCTCTTTTTCCTTCCTTTCCCTTTTCTTTTTCCTTCCTTCCTTCCTTTCCTCCTTCCTTCCTTCCTTCCTCCCTTCCTTCCTTCCTTCCTGTGTACTCCTTCTCCTTATATTTGCCCCACCTCCCAACTGCAGCAGGTCTACTCTCCAGCTTTGAACATTTGTGACTTTGGGAATATTTACAATTCAAATCATAGCGCTGAGTTTTTTTCTGTTAGAAACAAATAAGTAAATAAACAAACAAGTAAATAAACAATGACTGATGCTATAACTCAATTAGAGTATGTAAGTACCAACATGTCCCATCCTTTGCAGTGCCCTTATACACACTTTGGATAGCTTGCCAGCACTGGGAAATAATTTAAAAAGTGGAAGTTGTCCATGTATACAAGCATTTGAGTAAATCCATAGAACATGTACCTGTGCACTCTAAATTATTCATGCATCAAACCTGTCCTTATTAATAGCTTATAACCATGTAATCCAATTGAGCCAAATGTAAACCACATATATAGTTTTAATAGATACATTAAAATAGTAAAAAATGAAATTAATAGCATATTTGATTTAATTCAATATGTCCATAATATACTCATTTCCATATGAAAAATATTAATTAGAATATTGTATAGTATATTTTTGTGCAAATTAAGTTCTTCTAAATCACTGCATTTTACAGTTAAAGCATATAGCACATTTCAAATTGGACTAGTTGTATTTTTAGTGTTAAAAAGTCACATTTGGCCAGTAGCTATCATATTGGACAATAAGAATAATTTTTAAAGAAAGTATCAAACATTGAGTTTAAAACTACTTTTATTTCAAGTTATATGGTTATATATTATATTTCAAGTTATATATTATAAAACTATATAGTTATATAATTTCAATATTTCAATACTTTGCATATAACCTGCTTTATTTTAGAACAATTTCACATTTACAGAAAGGTTGCAAAGATTATAAAGACTCTGCACATCCTACAATCAGTTTTCTCTGTTGTTAAAATCTTTTATTAATATGGCACATCTGTCATAATTAACAAGCCAACATCGATATAGTATTTTTAATTAAATTACTTATTTTATTTAGATTTTATTTATGTTTTCAATGTTCTTTTGCTGCTTCAAGCAAGATTCCACTCAGGATACTAAATGTCAGTTGTATTCTGCGTCCTTTTGATAAAACTTCGTAATTTATAAAGCAATGCTTTAGATTCTAGAACTACAAGATGGTTTCAGTTTTCTTGGTAAATTTGTGCCCTAGCTCTAAATTCACTTATTTCTTTAGAAAACTTTTGTACCTTTTATGGGAAAACAATGTCAGATACCAAACTCTGGGTGCTGTGTTATATAATCTTTTAACTCAAAAGTTCTGTTTTCTTCTATAAATGCACAGACAATGTGATGTGGTCAATATTTTGCATTAAGATTTCTGAGTTGATACCTCTATGGAAGCCAGGCGTGGTGGCCCACGCCTGTAATCCCAGCAACTGGGAGGCTGAGGCACGAGGATCGTTGTGAGTTTGAGACCAGCCTGGGCTACAAAGTGAGCTCAAGGCCAGCTTGAACTGCATAGCAAGACCCTGTCTCAAAAAGACAAAGAAAAAAAACAGAAAAGAAAGAAAAGAAAAGAAAAGAAAAGAAAAGAAAAGAAAAGAAAAGAAAAGAAAAGAAAAGAAAAGAAAAGAAAAGAAAAGAAAAAAAGACCTTGATACCTCTATGGCTGGCATCTTTCTACCCCCTTCACTCCTATAGTTGTTGTCATCAGAAGAAGACTAGATATAGGCTGATCTTTCCCATTGAATAGATCTTTGTTGAAGTAAAGATTGGCAAGTGTTGCTTTGGATTAGTGACTGAGACACTTCTCTAAAATAATCAAGATAATTAAAAGAGACGTGTACACAGAGAACTATCTAGAGGATTTTTCCAATAATATATCATCTCATAGATTTATCTAGCCTTGGAAACTAACTATTTGCTAGAGACTGTTTCCCTTGAAATTGAAAAGAAGATTTGGCTATGGAGCCATACACATGCACTAATAACTACATCTTGAGTTTGTTCAGAATAGTGCTACTTGCCAGGCACTGAGCTAATTCATTTCCAGTGTGACCTGATTTAATCCTTAAAGCAGGTCCATACATAGATGTTATTACTATCACTTCTATTTTAAAGCTGAGTGAAGTGAAATTTAACAGATGAGCTTGCTTATGTCCATGCAGCTGGAAACTGACTGAGGTGGAGATCTAAGTTCAAATGTTTCTGACTTTGATCACCTCACTCAGCACTTCCATGACCACTGCAAAATAAAGCCTTTTGTAGAAGACAGTCTTCTCAGGTGAGCCTGATTCATATTTTAAAGAGGATTGCAAACATTTATACATAATATATAAGGCTTTACATGTCATTTTAACGGACAGTATTTATTTTCAGATCACTCTAATTGTGGCTCAGCAAGTGCAATTACTATAAACATAGCTGGAAAATTTAACCAAAATTTACCTCTACAAAGATTTATGGGAGATTTTCTGGAAGCCAGAATTCAAATCGAGTTTGTATGATGCCAAGGCTTTCATTTTATTGTCTATCCTCTAACAGTCTTTATTATAGCAACATGAATAACATTGCAAGGTGTAACTTTCACACACTGTTTTCTTACCATTCTGCTTAATATATGATGGTTTAGGTCAAAAGTGTCACCCAAAACTCTGATGTGTTTAAAGGTGATGTTTTTGGAAGGTGAGTGGGTTGTGTGGGTGTTTTTCTCATCAGTGGATCACCTGAATGTGTTGTTGGGGGCGGGAGTCCATTGGAGGACTTAAGTCACTGGGGCCATGTATTTGAAGAGCAGACCTCTGACGCTGGCTCTTCTACTCAGTCTATGCTTCCTGGCTGCCATGAAGTAAGCAGCCTTCCTTCATCATGCCCTTCCACCTTGCATTTCTGCCTTGGAGAGAGCGGACCATGTACCAAACCCTCTGAAAGTGTTCCAAAATAAACCTTTCCCCATTTAGAAACAGTGTGCCAAAATAAACCTTCCCCCCTTTGGACGGCTGCTGTAGAACATTTTGAGCCAGTGAGGAAAACCGGACAATAAACAATTGATGAACCAGAAAATTAAACTTTTTCTTTAGGAATCAATAAATTTTAGGCAAACTAGAGAAGAATTCCTTAATCTTTAGGTCCAGGCTTATTCTTTTTTTTTTTTTTTTTCCCCTTGTCATTTCTTCAAAAACCGCTTTGTAACAGTGCTAAAGTAATCTTTTTTTATTCTTTTGTGTGAAAACCACATAAGCAGACTCTAGACCCATCCAATGTATAATAAGAATGGTAAATGACAAGTCTGTTATTAAAGTTTTGATTAGTACTATTAGCCAAGGTCCAAAGAGGGTTTTTGTTCTGTAGTTTTGAAAAACCAAAAAGGCACTTTTCATGTAGGCTTCTATGCATTTGCCACAAAATGAATGACTGACACCCCAGGTTGTCAAAATGTCTAATTTCTTCAAAAGCTTCCAAACAAGATCGAACAGAAGTAGATACTATTCACATTTCTAGGGAGACTAATGTTTTAGAGTTTAACCTCTTCTTTGCTGAATTAATTGAAGTTGGGCATTCTCAGTTCTCTCTACTTTTGGGCTTTCCCCTGAGAAACAATGTAATTAGCATTAGAGATGCTATTCTTGAGCCAGACATAGTATTATGTCTATTGAATTAACTGTCCTTAAGGAGGACAGAAAAAATTTTTCTCATCGCCTTCAAATTGTGCAAAATTGAAGACAATTTGGAGGAATCCAAACCATAGTTTTAAATAAAGAGTTCTAGATATAATCCATGAATAGCACTAAATATGTCAGCCATAAAAGTGCAGCCTGCTTAGGTTCCATTAAGAATTGTAACAACAAGTCCAGGCACTAATATCTGGCCTACTTTATTATT
Source organism: Chinchilla lanigera (assembly GCF_000276665.1). Taxonomy (NCBI): domain Eukaryota; kingdom Metazoa; phylum Chordata; class Mammalia; order Rodentia; family Chinchillidae; genus Chinchilla; species Chinchilla lanigera. Next base: position 11,357,227 of record NW_004955414.1, on the reverse strand, counting down.
TGAGGGAACTCATGAATATTCTTATTTGACTACATGTGCCTTCATCAACATGAGGATTTGGAATTGGATCTATCTCCATGTGGAGGATTCCAGCATATCAGAAAGTGAAATGGGCTTTGAAACTACACAGGCTTGGATTAAATCGCTATTCTTCCTCTTATGAGTTTGCATATATCAGTGTGAGCCAGTTTGTTTGAATGGATATAGAATAGGTCTCAAAATCCACCAGTACTTCTGCAAATGAATATTAATGGGTTTCTTTGGAAATCTTGCAGAGATTATTTAGAATGTGTTTTACAATGTTATTACTGTGTTAGAATATGTGTGTGCACATGTTTTGTGTGTTGCCAACCTTCCCCTTCACTGTTGCTAATCATGTACCTAAAATGCAAATTAGTGTCACCACCCTACTCACAGAGTTCAAGGGTTTTCCATCACATGAAAAGTGTGCCCCAAGGCCCTGAGCAGGCTGAGGTCAAAACCCAGTATACCACCATTGCTCTGGCTCCTAACACTGTAAATTTCAATCTTTTTTTCCCAGCTCTTTCAAAATTCTATTATTTTTCCTATTTAACTATATAATTTGATAACTTTTCACATACAAACACACAGAGACATGCATGCATACATATACACCCATGAAAACATTATTAATATTAAGATAATGTACATATAAAGCATCATTCTTGGTTTCTTACCAAGAGAAACGACCACTCAAGTATCTCTTGCCCCAATTTCTTTTTTCTGACCAACTTCAAGTCCCCACTTAACTATTGATTTGCTTTTTTTCTCTAAAGTTTAATTTGCATTTTAAGCAATTTTATACAGCTGAAAATCATACAAGTGTTTTTCTTTTTAATCTGGCTTCTTTATATTGGCAGATTTAGTTCTTTCTGTATTTTTGTATGTATTCATTGTTCTTTCTTTTTATTATATAATTCTTTTGTATGGCTAGACATAACTTATAAATCAATTCATTTGTTACTGGACGTGTGGGTTGTTCTGATTTCAGAGCATTAAAATAGTGTTATCATTATTTATCTGTAAGTCTTTATATAGACATACACTTTAATTTCCCTTGTGTGAATACTTCATAATGACTAAGTCACATGGGAGGTGTGTTGAACATTTTAAATTTCTAAATATTTTCCTGAGCCTTTGTACTACCAGTAGAATATTAGATTTCCAATTAGTCTACATCCTTGCCAACATATGGTAGAGAAATTATTTTAATTTTTTTACATACTAATATATGTATATAGGCACATTTTAATGTTTTAATTTACATTTCCCTTGAGATTAATGACAAAAACTTATTTGGTATCCATACCACCTATATGTATACTTTGGTAATATGTTACTCAAAATTATTTTGCCTGCTTAATTTGCATATATATTTTTCAGAATATTACATTTAATAATGCTTTATATGTTCTGAAATAGTGTCTGTTATTTGATATTTTACCTGCAAGCACCATCTCTGCTCCAATGGCTTTCAAAATATTCTTCTGTTAGTGTTTTTTGAAGAACAAAATTATTAATTTGTAAAGTCCAATTCATCAATATTTTCTCTTACAGCATGTGCTTTCATTGTTTTACCTTAGAAATCTATCTAAGCCAGGATGACATTCCATGTTATTTCCTTAGAGTTCTGTAATTTTACATTTAGATTTGTGATCTTTCTTGTGTTAGTTTTTGTATAAAGAGAGAAGTACAGACTCCTGTCCACGTTTTTATATGAATATCCAATTGCTTCAAGGCCAGTTGTTGAAAAGACTTTCTTTACTCCACTGAATTCTTATGTCAAAAATCAATTTTTCATAAATGTATGGATATATTTTTGTGAACTTCTATTGTGTTCTATTGATCTATAAATCTATCTCTATGCTTCTACCACACTATTTTTTTCTGATAGCAGTACATTAAGACTTGAAGTCTGGTAGTATATGCCTCCATATTTATACTTTAATTTTAAAAGTTGTTTTGGCTATCATATTTACTTTTTATTGCAATACAAATTTTAAGAGCAGCTTCTTATTTCATTTGATGGAAAATTTACATTGTTTGCATTAAATCTATAGGTAAATTTGAGGAGTATGATGATCTTCATATTGACTTGTGATTCTTGAACACAGATTACCTCTCTATTCATTTATGATTTTATATTTTTGAATCTTTCACCCATTTTTTTTCAGTTCATGCTTATGCAAGTTCTGTCAAATCACTATGTATTTCACATTTTTATACCATTTTAAATAATATTTTAAATTTAAATGTCAATTATCACTTATATTCTACCACTTTGCTAATTTTTTTTTATTTCTAGTAACTAATTTGTAGTTGAATAGGATTCCTTTTATAGTCAATAATGCCATCTGTTCAATTTCTCGATTTTGACAAAATATGACTATTGTCTTTGTATTCTTGGTCAATTTGGCTAAAGATTTACTGATTTTATCGATCATTTCAAAGAATAAGCTGTTGTTTCAATTTTTCTTATTTTGCTTTTCTGTCTTCTACTTCTTCAAAGAAGACTGCAAGAATTGCCATTTACTTATTTTTCATTAAATTTACTCTTGTTTCAGTTTCTTTTAGTAGAACCAATGATCTTTAGTGCTATTAAATTTCTTCTAAGTTCTGTCTTGACTACTGAGTTCTACAAATTATGTTCTGACAAATTTGACTTGTATACATTTCAAAATATTTCCCATTTTCTCCCTTGATATTTTCGTCTATTGAGAAGAGTTTTATTTATTTTCCAAATATTGGGTGATTTTTCACAGGCTTTTTGTCATTGATTCTTAACTTAATTCATAATTATAGAAGATTTCTATGCCACTTGAATTATTTCAAATTTATTAAAGTATATTTATTGACCATTATATAGTCTATCTTATTAAATGTTCAACATGTACTTGAAAAGAATCTGTGTCCTGCTTTACTTGACAGGAGTGCTCTAAAGTGCTGATTAGGTTAAGACAGTTTTTAGTGTTTTTCAAGTCATTTATAACTTACTAGTTTTTTGTTTACCTGTACTATTTGTTATGAGAGAGAAGTGTTGAAATATCAAGTAAAAATTGTGGGTTTATTGATTTCTACTTGCTGCTCTGATAGTTCTTCCTTCATAGGATTTGAAGCTCTATTGTTAGGTACATAATGGTTTAGTATTACTTACTGAGTTGACCAATAGAGCTTTGAAGCTCTATTGTTAGGTACAAAATGGTTTAGTATTACTTACTGAGTTGACCTGAGTTATTCTTTATAGAAGAATACTGAGCCTCTTTCTTCCTATAATATTCTCTGTCTAAAATTCACTTTGATATTGCTATAATTACTGTACTTTTCTTTAACTTAGTATTAACATGATATTTTTTATTTTAAAGATAAAAGAACAAAAACATATTAATAGACAAACAGACATGAACAAAGCAACATCAAAACAATAAGCAATACAGGGTTTCAGACCAGGTGATAAGAAATTAACAATGACTGCTGTATATTACATGTTGTTATCTTCAAATTGGTTACTCAATTAAATAAATATAGTCACAAGAAAGGAAGTCATGAGAAATATAGTCACAAGAAAGTTTTTATAATTGTTATTTTTAACTTATTTTATCACTATACTTAATGTGATACTTACAACTAATAAATGATTTTTATCCAACCACATAGTCTTTGACTTTTAATTGGAGTGCTTAGGTTATTTTTATTTAATGTTGTTATTTGCATAGCTTTAAGTGGGATTTAGAAGACTGAAAGAGGAAAGGGCAGTGGAGAATTCTTTCCAGACAGAAAGGGTGTGAACATGCATGTGAGCTAGAGAGACTGAAGATGAGCCATAGGAAGTTGCAGGGAAAGCAGAGGTAAGAAGGAGATTAAAGGTGGCTGTAGAATTAAATAGCCTGCAGCATGCGGAATCTTACAGACCATGTTAAGAATTTTAAAAACCTCCCTAAAAGTAATGAGAAGTGACTGAAGGTTCAATCACTGGCTTCAGTGTGTCAAAAAGAGTGTGGGTAGAATAAGTAGCAGTGAGTGAACCAGTAAAGAGATAACTGCACACATTCAGGCAATGAAGATGTTGGAGCACTGGAATGGGGAGGTGAAGGGAAAAAAAAGAAAGGGGAGAAACTTTGCTTAGAAAACTGAATAAGGCTTGGCTTTGAATGAAATATGGAACTTACTGCATGGCTTGATTGCTAAGAAGGAATTCTCTGAGCCCTGGGATGATCTAGTTCCCAAACAAGATTCAGTACCTGAAGCTTTTGCTTTATTCAGTTTCCAGGTTTGATCTCATTATCTCTGATTTTTTCTCCTATAGAAAGGCTCAATATCACCCTTCAGACACAATACTTCCTACAGGTCTTCAGAGGCTGATATTATATCTACTCTTCTGCTATTTTTCTATGAATCTCTGTCTCTGGTTTTTTTGTGTGTGTTTATGTCTCCCCTCCCCCTCCTTTTCTGCTCCCCTTCTCCTTTCTCTTCTTCCCCTTCCCATTCTCCTCCTGGATGCCAGCACACACTACTGCAGTCTATCCAGTCAAATCCAGTAGTTCAGAACAGTATCAGGTAATAGAAGTTGTGGCTAATATTCTTATAAAAATAACGTAGAAGATGGAATGGGCAAGGAAAATGTACCCTCTCCTCCCATTGCAAACAGATTTATAGCAGCTATGAGTGAATGCAATCATTGGGATGCAACCTAACAGCTCTGGAACAGACGTGTAACACTATTCAAATTTACAGTGCCACCTCATCCTGCATTTCCCTAATCAGACAACCCAGTCACCACACCCTCTGCAGAACATAGTAAGTAAAAATTGATTAACTTCTTCCTAAGTGCTGAAGTTTTAGAGAGCATGGTGTATAATTACTCTTTCTTGTAATTCCCCATATTATAGCTTCAAAGTTTGAATTTCATATCTCTGTAATTACTTCTATATGTAATTACATTTACATAATAGTTACATGACTTTATTTACATAATATCATTTTTAGAAACTTTTTAAATGCCCAAAAACATGATGCCCTAGAGTTATATTCATTAAAAACCAAAGCAGATATAGATATACATATGGATATTGATATAGATAGAAGATACATATATGATATAAATGATATAGATACAGATTAGATAGATATAGATGATATAGATATAGATAGAGTTAGATATAGATATAAATGTAGATGTAGATTAGATATAGACATAGATATAGGTGATAGAGATAGAGAAAGAGATAGAGATTAGAGATAGAGTTAGAAATGGCTATGCATATAGATAGATATATAATCTGGCATCATTAAACAAGCATATAGAAATTTAAGAACTGATATTGAAGTAAGTGTAAGTAAAATGAAAGATTAGAAAAGCCACATTTGTTCCAAAGTACTGTCCTTCTTTTTGTTTAACATCCAAAAAGATAAATATATATTCCATACCCCAAATAATAAAAATGTAGGAACAGTAGAAGGCCAACGAAAATGAAATACATAGATTTTCTCCTAGAGTTGCATATATTCCTCCTATGAAACAAGTAGGTAACTCAAACATGAGAAGGCCCAGTGTTCCTCTAACAAGTACTGTCCAAATGATGAATAACAAGGAACATGGAAGGGGTTTGCTTCCTAATAACAGGAAGCAATAATGATACACAAATGAAATCCTTTCACTTAGACATTTTCAAATATGAGCTTGACTGAAAGGCTGTTGTTAATTCAGTAAAAACAGTTTACACAAAAGTATGTGTTAAGTAAAATGCTATGTTCAGAGGCAGCAACTACTGTGCATGGCAGGGTGGAAGTTGAAAGATAAGTAGGAAAGATATTGTGAAACACAGAATCTCACTGTAAAGCCACTCGCTCCGTGTGGAAGACCAATTACCTCTTAATCATGAGGGTTAACACTGAAGGTACTTCATTTGGTTTTCCAAACTGTGTACGAAGTGTTAGTGCAGAAGAGTACATCCGTAGTTGTATAACCTAAGCAAACATTGTGATTTGCTACAAACTCCGAGCAGATCAGTTGTCAGGAGAATCACGCTAGAGCAAAGATACTCATCTTCTCACTGATACTGGTTAAGCCATTCAGACAAAAAATGACAAACTACTAGAAAATGCCCAACGGCTGAGAAGTTGGAAGATCATATTATCAATCTGGAAGTCATGGTGTCTTGTCTCCTACATTGGGGTCTTAAGGTTGGCCCTGTGTTCTTCCCAGGACCCTCTGGCACCTGGGCACTCACTGCAAGTCTAGGATGCTCATATTTATTCTATGGCTTTATTTGTTCTCATCAGGTGTTTGTGACTATCAAAGAGAAGGGATTAACACAAAATGTCTTCAAATACAGTACAAATCACAATTTTTTACAAACCTAGTTCAAGGGTAGAGGAAGAAACATTTCAGCCTCAACTCTTTCCTTAACTGTGAAATCAATGTGAGTTCCTTGACACATGCATGATATTTTAAAACTTTTTTTATGGTCCCATGCACCAAAAATCTCAATGAATAAACACTAAGACATAAAGAATAGGGAGATAATATGACCAATATGAGTGAAATCAGTTAGCTAATGTAATATCTGTGTTTTTGGCAACTAAATGTCATAAATAACTGATTTTTCTAGCATTTTCAGCCAATAGCAGAGAAACACTGAATAATAATAAGAATAAAAATATATAATGAATAATGATAATCCATTCATAGGCTTTTCTAGTGCTTCTATTATGTACTAATGCACATGGCATGAAGTTCTGATTATTCTGTTTCCCTTTTCTATGTATCTCCCAATCTCTTTGTCAAAAGCATCATGCATAAAAGGTAAATATTTCATTTCACAATCATACTACACTTATGTATCCATTCTTCACAGTGCACAGTTGTGAGTTCTTTTGAGATGTCATCTATTTTCTGGTCATAGAGTTTTACAACTTGAACCAAAACCTGATTTTTCATTTAACAGTGATGTTTATCTCACTATCTCAAAAATAATGCATGCAAAGACTGTGAGTATTCCATTTAATTTGTGGTTCTAACCCTTACATTTTCACATTCAAGGGAAACATCTGTCCTACTAATCATTGTTACTTTCATTTCAACAGACAATGCATTCAAATACTGATTAGAATAAGAAGACCCTGTGGGCTTCCAATGCATATCAAGCAAAAGAACAATGGACACGCAGATTACATTGAAGGACTGTGACTAAAGACATTTAGACAGAATATGTGTTGACAGGGTAATTATTAGGTGGAGTAAATTACAATGTGGAAGCCTTAACAAGTACTCGTATAAATAGTTTCTTTTCTACAGAAGAGATTATCTGTTAGGGGGAAAAATGGTCTCTTGCTTCTAGTAATTTCCAAAATCAATTTCCTTCAAGTTCCACTTTAAGAATATTTTTTTAGATTTCACTCTGAAGTGCAGTATATATATTTAATTTTGAGTGGATAATTTTTGATACTGAAAGCCATACCTGACTTGCTGGCTTCTTCTCTACTCTGTGGGGTGAGAATCGATAGATTGATGCTGTGCGACAGCTACCTGGGGTGATCTGAAATGAAAAAGGTATTTTGAAATTAGGAAAAGAAACCTGAAAACTTTAATAGTGATGATCTCACAATACACTGTTTCTCAGTCTGTCAACAATATTTACTATGAATCTGTTTGTGGACTGAACCCCATTTTGTGAGAGCATAAAGATTTAAAAATGAGAGTGAAAAGAATCTAGCTTACAAATAACAGATAATTGTGAAATACATTAATAGCAAATGAAATGGAAAGAAACCTAATCATTTTAGGTAAGTTACTTTTAAATCACATGGACAGTAGGGAATATGTCAAAGATTTATTGATTATGACATATCAAGTATATAAACTTGAATTGTCAAAAATCTCCATGAAGAAATTTGAAATTGAAGATGAGATAAATACAATTTGAATGTAGTTAGAAAGAGAGCTGCTCAGAAGGTTGTATTTCAAGAAGAGCAACTGGAACCATCTGTATCACCTTAGACCTCAATGTAGAGATCAGATGACCCTGGAGAAGAACAAAGTCTATTATGACTGCACGCGCGCGCACACACACACACACACACACACACGCACACGCACACACTTTACTATAAACAAGTGATGGGTACGTCAGTGCAAAGATACAAATATCAGTCAGTTATCCAAAGTAAGAGCTACTTTCCAGTGGCATTCACCAGGTGTTACATCTGAAAGGGTATTTTCCAGAAACATTGATACATCTTTCCATGGTCCATCTCTCGGTCTACACTTGAGACTTCTGAGATTAACCCAATAAATATTACAAATAAATTTGTATTGATGAAATTAATAGTTTGTTAATTAGTAGGATAACTATCACATACTAATTCTCATTATTGAAATTGGAATCATTTAAGAGACATGAATTTGCTCATATCTTTGCAAGATTCTCCTCTCCACTCTCAGGTAGAATGGTATGAGGCTTATAAACTATGTACTTATGGGTGACCACAACAGGTTACTTCTAAAGTGATATATGTTCAGCTTTTAGTGGAGGACAGTGTGGAACTACTTAAATACAACTACTGGTACATGACTTACACAATCTTGCCTCTGTTCAAATCCACCAAAAACATGTCATACCACTAGACAGTGGTCAGAACACCTAAAAGTACTATGTGATATAAAGATAACAGTATCACTTCTATGAACAGTATTGTGTTTGCTAATGATTTCTCTGCTTAATAAATGTCTGTGGATATGGCAGAATTTGGTTGGAGATTTGTCCTTTATTATAAATTGATATAAATGTTGGAGATGTAGCTAGCCCTTACCTGGAACTTCTTTGGAAGCTAACATTATACCAATACTGGCTTGCTCCATATCTAATAGAGTAGCTACCCTAAGTCCACAGCCTCTGTGCTAATTCCTTATTTTGGAGTGAGTCTGTAAGGTTGAATCATCACAATCTGGAAGCAGTTATTGATCCCATTCTCTCTGACAAATTCTGACCTTAGCAATAGTGAGAAAGAAAAATATGAGCTAAAAACATCACTTTTTTTACAGTTTGCAGTCCAGTAAAATAGACAGTCGACAAGATAGTTGTAATTCAGTACGAATACAGTCCTACAGGCTAATGGTAAAGAACATAGTTACAAATAGCTACAGGCAAGTTAATAAAGCTCCCTGCCTTGAAATACAAAAACCACTGTACATTTCCTGTCACCTTGTTGCAAATTTTGTATCATTTTTATTATTTTTGTGTTGTTTTGTTTATGTCTTCGTGTTTCTTAATTTTTGTTCATTTCCCTTTAAAATAAAGAAAAAATTTAATGTGTACATGGAATTCAGCACAGTACCTGATATATAGTAAGTGGTTAAGATGGCAATTTTTATTATAGTTCTTTGTTAGATATTTTACACATGTGTCTATTCAACTATTCAATAAATATTTTAATTTTTATTTTGAAGATAATAAAAGCAATAAAAATGATACAGAATTTCAAAATAAGATGAAAGGAAATTAACAATGATCATTATAATGCATATTGCTATCATCAAAGTAGTTGCTCAGATTACTAGATTTAGGCATGCAAGATTGATCAAACAATATAAACACTAACTGTTCCTTTCAATGAACTAATAGAAATTAGTAGTACAATTATCTTAGGTTATGTGTATATATATATATATATATATATTCCTTCCTTCTTTTCTCCTTTTCCTTCCTTCTTTTCTCCTTTTCCTCATCCAAATTCTTTCCTTTTGAGCAACTTCTTTCCCTTTCACAATATCTACTGTAATATTTGGATCTTACTCTTTCAGTTTGTCACACTAGAGAGACACAATGTTTACACATGCAAGTCTGATTTATTTCACTTCTGAATATGGTTGCTTCCATTTACCTATAAAAGCTTAGAGTTTATTTTTCTTTAATTTTTATTTTTTATCTCTCTTTATTGCTGAGTAATACTCCATTGTATATAAATACCACATATTTTTTATCGATTCCTCAGTTGATGGGCATTTGGGTTGTTTTCAAATATTTAGCTATGACAAACTGTGTTGCTATAAACATGGGTGCACATATATCGCTGTGGTATGTTTTTAATTCTTCTGTGAAGATACACAGAAGAGGAATAGCTGGGTCAAATGGGACCTCTAATCCTAGTTTGTTGAGATCCCAGCTGTTGATTGTTTGAAGTATTTCCCATGCAGTTTGGTTTTTGCTCAAGAACTCTCCACCTATGCCTATGTCTTCAAAATCTCTACCTACTTTCTCTTCCTGTTGATTTAGTGTTTCTGATTTAATATTAAGATCTTTGATCCATTTTGACTTTAACTTAGTACATGGTTAATATTTCAATTTTTATGTCAATAGATATTAGTCATGAAGATATCATGCAAAGAAGGTAATATACTTCCTGTCTTGTTGTAGCTCTAGTTTTCAAGTTTCATGGATACCATGGGTGCATAGAACAACAATTTCTGAACTTAATATGTTGTTCATGTTTAAGAAGCTTATTAAGGAAATCAATTTTATCTCTCAGCAATATCTTATTTTAACACTTATATTTATATGGTAACTGGGACTGAGGTAACAGACACCAGTTACAGTAATATTACATGCAAGACTTCTTCTGTTATAAATTTGCCTTGACAATTCACTAAAGATGATAGTCAAAACAATGGTATAAATGGACAATGGCTAAATTATATCAATAAAAATATAAGCCAAACAGACTAAAACATTATGTTTCATTCCTATTTATTAGATTTTCAATTAACAAAGTGCCTAGTTCACAGACAGTACTCAATAAAAGCAAACTTAATTATTGAAGAATGCCAATAAGTAACAAAATCTCAGATGATCATATCGAATATGACTTAAATAGTAATAGATATTTAGCATTCTCAATCATCATAATGTTTATTTAAGATAAATTAAAGCATTATATTTATAATTAGAAAATATAATGTTGGCACCTATTGTCACAATTGTTTTCAATAAACATAGAAACTTCTTAAATGGAGGCTCTTGTCCTTGATATGTTTAGTGTAGTTTCCAAGTCTGAGACAGTTGTCTATAAATGAATTACTCTTCATAAGAGATGGAGGGAAGAATTTGGAGATGTCAGGGAAGTCTAAGGAATAAGAAGATAAAAGGAAGAGTCAATGAGGTAAAGGTAAAGTGAGAAAAGTAAAAAAGGCGTCCCTGAGACATATAGCCATCCTACCAAACTCCTAAATATTCAGTGAAATACAGACAACTCACAAATAATGTAATGGACATATTTTTGTGGGAGCTGGAAAAGGAATACATTTCAAATGGAACCATCACAACGTAAGAATATAACCTCCCTGATAATTAACATGCATTTGAGGGAAGACTTCTACATTTGCCATGCCTTGAAATCCAGAGAGATATTAAAGAAAACTGCCTTAGAGGTAAAGGCTCTCCTATAACATCACAAACATTAATGATGTTAATCATACAATCCAAAATATAAGCATCAATCTCAGTGTCATAGGCCAGGTAACAACCTGCCAAATCCAGTTGTCCATGTTCCAATCCCAAGAACTTGTAAATACTATTCTTCATGACTGTAGGGGTTCTGCAGATGTGATTGTTTAAGGGTCATGGGTTGGAGATACTGTTCTTGATTATCTGATGTATACAGTTATGACCATAAGATTACTGTAACTGAAATAGGGAAGCAAGAGGAACACAATCACAAAGAGATTTGCAGATTTTATGCTGCTGAATTTGAACATGAAGGAAGGAACTGTGAGCAAAAGATGCAAGCAGCACCTAGAAATTTTTTTTTTTTTGCTTTTGGCTTTTTCTCCGGTACCGGGAACCGAACTCACGACCTTGTGCTTGCCAGGCAGGCGCTTTTGCCACTGAGCTAAATCCCCAGCCCCTGCACCTAGAAATTGACAAAAGCAAGAGAATGATTCTTCCTGATAGCCTCTGAAAGAAATATTCCTCTGCTAACACTTCAATTTTAGCTTAGCAAGATCTCCAGCACTCTAAGACACTAAATATGTTTCTTGTAGCACTATATTGGGGCTAATTTGTTACAACAATGACAAAATAATCCACTTGAATAGGAGCCATTTTAAACTGAAGCTATCTGGAAATTTTCAAAACATGTCAAGTAATAAGGAAACAAAACAAGATTTAGGTATAGAGTGGAGAAGTGAATAAACACTATTGAATTTTATTTCCTTAAAGTGATGCTTTGTATTGTATGAAATTTTATGTTATTTGATCGTATCTCCAACAATCAGTTAATAAATCATCAGTTGGATAAAGATTATATCATAATAAGTAAATTTTGCTTCAATCTATTGCCTGAACAGTTTCAAGGTAATGCTAATCATTTTTGTATTTTTGCTGAGAATATCATGAAAATAACCATAATAATGCTGGTAAAAAAAATTTGGAAAATAATTGTGCTGGCTTTTGGCCAGCCTGATTATGTTCTTTAATTTGTTTTCAAACTTAAGGAAATGTTAATAAATTTTATAAACTTCCCAGATTAATACTCATCATTTAACAACTTGATTCTCACTGACTACACCTACTTTCCTAGCCTTATCACTTACTTCTTCTTCTTCTTCTTCTTTTTTTTTTTTTTGTCTTTTTGAGACAGGGTTTCACTATGCAGTTCAGGCTGGCCTTGAGCTCACTTTGTAGCCCAGGCTGGCCTCGAACTCGCAGTGATCCTCCTGCCTCAGCCTCCCAAGTGCTGGGATTACAGGCGTGTGCCACTGCGCCCGGCCCCACTTACTTCTTCTACAAAGCCTATGTTTCTACTAATTTCTACTCATCGTAACCTCAGCCCTAGATACTTTTTGTCAACTTCCTTTTACTCTGCCCCAAAGTGACCCAGAGTGATGCAGAAAGTGCCTGTGATCTTCCTTCCAGATAGGATTCAGTGCCAAGGCTTTGTTCTCTGCATTAAGCGATGGCTGAAAATCTACTCCCAGTTCCAGGACAGGCCTGTGGTAGCATCTTTATCATCATGAGAATGAGTATCACCATCATCACCATCATCATCATCATCGTCATCATCATCTCATCATCTCATCATCTGGGGATCAGTCATTCTTAGAAAACAAAAAGTGGAATCAAGAAAAAAAAGATATAGGCCAAGCCAATGCTAGGCAGGGAAATATTTTGCAATGGGACTTGAAAAGCATAAGGAACTTGATCCATGTGGTGGGAAGACAAGAGCTCAGATGTCAAGAAAGACAGCTAAAGAATATGTTTGCATATATCTAGCTGAATTGTAGTATATTATGCAGCCAAGGGTTCTGTTATACATATTAGAGATTATGAGAGAAAAATACAACCTGATTGAGTTTAGCAGTCTCTCATGCTACAGCACTGAATGTTGTATATCAATAAATAGCTCCCCGAGCATTTATCAAAGGACACATCACCATGAAATGAGAGGTTCAAGTTTTCATTAGGATGAGCAGCAAAGATGTTAATACAATTTACTTCAGAGTTCATATTTAAGAAGACCCAGGTTAATAGAAATCCTAGGCAGATACTTCATATTGTATAAACTAATATTTTTAAATGGATGTATAAGGACTCTTGTGCCCAACACTGTGTTAACAGTCTTCTATACATCATATTATGCAATCATAAGAACCACTCTAAAATTTAGCATTGTATTTTCTATTTTATAAATGAGAAAACTGCAGATGAAAGAAATTAAATAGCTTCAACTTCCTGGTAAACACTGATATACAGATTTAATTATATGTATATCTCACTCTAAACTTGTCCTTTAAACTTTTTTGAGGTTCGTCTTTCTTTATGTATATATTGTGTATTTGCTCTAATAAAGCCGTAATTTCAGCTTCATAAGAAAATGTCACTTGGGTCATTTTAAAAAGGCAGATTACACTGTTCACAAGGAAAAAATATCTTGGTAATAATATTTACTGTATTTATTGCCTTTTCCTCATTTGAACATTTATGCATTTGAGAAAATAGCTGAATGTCTTGATGGAGAGGAGCCTTGCCTTCTGTTGTGGTTTGTGTCTAGAGTCTCCCCAAAGCCTCATGTAGTTATGGGGCAGCTCCTACAGTTTGTGACTGACTCCTGGTCCAGTGCTGGGATTATGGTTGTGAGTGCTACACTTGCCCTAGTAAGGGTAGCCTGCATACAATGTAAAGGAGGGAAAGAGTCTTGGTCACTGCTCCTCCCTTTTTGCTCTTGCTGTTTTTACTGTTTTTCTGCCACCAGGAACTGTTGCCCTCTGCCATGGACCACCTTGCTTTGGAGCCAGCTGATAATGAAAACTCCACAAACTGTGCACTAAAGCTTTCCTTCCTTAATTTTGGGTGCCAGGTATTATGTCTCAGCAACAAAAGAAAAGTAACTTCTTTTAGCACTTCACTGCTATTTCCAGAAAGACTGTCCTCGTTTCCACAGATACAACTAATCAGTAATGAGAGCTTTTATCAGACACTCAGTAAGTTAGGAAAACTTGAAATACGTAGGAAGGGGTCACACTGGAAAGCAGAATTACCCAGAATTATCCAAAGCCACACCTAGCATTTTCTCTTGACTGAAGACTAATAAAGTGATACAGGATATTAAGAAAATGTATCGGATTTAGAGATCTGTAATTAATCTTGTCAGTGGACATGGCCGAACAGGTTCTTAAGTATTTAAACTCACATCTTGATAAAACTTTGCCCTCATTTAATGTATCAGTGCAGAGCACAGGGGTGACCCAAGGGATCTAAGCCCATTATTGTGGTTTTATAGTGCAGTTCACGCTCATTGCATGCCCTGGCTTGTGCTTGGTGGCATTAAATATTTAACTAACTGTGACTATGGACGTTTCGAGAAGGGAGCAGGTTTGAGTGGAATTTTATGCATGCTTTTGAAGAACAAATACAAAATTAAAGTGTGTGTCTACCATTCAATGTAGAATAAATGTTTAGGAGAAGCACGCTCTGTGTTTAGTTCCTGTAATTGAATTATTTTACAAAGCTTTCTAAATATACATATATACATCATATTCTATGGTAGCTAGATTGAGATATGAAAGATTATACGCAAAAATCCCTTTGTTAAATTTTAATGCGCCAGCACAATTGGATGAGAAATCATACTCCTAAACCATGAAACAAGACAGAGATGATAAATTATTTCAAAACCAGAGACAACAATTAAGCTATTTTCTCTAGAAATATTGAAACAGAAGAAACAAATGTAGTTTTGAGGAAAAAAAATGAGGATTATTCCTGAACAAATAAGTAAATTGTGGAGTTTTGTGTTGATCACACTTATTCCTTGCTAGTTTGGTGCTAAAGTAAGGAACTTAAGATAAAATTAAAATGAATGAAGGTGTTAGTTTTGTTTAGATCCTTTATGTACATAATAGTTCTTTAGAAGTCTGGGACACTAACCATAATACAGTAGTAATATGGCACACAATTTAAATACTTATTTCCAGTACAGTAATATTAGAGAAAATGAGCTGTGTTTCTTTTGTTACTATTACACAAATAATACAAATAAGGTTTCAAATGTAAATCTACATAATTTTTAATCTGCATAGAGTCAGAAGGTGGCATATGATCTACTCTGCAGTGAGCATTAGAATATTAGATGGCAAAACAAAAAATATATATCACTAGCAGGTGAAAGTCTAAGATTTACTGGATCTAGTTAGAGTGATTTCCTAGTATTGTATGCATGAACCTCTGGTTTAAAATGATTTTTAATAATTTTTAAGTGTTGTTCTATGAACCAGTTTTAAAACATTTGCCTTTAATTTGTCCCTAAGCATCCATTTTTTTTCATATTCCTTTGAATATAAATACCATATTATATATATATTTTGCTCATTATGCAGCTTTCAGTTGCTGGTGTAATATACCTAAGAGACTCAGCTTAAAGTAGGAGATGTTCATTTTGGCTTATAGTTTCATTCTATAGACAGCTGGGTTCAAGGTATTAACATAAACAGAAAGGGACAGTAGAGGAAGACTGCTCACACTATGGAAGTAGAAAGTAAGGGAAAGTCAAGGAGAAAAAAATCTAAGGATTAGATAGAGTCCTGAGGATTATGCCCTCATGATTCACCCAGCCACACCCAGAAGTGTGCTTTAATAATCTGCTAAAGATCTCTGAAGCCAATCCAGTTAGCAATCATTCCATTTTGTCTAACTGATTATCTGTCTTCTCTACTGCAATGGAAGCTTCACAGTAGGAAAGAATTTTTAAATTAATTCTCTATTATTTTGATTGACACATATTTGTACCTATTTATATGGTACAAGGTGATATTTTCATTCCTGTATGCTTTAGGTAGTGATCAATGGAAGATAATTAACATATCCATTTCCTTAAAGTTTTGGCATTTCCTTATGGTTTTAAATCCCTGTCTTCTAGACAACCTAGAGCATGAGAGAAAAAATGATCAGCGTTTCATCCATCCATGCCCTGTTGGGCACTTAGGTGATCCCATGTGCTGGTTACTATGAATTGTGCCACAACATGCACAGCGGACAGGTGACTTCAACATGTCGATTCATTTATTTGGGTATAGAGCTGAGGTGGGAATTTCACAATTAGTTTTAATTTGCTGCTTCAGTTTTCTTCTACAAAGACTTGTGGACATTTCTTCACTTCATTTGTCAATTCCTTACATGCAAATGTCTAGATGAGTCAGTGTCTTTCCCCTGAGGAGTCTTTAAACGCATATATAGAAAGGAACAAGTGAGAATTTCTAGAAAGGTCAGAGAAGGTTTACAGATCAGCTATGAGCACAATTTTATGCATTTTTATCGTGCGGAGTTGTATCTTTCTGCTGTCATTTCCTTGCCATATTATGTCCACTTGTTAACTTACACCTGGTCACTTTGAATGTCATTCACTTCCCAAAATACATCCTATGCTCTAATTTTCTCTGATCCTTCTCTGGAATAGTCTTTTCCTTCAACTCAACTATGTGGTTAACTTTCTTTTCTCTTTAAGGACAGTCAAATCTTACTTATTTTGAGAAAGCATTCTGGATTCTGTATTAGAGCTTTGAATTCCTGTTGTGTAATGTATATTTTTTGCATTATGGTATATTTTTGCATCAACACATTTTCCACACCAAGTACAATTACTTCATTGTGTTTTCAATGGAACACAAACTCACTGAAGTCTCAATGACATGTTTGTTCATAATTATGCCTCCATGTATTTACTAGGCCCTGAGAATAAGCATATTATGAATGTAATGCATGAAGAGTAGTAGTAGTATGATTTATAATTTATTCATAATATATTATGAATGTAATGCATGGACTTTTTCTAGTGATAGATGGGAATGTTACTGTGCCAGAGAGCTATATCATCATTAATACTCTCTAATAAGATAAAAAAATACTTATTTAAAAAACCTTCTTTTTAATACTATTCTTATATATCTATCAGGTTCTGGCCCTTGAGTGACTAGGTTTTTGTTATCTAGAGAATTGCGACATAAAAATCAACCCTTCACCAACCACACTGGATTTATATGTTGACAGAATGCTATAGGTTTTTGAGACGTTCACTCTGCTAGAAATACTTGAAGTCATAACAGGTTGAGATGTCTATCTTTGATAAAATAATCTATGATGATGTTAGAAAAATTTAAAAATCTTTTGTTATAATATTGCTTGAATCAATATTTTTCTGGGTGACTACTCTCTATACTCATAGTAACTTATTTAATTTTACTAAAAAAAATTCTCCTAAAACAGTATTTTTTTTCTTCTGATCAGTTGTACATCTTTCTGTGGCTCTTATCGCCCCCTTTTTTCTAGGAAGTATGTGATCCTTCTGTGACTCTCTGGAATTCTGAGTCAGTATCTCTTTCTCTTCCCCTCTCTTTTGATACTCATCTGAGAAACAAAAGTAGCCTTGTGCCCCATATCTACTTCATATACCTAGAATGCTGGTTTCTGTAGTGCCTGGGGAAATCTGAATCATAAAGTCATACAACTAAATTGTGACAAAGAGAACTTTCACCATGGCAGGGACAATATGAGATGTGTGAACTGATCTGTGAGGACTATGACATGGAGGACAGGAACGTGAGTGAAATTTTCTGTTTTGATTACCTCTAATTGTGTTCTAGTTTGGCCCTCTTTTGATACTGGCCTCCGTAAGCACAGGATTCTGATCGGTGGTTTAATCAATCAATAAGCTATAATGCACTCTTCTGACAAGGAATGCTTGCTGCTGGTCTCTGAGCCAGGCACGACACGAGAGGAACAATAATTAAGGAGAAACCACTTCCTTTGGACGTCATAGTTGACACATGCTGTGAAAAACTTCCTGGCCTACATTACTGAGAGAAGAAACTGAGAGATAGAAATCGTTTCCCAGCTTTACACATGTATAAACTAAAGTATAAGTTTAGCCACAGACCAACCAGGAAAGGTCTCAGGAATTTGCAACTAGTTGTATCCATATCAAAAATCCATGCAGCTAGGGATAAATAGTGCCACCATATCCATGGTTAAGAGATAAAGCCTGTCCTTTTGTCTGTGTTGAATTCTTAGAGAGGCCTTTGGAAAGGCTGATGAAATGTGACAGATGCCCTTCTAGGAATGATAAAGATACCCCATTTGTTACGGTTTGCATCTAAAATGTTTCCCCAAAGTTTCAAGTGTTTAGAAGTTGATTATAATTATGGGCACCATACTCATCAGTCGATCCATACATTGATGGATTCAAGAGCTAATGTGCTGGTAGGAACTGGGGCCTGGTTAGAGGTGGGTCACTGCGGTGTGACCTGGAAAGGTGTATTATGGTTCCCAGTTCCTCCTCTTTTTTCTCTCCTTCCTATTTGCCATGCGGTGAGAAGCTTTATTATGACATGCCATTTTACCACACCATTTTTGTGTTGGAGCTAACTGACCAGGGATAGAACACTCTGAAACTGTGACCCAAAAGGTATAGCTCTTCTTTTATGTGTCATGTGTTGAGTATTCTGTAAGTGATAGGAAACCTGACTGATACAAAAATGTTGTACCAGCAAAGTGGGTCACTGGTGTCACTGTACCTGACCATGTAGTCTAGAAGCCTATGGAACTAGTGGGTAGAGTCTAGAAAAATTTAGAAATGTAGCCTGGAGAAGCTTTAGAGTGTTGTGAATAATTCTTGATAGACAACATTGGTTAGATCTCAGAGGACAAAAAATTGACATGCATGTGAAAAGTCAAGTCCAGGATTTTGATGTTTCAGTTGAGAATGAAGATTCAATTGGAAACTGGAGTGGCAAACTGGAGTTGGAATAAAACTGTTTTACTCTGCAAAACAATTAGTCCATTTCCTGAGATTTTGTGTGAGGTTAAATTTAAAGGTGGAAGACTGATTAATCTGGCAGAAGAAATTTCAAAGCAGTCCAAATTCAAGCTATGGCATGGGTACCGCTGACTTCTTTTAGCCAGATCTGCATTGAGAATCACAATCGAAAAGCTGATCAAATGATATGAAGTTTTGCCAGAAAGGAAGTTCCTGTAAAGTTGAAGAAAAGGAGCGTGCAGTGGCTAAAAGGCTTAGAATTTTAAAAGAGCCAACTCTGTTGTGTCAGGACCATATGGAAGATGGCTTGAAGACATCTCATAACTTTTCCACAGTCCATTTTTTGCAGCCTCATGGATAGGAAAGAGAAAGTCTTTCCTTTGAGAAGAGAGCTGGAGAAGGCCCTGGAAGAGAATTGGTTCACCAGGATTCATTTTGCCATGTGCAGCCAACTAGACACTCATATGCTACTGAAGTTTTGCTCTAAAGGGGCCAGGCCACTGTTTGAGTTGGCAGTCCACCTTGGCACCATACAAGTTGATTGATTGTTCAAGAATACAAACAAAGAGTTGTGGGGTCATGGAGGTTTCCCCCTAGGTTTCCAAAGGTGGTGTGGGTTGGGGGAGAGAATCCAGGTAATGTGCCCCTGAAAGTGCAGTGTGTGAAACAGTGACAGTGGAGCCAAACATACAGTGGAGACCCCAGGAAGTTAGAGATGCCAGGGACATGAAAAACTGAAGAAAGTTGTAGGCAGCAAGAGAGCTCAAGAAAAAGAAAGCCCACTCAAGACAGGTGCCGTGTGGGCTACAACTGCTAAAGCCATAATGGTGGGACCTCCATATTTTTTAATTCTCATCTCAGCTTGTTCTAACCAACTTCAAGAAGTTGTATCCCATAATAATCAAATGAATTATCAAGAGGCAAAATAACACTCTTAGCATGCTATTTTATAAGATTTAATTAATTGTAACAGTATTAGAATATACAATTTTTAGCTACTTTCAGGTTGGTGATATTTTGATTTGTATCATGACTTTGTAGATTCATGTATGTTTCCCCATAAGAAATCATTTATCTAGCAAGTACTAGATTATATACATCTCATTTGACAAATATAGGGAAATTTTAAATTGCAAAGTAAGAAACTGTGGGTTAATTCATAAATTTTAAAGTCAGAGAAACATGCATTGATAGTTATAGGAATTTTGTTATTTTTTCTTTGGTACCAGAAATCAAACTCAGAACCTTGTGCTTGCCAGGCAGGTGTTTATGCCACTGAGCTATAACCCTAGCTCCAATTATTGGAATTTTGGCAAAACACCTATCTAATCTAAATGACAGTTAGAATACAGATAGTAAGGTACAAATCCATTAGAGAGTAAGGTACAAATCCATTAGAATAGAGATAGTAAGGTACAAATCTCAAAGAATAATGGATAAAATATAAAAAGTGTACATGAAACACTTGGAATAAACCCTTAACACAAAACACTTAATAAATATTAATTTATTAGTTATTGAATATATTTTTCCAAGATTTAGACTTTACTTGGTGTTCTCAGACCCATATATCCTCTTGTCTATCTCTGTCCAGTCACCCATCCATTCATCATTCTACATAAATTCATATAATCTCCTTTATCACACTGTATTTGATTATTATCTTATAGGAATATTAGATAAACTGAATATTAGAGGAAACTGAAGCTCAGAAAGGCTAATTAATTTGTACAAAATCAGATATAGTGAAACTTAACTTCTATCAAAATGTATTTTTGTATTTTTGCCCATCTGTATTAATCATAAAGAGACCACAGACAGCCATAATGTATGCCAATGGCCTATCCTCTGATTCCACAAAATACTTCAGAAAGAGGCATTGTACAAGAGTCCAGAAAGACACAGTTACTTCTGAAACCAAAAAAGAGTACAAACACATCAAAACCAAAAATCTTTCAACCCAGTTGTTATCAGATAGATCCATAATAAGCTGGGGATATAGCTCAGTGGCACAAGCACCTACTTGGCAAGCACAGGGGCCTGAGTTTGATTCCTGGTCTAAAAAAAAAAATACCATAAAAGGAGTAATCTGTATTATGACTTTAAATCTGTTATACTTTTACTTGTTAATGTTGACTACATTTTAGGATAAAACTAATTAAGAAAAGAATTGAGAATTAGAAAGAAGCAAATTGTACTAAACTCCCCATTTTAAAAAAAAAAATATCTTGCTGAAAAGCAAACCATGTAAAACAGCACAATATAGTAGTGGAGAAGGAAGGGAATGTAATGTAACAAACTAAGTTCAGCTCCTGTGTGATCTTGCTCAATTTAGTTATTGCACTCTCATCTGTGGTGCAGGAATAAATGACAAAATGCTAGATTTGTGTTTTTATGTGATAAGCCCTGCACATATAAGCATCTAATAAAAATTAACTTTATCAATTATCTAACTTGTATTTTTCTAATATTTAGACTTTCCTTATACAGTGCACATGGAAGAAAAGTGATGAAGAGAGTTCTATACACTTGGTGAAAAGCCTACCACGGAAGAATGCATTTTAGGTTACGGAAACTTCTGTTAAGCAGCAAGCATACAATAGATACCTGTTGACTGGTTTAATAAAACTCTTTTAAAAGAATCTCTAAAATATTAATTGTGTGTATAGATTTGAATCTGTAAAGGTCAAAGTCTAGTACGTGAGTGCTCCTGTCCGGGCATGAATTCTCTTTCAACTCCTGCATTCCCAGCCCCATCACTCTGTTCATTTAACCCTAGTTAGGAAATTCCTTGTCCTGCATGAAGGGGAACCTTATGTACACTTGTGTAGTTTGGCAACAACTGGAATTTAAAAAGAGATCATTGCTATTTAAACTTAAGAACTATTAATAGGGGAGTGTGTTCAGAAGCCCTATTTTTCTTATTTTTCAGTTTTGTTCCACTTTAGTTAAAAAAATGATTTAGAGAGCACCTACGAAGTCTTCTCTTTTTACATGCAAAAATCATTATTGAATGTTACCAGTTTTCTGAATTTACCAAATTTTTAGCTTTAAATTCTAAGTGTGCTTTTTAAGAAGTAGAACTGAAGTGCAGATACTAGGAAAAGTAGTTTCATGAATTATGTTATTGTTTACTTTTCTATTAACAAGTTTAATTGTTTGTTGAACTACAAAATCCTGCTTTTATTGAACAAGTGAGGGCTAAGTTAAGAAACTCAAATAACAGCCCCTTTTGATATCACATTATCGTGCCATCTGTCACCGAAGCACACAAATTATCTGCTTCACTCGCTTCCTGTATTCAGTACCCGCCAGCTTTCTCAAGCTGCACTCAAATGTTCCATCCTGCCTCCTCCTGTCAGTTCTCACTGTCCTGGGGAAGAGTCTGTCATCTGGACAGTTATCTTGTGCTCTACTCAGTGTGGCATCTGTCTTCACCCCCTTATTTTCTTGACCTTGTGTGAAACACGTCACCAGGGATTGTTTGAAAACAAGCCTTGAGCCTCTGCCTCACCTGACACGTTGGTAGAATTTACACTGGCCCTTCTGTGGCCTCAGATCCAACCTTTGGGCCTGATAAGCACTGCATTCTGAAGCTCCACATCAGATGGGGAAGCTACCTACTCTCATCAGTCATATTATGTAGTGTCTACAATCCACTCCTACTCTTAACCATTAATTTGACCTTAGCATAGCTCATTAAGGATGCCCTTCTACCCTGTAACATAGCATGTGTTCACTTGACAACAAATATGTTCTATTTTATTCTCCAATCACATACATTGCTCTGTAAATTTGTACAAGACTGGTCTCTCAGGGTGACTTTTTGCCTGTCCCTAGCCTAGAAAAAATTTGTCCATCCAAAAGATCACTTCCTGCATGGATCCTTCCTGTTTTTTGTTTGTTTGTTTTGGTTTTTCTTCTGGTACCAAGAATTGAACTCACGACCTTGTGCTTTCCAGGTAGGCTCTTTGCCACTGAGCTAAATCCCCAGCCCCAGATCCTTCCTGAATGTGACACTTCTGCTTCTTCACACTAGTACTCCTGCTCCGTCCTCTGCAATTACACATCATTTTCTTTTCAGAACATCTCCCCTCCATAACTCCTGAGGCTGTGTGTGAGTTGATGTGTATTTCTGTTTTTCTGATAAGGATGAAACTACTCTGAGGCAAGGGAGCAAAATATGTTCATTTTTATAGGCCTAATCCATGTCACAGTGCTTGCTACATAAGAACAGAATAAAAATCTTGCTTGGGTTCTTGAGTTTCCATTTAAAAGATGTCCTTTAGCTAAAATGAAACAAATGCAAAAGGTAGTGCACTTGAGAGTGATAGAAGGTAGGGAGAGAAACTAGGCTTGGAGTCCTGTTCTAAATCAATCACATTAAAGTCACAACAGACCTGAAGTGAAGTAGTGGTCATAAGTGGAAGAAGGGATTCATGTAGTAGTATCTCTGCAAGTTATGAAACAAGAAGAAAGCCATGATTTATTATGCACTTAGAATATGACAAGCAGCATATTGGACACTTGAATAGATTTTAACTTTTGGAATCTCCACAATTTTATAAGTTATATATTATTCCTATATTTTTGGCAAGTACTGATCTTCAGTGGATGAAACAGTCTGACTGTGATGTCATCCCTGGTGATCCTAAAGATGTCTACCGAATTTTGTACACTTTGAGAGTTAGAGTTTCCACCCTCCCCATTTCAATCTCATTCATGATGGGAATTCTAATGGAGTTAGTAATGAGTGTTAATAATGCCCAGTCCTAAAATTTCTTGAGCCCTAGTACTGAGCCAGGGACAGAACTAAGTACCCTGAACACAGAGGTGAATTAAACATATCTTCCTTTCAAAAGCTCTAAAATGTATTTAAATTAAGTGGAATTTAAACCTTTACTTATCCACCTTAAAGTAATCCTGGGGTATGTCAAACAAACAGAGTGCTTTGCTTTGTTTGGCACTGTTTTGCTTGTGGGCCTCTATGAGGAGGGAAAAGAGTCTCTTTATCAAATAATGTGAAGGCAAAAGGCTTTCTTCCCTGCCAGTTGAGTGACTTCAATAATTACCAAAGGGTCTGGAGACACCAGCTCCTTCCAATTAACTTCTGTTACCAAGTGCTGTTGACTGCTTTCCTGACCGCCACATGCAGGTTGAGGGAGAGGAGTGCACACAAGATTTCTTTGCATTTCATAGTTCACAGATTAAAGGCGGTATCAAGAGCAAGTTGAAGTTGAGGAATTGATTCACTGGGCACAGGGTGTGTGGGGAAGGGCCGCTTCTGAGTCATTATCAGCAAGGCTAAGGCCCTTTAATATTATGTTCTACCTCTTGGTACACAAATCAAACAATTTGTTTTCTTTCAGATGTATTCACTCAGAGACTACCACTGCCAGAAAACGTGGTTAGATCCACCGTCCTTCCATCCCAGCACTTAGCAATCTTCGCGGTGGCTGTTATAGCCACACTGAGTCCAGCTCAGATGCTCCCTGGGAGCTATTGACAGACAGTGGAAGGAAACTGGCTTTGTACAAGTAAGAGAAGACTGCAGAGAAACTGACTATGCCAGAAAGAAAGCAAATTGTATTTCTAGTCCAGAAACATCTTCACAATGCATTAATTATCATAATAAGAATGCAATAATAACTCCAAGACTAGCTGCATGGGCTACACCTCTCTTGCGCTCTCTGTGTATTGATTTTAGCAGCAGTACATTCCCATGAGTTAGAGTTATTATTATGTTCACTGAACAAATGAGAAAACTGAAAAAAAAGTTAAGTAATTTGCTCAAGGATAAACAGCTTGTAAATAGAGGCTGTGAATGATGAAATCAAGTCCAACATGTGTTGGTCTTCAAATCAACAGATTTGGAAGAACTATGGAAAACTAGTCATGGACTCTAAATACAACTTTGGGAGAGAACTGTGCATGCATGTGAATGCATATGAGTGAGTACACACAAATGTTAATACTAACAACAATATACATGTGGGGATATATGTCTGTGTGTATGTACAGAGCAATAAACAGACTGTGCAAATGTTTTACACCTCATCTAGATTAATATCCATTATTGCTCTTTCCTAATAAGGTCTTTACTCTGATGACACAAGACATTAGTTCTCCAACTCCTATACTCCCTCTGCATTAACCAGTGAACTGTCATAATTTTACCATAAGCAAGAGCTCTTCCTTCTCAATGATTGATAAAATGATGTGAATTGTGTATAAGTCAGTATGACCAAATTAATTATTAGTTTTTCAATGGTTTATGATTCTTTACTACTTTTTGTTTGTTTGTTTGGTTTTTTTTCGGTACCAGGAATCGAACTCACGACCTCATGTTTGTCAGCCAGGGGCTGTGCCACTGAGCTAAACCCCCAGCCCCTTTACTACTTATTTTTATGTTCACATTGTACCAGACTTGGCCAGTAGAAATCTTCTTAAACCACTCCCTCTGTTCTGCAGGCATACTTCCATAATGTGCTCATATTTTTTTACAGCACTTTATTACTTTCTAGCATAGCAAGATAGTCAGTCTTGTGCCTAATTTTCCATAGTCCTGGAATTAGCTTCTTGTCTATGCTGAGGAATAATGATAACTAACAAGGTCTGAGAGCCAACTTTACTCCTTGTTTGGGTATCTTTGAAACTGGGTTCCATGGGCTAAAAATATTGAAAGCATTATACATATATACACACTTAAATAAAACTATATACATATGCATAAATGCAAACATAAATATACAATGCACAGATGCAGAAATGTACTACCATACTTCAGAAAGCACTAATTCACATTGACACAACAAATTTCAAACTTTTTTCCATGATGTTTTGCTTTTTTTCTTTTAATATTCCATGTCTATAGTAGATGTCTATTACAAAGAAAATCTCTTTCCTCCTCAGTAGTAACACATGCTTTGGCCCAGTCCTACAATAAAACCACAGTATTTTCAGAATTACTTTGCCTATACTACTACAAGAAATAACAAAGCCTCCAACCTACACTGACCATAACTGAGGATATAGAATCAAATCTTATAAAAATGCTATCTTGGATTAATCTTTGCTTCCTACCTTCTTTTCATCCCTTCAGTTTAGTTTGAGGTTGCTTCCCACATTCATATCAACTTTATTTTTGAGTATGTAGAACATTATATTTTTCAAAGGTCAAAATTATACAAAAGTGTACATTCAGAAAATTTATCACTTTCTCTTGTATCTCTTCCACTTCATTTTCTATCTATACTAGTCTTAGAAATGACACCTATTGTGCTGCTTCTACATAGTTAAATGTAAGAGAAAAGAAGCCAAGAGATGTGCTTTGCTTAAGGAAGGAAAAAAAAATTTCCAGCAAATTCTAGTGCAAATGGAAAGAATACAGTACAGAGAAAGAGGCTGAAAACACAAAAGAGATTACTCAAAATTGATAATAAGTGTTGCTAAATTCAACAGATATCACAAAAGTTCAGGCCGTAGCACTACAATGGAAAGCTACTTGAGACACTGAGAGAGCACAGTTAGGGCAACAGGGAGAAATATAGACACTAAGGGGACTGCTGTGGGCCAGAGCATAAATTGGGACAATGAAAACAAGGTCAAAAAGCAGGTTTGTGTGCATGTTTGGGATGAAGGATAGGTGGGTCAGAAGCATTTGTGCAGTGCAATAGAAGAATTAATGATGGGGGGGATTCAAAAATTAGTAGGCTACAAAGAATATCGGATGTAGTCATTGCCAATGAGGCAAGAGGAAGTACACCGCAATGACAAAGGAAGACTATGTAGTGCTCAAAGACAGGGGATGATACCCTTGATACATTTATGCTGATCCCAATTGTCCCACATAGAATTTTCTTCAGCAGTGTTAAGCCACCCAAGAAAATGTGCTAAGAATATGAATATTTGTTTAGCGGATTGTATCCAGACTTGGGGAAAGATTTTAAATTGCGGTGGTATAAGTGGTGGCTATATGGGGGTTTCATCTGAGAAATATGTGGCCTGAGGATGAAACATTTGTTTAAAAACTTCTAGTCTGAAATTATTTTTGTTTAAATGACACATTTTACATAAGTATTTGGTCTTCAACAATTCATATTTTGATTACCGCATGTATCTCACCTTCTCACACAGAATTATCTGTTCCCCATTTCTTTTTATTTTTCATTCCTTTTATGCCTCATTTACCAGAGGAAACCATTATGTCCACACTGAAATGAAATGAACTACTAACTCAACGAATTGCTTCTGAATAATAGGTAAAGCAAACATTTAGTAGTTGAGGTACTCTCAGTCAATTGAATGGAAGTGTTACCTAACAGAAGAGCTCCACCACTTTATTCAAGACAAACCCACAAATCCTAGCCTTCAACTTGTATGTATAAAACACTTATTATTTCTTCTTTGACATTTGTATTCATTTTCAGAATACATCTGATCCAAAGTTGGCAAACGGTTTAATCCAAGCTGAAAGACTGCTGCTTTGGGAGTGCAGCTCTAGGCTTTCCAAGGCTTTCATTCGGTGCCAGACCAGACTGACCACACAGCATCTGGCAAAGCCTCCTGGATTTGCTCCTTGGATTACTGTCACATACCCCAGAGAGCAGGACCCTGCCTGTATGATTGAATCCTTTCAGCTTTCATAAGGCTCCAAGATGCTGTTGCTTATATACAACAAAGTAAATCTGGGTAGAAGTGTCTTTTCTCTGTAAGATATGAGCCTCTGCTGAAGAAGAAACTATTTGGTATATCAGACACTTACAAATGATTCCATCAGCTACTTTTGTCTTTGATAGCCACGTTATACTTTTAGAGTCTATCAATTTTTTAACATATATTTTGTGTTCAAGTAACACACATTTACCGTCCACAGTAAGTGTAAGAGGAAGGAATCCCAAGTAAAGCAAATGTCAAGGTCTCAGAATGCAATTAGATTATCATACTTTTGAAAGGGTTTAAGCAATGAACTATTTAACAAGATGTGGGAGAGTTCCTACCATACCACCCTGGGGCTAGGAGAAAGGGAGCTGTTACAACTTCCAGGAACAAAGTCTAAAGTAAGTAGCAAGGAACCCACCCTCATCTACTCTCTGCCTCCCCACCCGTCTCTGTCAGTGCTTCCCATTAGTTGAATTCATCAAGAAGCTAGAGGTGAGATTATCCATATAACCTTGGTGGTCAGCCTTCCCAGAAGAAATCAAAGTGGAACAGAATGATGCATACATCTAAAGGGGAAGATTGAGCATAACACACTGAACTAGAAAGATGATTTGAGGACGACACTTCTATTTGGATTTTCATTTTCATTTAAAACATAACTAAAAGGGAGATTAAGGATGAAGAATGAATCTGAGTATTTCTGCTCATGGACATAGCCAAAAAATAAATCAGAGGGAATTAGGTTCAGTCACCACAAAATAGCATCCCTTTCCACTTTAATTTGTTGTTTTCTTTTCTCAGAGCCAATACACTATAACGGAAAGAACAATAGCATCTTAGCTAGGTAGAGCTAATTGAAATGCTGGTTTTAGTGGCTTATTTGCTATTTGCCTTTGGGTACCTTTTTGAACTTTAGTTTGCTTACCTCCACAACTGGAATTAATTTTACCTACCTAGTATTAATCATACCACATTGTAATAAATCAAGACAAAAGTCTTTCATAATGCTTAATATTACAACTAAATATATAAATCCCAAAGCAGTACTATTTTAGAAACAGTACACTGCAGCAAGTAATTAATTGACTTTTAAAATAAATACACTGGTTTTATTTTCAGTTAGTCTTGATCCTTCATCCAAAGCATGGTGATAAACTGGTAAATTAGAGGGTATAACTAGTTCACCAATTATAGTATCAATTTCAGAACAGGGAATTTTGTCATTATCTACTAATAGAGTTTTA
Source organism: Chinchilla lanigera (assembly GCF_000276665.1). Classification (NCBI taxonomy): domain Eukaryota; kingdom Metazoa; phylum Chordata; class Mammalia; order Rodentia; family Chinchillidae; genus Chinchilla; species Chinchilla lanigera. The sequence continues at coordinate 11,328,002 of NW_004955414.1, read as the reverse complement.
CTTTGGGTGAGACAGTTTTGGAAATGAATAGTGGTGGTGATTGCACAACAGTGTGAATGTAATTAATGCTTTTAAAAACTTAAAGGAGTTTAAGTAGTAAAATCTAAGTTATAAATATTTACTACTAGTAAAAATTGTTTATGTAATATTCAGATATAATAAAAATCATTAAGGTGATAAACAAACCGGAAATACTGACATAGAAAATGAATATAAGTTGGGGATGAGAGAGACTGTGAATCCGAGCTAGGCACTATTCTGTATTTGCTGAAAACCTTTGGCATTTGTTGAATATCCTTGGATTCACTTTTATTGCAGTAGAACCTTGGTTTATGAATTTAACTTGTTTTACACTTTTGGGAAAGATGGCTGCCTTTGTGTTTGTGTGGGAAGATGGCTATGGTCCTTCTTGTCACCTGATGTGGAGTTTGTGAACTGAAGCAGCATTTTGCCTGACACTTTTGTTTGTGAACCTAATTGTTCCAAATAAGTGTTTGTGAACTGAGGTGTTACTGTATTTGTAGAGTGATTATAAAGATGAGCAAGCTAACACATAAAACAGAAGGTGAGCTCATTGTAGAAACACAAGTAATTGCCCCAGCTGTTGCATTGCCATGATTATTAATAAGCTTGAAAGTGCAATTGGAAACTGAAGTGTTTTCTATGCAGTGCTTTTGTTCACATAACATAATCAAGTTATGAAAACTAAGATTTCGTTTCAGTAGAGTTATTGAATATTTTATCATTTCAGAAGTCCAATTTTCTTCACTTGTTCTCAGTGTCTTCTGCCTTTATAAGATAAGGGACAGATTCAATTTATACTGTCAAACACTGGCTGCCTGGCTGTCTAAAAGACTATTTCTTTTAACCTTCTTTTATGTTTACCTTGCTGAAATATAGTTAAATGCTTCCAATAAAATATAAAACCTTCAAGAGTCAAAATGTACCAAAGACTTCTATCCTGCCAGATGTGAGCAAATCTTCTGAAATAAATCAAGTATTAACCTTAAGAAAATTTTATAAGCTTGACTTTGTGGACAGTCTGTAAGGAAGCAGGATCCCTGCAACATTGTTAAAAGAATTTCTGTTGAATATTTACTATGTAACTATAATATTTTGGGGGTTATGAGAAAGAGAAAAAAAAAAAGGATGATATTTCCATAGACCATAATGACAAAGAAGTAAAATCTCATGGGTTAAGTGATGCAACTTTCCCCCTTTAAAAAAGACCACTGCCTGGAGTTTAAAATTAGCAACAAATGATAGATTTAATGAGTTAAGCTTTGTCCAACAGACCCTACCATAAAATTTTTGCTTTACAATAAAGTCTCCTGAGAAAAGCATCGCCTGTCATCTATGTCTTAGCTCCTTGATATTGTCTGGAGAATCCTTTTTCTCCAGAAATTCTTACAGAATTCCTTTATATAAGAAATTCCTTTTATGTCCTCTACCAATCCTACCCTCATCCCCTTTGAAGTCAGCTCTACTGACTTCACTCTGCAATATCATGTTAACTGAAGGTTTATCAGTGTTAATTTCATTTCATTTATCATTCAGGACAACCTCTTTGCTTCACTGAACGTTCCTATTGCTTTTTGTTTGTTTAAGTTTCATTGATTTCCACTTTCAATTTCAGCGTTTTTGTCCTAGTAAGACAGTATACTCCTTAGAGGTCGCGGTTCAAAGTTCAAGGCCTCGTCATTTGCAGATTTTTCCTTAGAACCTAACTAATAATTGTTCATTGCAGGAAACCCCTGTAATTTCGTGGACATCGCAAATATCCACCCAATATTTTTGTTGGTTTGCTTGTTTGGCTGCTTTCTAGCAGGAGGTTTGTAAGTAGTCAATCCAAGACCGTTATTCAGTTCTCCTCGCTGCTGATTGGCTGCTGTCCTGTGTCCCTTTCCTAGCAGATGTAGCAGGATTCCCGCATTGTACCAGGTTGCTATACCGCCTATCGCTGTCTCCAGCGTTCTCAGTTTTGTTCTTCTTAACATTCTAAGATCCCTAAGATGTCGCCAAACACGCTGCAGCTTCTATGTGTTTATTAATAGAGTATTTTATTAAACTACATAACTGCGGGACGCATAGTAGTTTAGGGTTTAAACTATAAAAATAAGCACTTATAATCATTTTTAACAATATCCAAAATTTGTTTATGCTCTAGGAACATAACCCTGGTGAATATCGAGGGTCCACTGTACTGGGTTTATATCGTTCCTAGTTTTCTAGGACCTTGAGGTACATTATTAGATCATTTTTTAGAATCATTCTGTTTTTCTAGTGTAGGTCCTCACAGCTATAGATTTCCCTATTTGAACTTGTGTTCCAGAGATTCTAATACATTGCATATCTACTGTCATTTGATTTTAGAAGGTTTTTAAATTTTTTCTGACTTCTTTAGTGAACCCTTGATCACATCACAGTATATTGTTCATTGTCCATGAGTTTGTGCAGATTTTATTTCTTATTTGTTTGGTTGGTTTCACTATTGATTTCTACTTTTATTTCATTGTGATCTAATAGGATGCAAGAGATAAATTCAGTTCTTTTATGTTTACTGAGACATGCTTCGTGGTCTAAGATATGGTCTGTTTTGGAGAAAGTTCTCTGGGCAGCTGAGGAAAATGCATATTATTTTGTTGTTCAATGAAACATTCTGAAAAGATAAATAAGACTGAAAAACTGTTAGTCAATTTATGAAAGAAAGAAAAACCCACATCGATGCATTTAGAAAGGAAAAAGGCAAAATACAACCAGACATCTCTGAAATTTAGAACGTTATAAGAAACTATTTTGAAAATTCATATCCCCATAAGTAATCCAAAAGAATTGGACAAATTCCTAGACATAATAATGAGCAAATTGAGCCAAGCAGATATAAAAACCTAAAAAGTCCAATGATGGATAATGAAATTAATGCAGTGATAAAAATTTTACCAAGAAAAACCCACAGCCTGATGGATTCACCAATGAATTCAAACAAAACATTAAAGAAAACTAATGCTCACACTCCTGAAATGTTTCTATGAAATTGAAATGGATGGAATGATGCCAAACATTTCATGAAGCCATCATTGCCCTGAATTGAAACCAGATATGAACTCAGCAAAAACAAAATCTACAGACCAATATCCATGACGAAGATAGGTACAAAAATCCTCAAGATACTTGCAAACAGAGCTCAAAAAATCATAAAGATCATATAACATGCTCAAGTCAGCTTCAGGATAGTCCAACATATGTAATTCTTGTTTTGTACTAGAAGTCAAACAGAATCTTACACTTGCCAGAAAAGTGCTATGCCACTGAGCTATGTCCTGGCCCCAACATATACAAATTAATAAATGTAAAACATCAGAAAAATTTAAAAATATCACACGATCATCTCAACAGACACAGAAAAGGCCTTTTACAAAATCCAGTATCCCTTCATGATATCCCTGGCAAAAGTACATCTGGAAGGACCTCACCTGAAATCAACAAAAGCCAAATATTACAAACCCACAGTGACAGCATGCTATGGTAAATAGGCAAGCGTTTAAAACATCCTGTAGAATTATGATTCCCTGTAGAATTATGATTGAGTCAAGGGTGTCCACTCTTGCCACTCCTCTTAAGTTCAGTTCTCAAAATCTTAGCCAAAGCAGCCAGGCAAGAGTCAAATATAAGTTATATGAATAGAAAATGAAGAAGTCACACCATCTTTCAGAGCAGATAATATGATTCTTTATACAACATTCAGAGAACTCCAATGAAGACTTTCAGAGCTAGTAAACAAATTTACTAAAGTGGCAAGATGAAAAAATCAACACACAGAAATCAATATTATTCATTTGCACCAAAATAATAAATCCATTGGAAAAGAAATCAAGATCATTCACAATAGCTTCAAAAAATTAAATACTTAATAAACAACATAACCAAGGAGGTGACAGACCTCTACAAGAAAAATTCACATACTTTGAATAAAAAGATAGTAGAGGAGAGTAGGAATGGGAAAAATTCCTCTTTCCTGGGTAAACAGGATCAATATTACTAAAATAATCATATTATCCAAAGTGATATGTAGATTGAATATAATCCCTTTTAGACCAACAGCACTCTTCATAGAACTAGAAAAAGTATAAAATTTACACAGAAGTATAATACACCAAGAGTAGTAAAAGCAATCCTATGCAAAAAGAGTAAAGCAAGAGGCATCACAATCCTGGATTTCAAGTTATATTACCAAGCTATATTAACTACAACAGTATGGCATTAGCCCTCTTATTACAAGTTTTTAGGTGTCTAATGATTTAATTTGATCACTTTACTATAGACTACTATTGTTACATAATCACCTGTCTACATTATTATTTTCTTCTTAATACCTCTAGATAATTACTACATATGAGTTGATATAATAAATAAGGTAAAATAATAAGACTGATTTAATGCTAAACCCAATGAATAAGAAAAATACATTATCAACTTCTCAGATTCACTTTTTTCATATGAAAGTGGAGTAGCCCTTATTTAAAATATATAGAACCAGAAATGTAATGGATTTACAAATGTAATTGGATTTTTTTTATTTTGGAATATTTATATGTACGTAATGGGTATCTTGGAAATAGAACTTAAACTTATACATGAAAGCACTAATATTTCAAGCCCACCATACATACTCAGAAAGAATGTCATTTTATATAAAGTTATACAGTATGAATGTGTTTTGACTGTGCTATATTAGAAAAGTCAGGTAGAAAATTTTCTATTTGTACTGTTGACATTCAAAAAGTACATTTTGGAGATTTTAGAATTTCAGATTTTAAGATTATCAATTGCCACCCTATGTGTACTTAACAGGGATTATCAAAAAGGAAAATCCATGAAGAGAGCAATTGAAAATATTATTTTCTTTTTTCTTCACACTCTCAGGAAAAATTTTATTTCAATTAATGACTGTATTATAAAACCTTTCAGGTGTGGCTCCGTTTGAAATTAAATCACCATAATGAAAAGATTAGTTTAAAATGATATCTAACATGATCAAAATGATACCCATACATACCTTAGGTTTGAATGTCAACTTTATAGTTTAAGGTTCATTTTTATTACTAGAGAATGTTAATTATTTCATTACTTGTGATTTCCTAAGTGCTGCTCATATATACATTTTTCACTGTATTGCATTTACCTTACACAGTTATTATGTGGTAGAAATATGTACACACATGTATATATACACACACATATATATGTAACTTAAATATATATTTAAATTTCCTACCAATAAACTGAGAATGCTGAGACTACTTTCCCCAAGATTAGTGTTAAACATTTAGATAATTTTAAGGCAAATAAAGTAGGCTAACAACAATCTGTGATTTATCCTAGGAAAATGTATCGATGATGATCATTCTGTAAAATTATTAATAATTATTAATAGTTAAAACAATAACAAAGTATAGTTATCATATAATGAAAATCTAGTATGCTAGGTATAGTACATTTATTCTACTGAACCTTCATATAAACCTGAAATTAGACATCATTATGTACATTTTAAAAGTTAGGTCATTACATGTGAAAAATATGAAGTCATCAGCTTGTACAAGGCCATACGTGCAGCAAGAGCAAAATGTGTTCTATGCTGGGGTCTGTCTTCCTTCCTCCCAAACGTGGTCCCTTAGAAGAACTCCGATCAGCACTCATTTCTGGTGGGAGTCAAACTCTCTTTTCCTCTGCAGAATAGCCCTCTTTCAGGCTGTCCTTGCTGCTCCCATTTATCACCTTCACTTCACTGCTGAGCAATGTTTCCATGTTGCCACCACCACTTACCCTGTCACCCACTGCCAGGCCTGATTCTCTTTAAAAACATGTGCTTAAAGAAAGGAAGGCTCAATACAAGAGCAACTGACTGGGTTTTAGAACACTGATCTGATGTTAACCATTTTATGTCACAAATCTTAGTCATTTGTGCAAAACTCTTTCGTTACAACAGATGTCCAACAGTGAAGATGGAACACAGGGAAACAATTAATGTAAAAGACTAGAAAAATTTAAAATTGGACAGTGATATCCATATACACTAGCTATTCCTATATAGTGAACAATCAGGACCTTCCTGCTGCTCTCTTCTCCATGTATTTCTGGTGAGCTGGTAATTCTTTCTGTCTTGGGGATTATCCAGCAGTCCTGCTGGAGTGGATGGAGGGTTTAAGGAAAAACAGAGCAAATCTTTTCATCTCACTGGCATTGGAAAAGTGAACTAAGCCCTGTCAATAAATATCTTTGGATTTCATAATTTTCATCTGGCTTGATTATTCACATCTTTTGAAACCTCAGATAGGCTCTGTGAGGGTTTTAGAGTACACCAATTTCAGTCAAATTGCCACAAATACCCAAGAAGAATTATGTTTGACTTGGTGATTACTCCTAATTTCTTTTTGATCTAAGTTATAGCTTGTATGTCATGTTGGACCACTTCAAGCAATTACTTTGGAAAGAGTTCATGCGTATGTTTCTGTGCACTTCACTTTGGTCATGTAGGATTGAGTTGGTTCAGCTAAACCGAATCTTGGACTCTTTTCACAGAGCCTCTTAATTAACAAAGAAATGAAGCTAACACCCCATGAAAAAACTAGACCTCTTTAATTTATTTTGTTGGAAGTAAATGCCAACCTCAAAACATGATTCCTACTTTAAAGATCTCTGATATTTGTACCTTGTTTGAATAATTTCTATGTGATCTTCTCATTTAGCTGGAATCCAGAAGTGCTTCACTATGGAACTCAATTTTCTTCCCCCAAAAATCTTGCTAGGTATGTAGTGGAAACTTCAAAAAAGCATGACATCATAAAAATAACATCTTTTGTTACAGAATTAGTATCTGCATTATCAGTACTTGCATACCATTTGTTAAAGAAATCCCTTCAAATTGATGTCAAGGCCCTTCACCTGATAGGTAGATATGTTCCCTACTATTCTCCTACCTCCTGTCCCCAGCATGATTTTCCTACCTCCTCCTGATAATGCTATGCTTGTTCTTGCCTGCAGGCCTTTGTGAGTATAGATTCTTAAACTGAAAACTCCCTTTGATTTTTACTTTCTCTTCAAAATGTTTGAATTTAATGTATCCTTGGATCTTGCCTTGCAATCTTTTCTCTAGTAAGTCTTTCCTGATTTCTAAGTTCTGAATCACTGCTATATCTACATATTCCAGAAAACCTTATTTTTATCCTATCAAATCTTTTGTCCCTCTTTGAGTATATCCCTTACTAGATTGTAAATTTTATGATGGTAAGGACAGCCTCTTCCTCTGCTTACCATACTACAACCAGCATGCAGCATAGTAATTATACAAATGGGTACAGTAGACATTCATTGATTGAGTTATGATGACTAACATTAATTATATCTATTATTTGCCAAAGACTATTGTACACATGTCTATTATGGAATGTACATATTATTACTTTTATTTTAGATCTGAGAAAGAAGCTTAATTGGATTAAATAATCTATCCAGAATCCATAAGTCCTAAAAAGCATAGCCTATGATTTCTCTCATTTTAGCACAACTCCAAGAAGAAAGTGTTCCCACATGTGTCAAACTGCAATTAAATGAACAAGCAAATGAACAAAACTATTTCTGTGTGAGGCAAAAGATATTCTGCCTAGTTTTTACAAAGTATGTCAGATGAGATTATAAAATAATTATGGAGATCTAGCACCACTGAGCTCCAGGAATAATTTGTAAGCATAGTGATTTCAACACTACCATACTTGCTCTATAATAAGCAATTTTCTCTCTGAAGCCCTATGTTCTCAGACAAGCTACCTAGAAAGATGAAGACAAAGAGGAGAGGCAATTCAGTAAAGAGTTTTTGCATTATTCCTATGTGTCAGTTAATGGCTAAACACAGATATTATACTGTGGACATTGTTATTTTCCCCTGTTCCTGATGTCATCTTAGATTCTTTGGTATTTATAATAACAGTAATAAAAACAACAGTCCTCTTAGATTGGCATGGAGTTTTGACTTAAACCACATACTGGCATGCATTAATTTTATTTCCCAAATATGCATTTGAGAAGGAAGAGCAGGTGATGTAACTGAACACTCCTGTGGCAACACAAAATTCAGAAGAACCAAGTGCCCTGAAGGCAGTAGGTAGAAGGAACCCTGCTCCAGGGAGATGGACATGTAACCGGCATAGTGCTCGGGTACCAGTGTTCTGGGGCCTTTGTCTATATGAGGGAATGTGCTTTATGTGAGCTATTTCCAGCCAATTTAATGCAGCGGGGCTATTAAAGCAGCTCTATTTCTTGGAAACACATATCCCATCCAATAACCCATTTGCACACAAGGACTTGCTCAGAACTTTTGCTAGACTAAGATATTTTCAGTCAAACTTGTCTCAGTCATTCAAGCTGCCTTGAATATAAGTCAAATAGCTTTCCAACCTTCCCAAGCTCCCTCTTATTTCCAATCATATAATCTTTCATCTTAATATAGCCATTGAGCATTTAATCTTGTCCTAGAATCTACTTCCTAAAGGACCTAAACTACTAAAATTGACTAGTGATATGTAGCATAAAATAAATCCCAGGCTTCATAGCTCCTGACCAATCTGATACTGGACATGAGCCTGAGCTGATTCTATTCCATGTAGTAGAGTTATCAAGCAATTTCCGTGATAAAGTAAAACTAGGAAAAGAAAGAAGGAAAGAAAGAATACTAAATGGTTTGTGTGTATCACTAAGATATAAGTCCCATCCTGAAGACATTCTCATTGGCCAAAACTGAGAACGTTTGAGCACAAATATAATTAAGTGCAGTCATTAGTTACAGATCCTTGAGAAAAATAAGAAGTCATGTGTATATATACATGCACACACTCATTACTACATGCTGGGAAAGGGAGGAATCTTGTTTGAATACAGTACTAAGTATAAACTGACTAAAAAGGCAGAACACTTAAGGCTGAAAATCATTATTTTAACCATCCTAATAAATACAGGGCTAGGAAAAGATCATCAGTTGATGTTAAATTTACACAAAAATGTGGATAAGAAACAGATATTTTTGTTGTAAAGTGTTTCCCTATAGACTAGTTATTTGAAGTAAAGGGAAAGAATAGACATTAACAATGGGGGAAATCAGACAGCATTTTGACTGATTAATGAGTAATGGGTTGATGGTCGCTGTGTACCTTCTACATGTGATATCTGATAGATTCTCGATAGCACCTATGTAACATTCCAGCATGAATGTACTACCTAGACATGTTCATGATGAAACCTCAAATAGATCAAAAATTAAGAATATTTTAATTTTAAAAGAGTAGAAGGTATTATTATTAAAACTTTTCAATGTCATAAAAGAAAAACAACAACAAAAAGCTGAGCAAATATTCCTATTTTAGGAAGATTAAAATGGTACCCTATAATTGGTACAAATACCAACATTAGCCTTGATCTTTTACTGGGGGGAAAGGGCCAGAGAAAACATTATTAGTTAATAGATAATGTTGAAATATGGTTGGAAGACTACAGTATTATCATATTTAAGGCAATTGACAATTTTCTGGTTGCATAAGAGATTATTTTTGTTCTTTAAAAGTATATATTGAAGTGACACTGGTAAAGCAAACTGGGTATACTGTTAGGTAAAAAAATACTAGGTGTTCTTTACACTATTGCTTTTCTCATACTTTTTTGTAAAGTTTAAGTTATTTTCAAGTAAAGCACAAAAAATGATTTACCAAAAGCTTTGAAATAAAAAATGTGGAGAAGGCAATATATGTGTTTTTGCTTGCCCCACCGTACAGTTCGAAATGCCTTTCAGAGCTCACCTACCATTTCTGTATGTGTAGCACCCCAAGAAGTATTAGCTGAGGTTCTCTTCCTCTTAGCCACCTCTTGGCCTCTGTTGTATGGAGACAATATTTAATGCACATTGAAAAACCCTAATCTAAAAAAGTCTGAAATCTGGAGTGCCCTACAATCTCAAAGTTTATGCCCGCTAATATGATGCCTCCAGTAGATTCGACATTTGACACAACACCTGACCCCATGAGTGCATTCAGAATGCAGGTGCTCCAGAAACATTGTATGAAATTCACTGCAGTATATGTATATAGTGTATATATGAAGCATAAATGAATTTTATGTTTGCACTTGCCTCACATCTTCAAGATGTCATACTTTGTACATGGCAACACTTCATCATACCAAAACGTCCAGAACACTTCTGATCCTAAGCACTTTAGACCAAAGATATTTAACCCATACTACCACTGCCAATGTTCATATGCTTAACAAGATGTCGAGGCCTAGATCTGGCTTTATTGTATGATATCTGTCCAGGAAAAACCAGGTGTCAACTTGTAGTCAGAGAATGATTTTGATAGGTTTTTCCTAATTTCTTTCTTTCTTTCTTTCTTTCTTTCTTTCTTTCTTTCTTTCTTTCTTTCTTTCTTTCTCTCTTTCCTTCTTCCTTCCTTCTTTCCTTCCTTCCTGCCTTCCTTCCTTCCTTCCTTCCATCCTGTCTTTCTTTTTCCCTTCCTTCCTTTCTTTTCTCTCTTTCTGTCCTTCCTGCCTTCTTCCCTCCTTCCCTTCTTTCCTTTCTTTCTTCTTCTTTCCTTTCTTCCATTTCTCTTTCATATCTTCTTTCTTTTTTCTTTATTCTTTTCCTCTCTTTAATGCAAATCAGTTTATTTAATTTATGTATACAAATTATTAGCAAATCTCTACCATATGGTAAAAGACTATATCTCTGTATTTGTCAGTTGAGCATCAAGATGGGTAGTGCGGTGGTTAGAACTACACTGCTTGGGTTCAGTTCCCAGCTTTTCCATAAGTACAATGTGAGTATATCACTGACTCTTTGACTTCAAATTCCTGGTCTGTGAATGATGATGATGATGATGATGATGACAATAACATCTCCAATTCAGGGCTGTTATGAGGGCTAAAAATGATGGCTACCACTTAGTATCTTTGCAACAATTAAACATTATTTTCATCATTAACATTATTATTGTAGTCATTGGAGTCAGGGTCCTCATCTCAACATCCAAGATTGCTGCTACAATTTTGTATAATGTATATAAAGAATCTAAGACTTCTTAAAATATAAAAAGCCTTCAAGAAAGGTAAATATCATTCTTTAAGTGAAGGGAGAGAGTGAGTTAAACTGTGTGGCAACTTCCAATTCTCAAGCTTCCTTTCTTATAGCCAAACTCTCTGTAACTGTGAAAGCTGTCTTTCTTTCTTCTGTGCTCTAAATTTCACTGGAAAAGCAATTTGCAAAGCAGTTAATCAGATCAGGTTTATGCACAAGCTTGGGATTCACATGTGGCCAATGGTTTCCCTAATTTAGATTTGACTCTGTAACATTTCCATCTGGTCTGGAAGCAGTTATTTTCTTTAATGATCTTTCTGGAGACAATGATTCCACATAAATGACTTTGCTCTTTGGCCACATGAGTCAAACAATGCTCTGTCTGTGGAAAGTAACACCCATTTCTCACCATTTTGCTTTTTTAAATGTCTTTCATACTGCACACAAAATAGTTGCAATAATTGTCCCAAGACACTATCATGTTTCTTTCTGCTTCTTTGATTATTGTCTAAAAGTAAACTGGGAAAAATATAACTAAGTTCTCTTCAATAATTAGTTCATTGGCTAAGGAATAGAAATTGGCTAAGGAAAATAATTAGCAATTCTGTTCTGTCATTAAAGCCTCATTATTTTGGGGTCCAGTTAATATCATTTTATAAATTAGAAGTAAGAACAGCTGGTGGATAAGTTGAAAGTTGCCAAGTGTATTTGATTTTCTCTGCATTCTGCTTCTTCCATTATTTATTCAGGAGATTGCATATTACGGTTATAGATGAGAATAGCAGAAATGGTGATGAAATTGAAATTGAAATATGTTTATTAGTCACTTTGCCATTTGCTAATCAAGATGCCCAACACCCACAGTGTAACTGAGGCAGGGTTTATTTTTGGCTCACTGTGTCAGAGAACTCAGTCCATGGCTGACTATCTGCAAGGTAGAAACAGCATTCTGGAAGGGTATGACAGAGAAAATTTCTTGAAACTGTGGTGGCCCAGAGGCAGAGAAGAAGAATAGAGGAGCCAGCATCAATAATATACACTTGCTCATCACAACCTATGACCGATCTTCTCTCAACAGCCCTCACCTCCTCAACAGCATCTTCAGCTATGAATTAATCAAGATGTTAATCCACTAATGACTGGGGAGTCAGCATGATTTCATTACCTTCAAAACCCATGAAGCTTTGAAGGGCATTATTGACCTAAACCATAACTACATCTATGTTATACTATGGTGAGGTATGATCTCCAAGGGCCCTGGGCAGCCCTGCCCCATAATTGCAGCCTTGCCTGATGCTAAGAGCTCACATGGCCTCTTTCTTGGTCTCGTTCCACCTGTTGCATCTGGCTTTCTTCGGCAGACAGTCTACATACCTGGTACTCTAATTTCCTGGGGGCTTTATTACTTCTCTTTCATTTCATGCATTGTCTTCTCAAGGGCACACTGTCAAGCCTTTTTTGTGATTCAGAAGGAAGCCTGCTTGACCCCACAACTATTTTATTCTTCATATGGGAAAATCAGCATTATGTGGATGATATCAAGATATGATGGCTATTGGAGCAGCAGGATGGTCCTTGTAGAACTTGTTTGCAACAGCCTCTGAGTGCCTGGATGATTGAACTAAAGAATAAACTTAACTAGGCATTCTTGCTATGAAGAGAGCAACTTGGGATTCTCTTTTCAAAGCACAATATTTCAAATGAGCTTATCGTTTTATAGCCTGAGTCTATAATGGGTTAAGTCTGGCCACTTCCTGAGAGACCTTACAGCCACTTACTTATCGTCATGGTGCAAAATACTTAGGTTCATTTTAATGGCCCTAATGTGTTCAGTAACCACATCTTTTGTGATTCCAATTTTATATACAATTTCTTGTGGGCAAACTGTAAATTTTTCACAACTTTTAGCTCTGCTTTTTGCTCAAAGTTACCTATAAAAATCTTGATAAAAGCAGTAGATAGTACCCCTAGCACAGCCTGAAATTTGGGCTCCTTTGAAATTTCCTCCAGCAGATCAATTAGCCCACAACCTCTAAATGCAACTTTTACATAAAGTCTTAGGACATGGATAAAATATGAAAAATAAATATTTGCCAGAATGAAACATATGTGGCCTCTACTCCAGTTACTGTGTGATTCTTCATTTCCAACTAAAATCTTATGAGGTTGGCTTTTACTGTTGGATTTTACTGGCTTTTCCTATTGCTATAGGTAGCTGAGTTAGATAGAAATATTACAGGCAGGGGGCTGGGGATTTAGCTCAGCGGCAAAAGCGCCTACCTGGAAAGCGCGAGGTCATTAGTTCAGTTCCGGGTACCGGAGAAAAACCAAAAAAAAAAAAAAAAAACAAAAGAAATATTACAGGCAGTCAGATAGGGCCAGGCCCTGGAAGGAGCCAATATGGAAGATAAGATACCTTGCATATAATTGCTGTGGGCCAGACCTCAAGACAAAAGACTAAACAAATGCACCCACATACCTCCCTAGAGATGGACATCAGGGACTGATATTCTAAACAGGCAGTGATCACTTTGAAGAGTCACTGATCAAACCACTTACAGGAAAAGGCCCTGTTCTGTATTCGTGCCTGCTTGTTACATGACTCGCTTCCCCATTCGATCTCAATTTAATCAATTTTACCTGAACAGTTCTTATAGGCTGATCATAGTTTTGTCCCATCTCATGCCTACCTTTCGATTTCCCATAGCCCCCATCCACCTTGGACCCACCTCACCTCGTGGTTTTTCTCTATAAAATCTCTAGGAAAGACAGGGTCCTTCGCAACCCAGCTGGGCCCCATTCTGTCCCTCTCTTGGACTGAAGCTTTCTTTCCCTCAATAAATTCTGCTCTTAACCTTCGTTATTCCTAAAATTCATTCTTTGACTTTAGAGAACACGCATTCTTCCAAGATATCATTCAGGTTGGGAGTTTTTTCCCCTGTATCACTATTAGCATTCTAAATACCAAAGCTCTGAACAGAATTACCCATGAAGCTCTGCTTACAACAGTCAATGCATACTCTATCCTGTTTTTCCAAATTTTTTCAAACTTCCTGGAAAACAGTTCCAAAGTCTTATAAACCAAATCACCAGGTATGCTCAAAGAAATGCCCTCACTTTTATGGTACCAGTTTTCTGAATTAGTCATGTTCCTGTTTCTGAAATAAAGTATCAAATACCCACAATTTAAAGGAAGAGAGGTTTATTTTGGCTAGTGTTTTCAGATGATTGAGTTCATTTTTGGCTGGCCCCGTGATAAAAACAACATAATGGAAGATCATGGTAGAGAACAAATGCTCAAAATATAGTGATTGGGAAGGACAGAGAGAGAGAGAGAGAGAGAGAGAGAGAGAGAGAGAGAGAGAGACAGAGACAGAGGGGGAGGGGAAGCCAGTGTTAGGAAAACACCCTTTTAGGTCACATCCTCTAATGAGATTCCACTTCCCTCCAGATGCCACCACTCAATAAAGCATCCAGCTACTTAGCAATGGATTAACCTCCTGGTGAGTACAGTGTTCCAGTGATCCAATCACTTTCTCAAAGCTCCATATCTGAATATATGAGACTTTGGGGGAACATTTTAGATTTAAAACCATAACAGTATATATGTTCATATCGCAGAATATAGTAATGTAAAGTGGATTGTAGGTTTCACTTCTGTTGTTGATTAAGTTTGACCACGCTCAAATGATTTAACCCTTATATTTTCAATTTCTTCATCATTTGCACTAAAATAATACCAAGAATCTTAATTCTATTATAGAGTTTCATTATTAAATTATACAAATTTATATGACAGTGTTTTGAGCAGTATAGAAACTATGAATAGTTTTATTTTTAATGTTAATCCTTCACTATTTGTAACATCTGTATATAGCATTTGCATTAAACCCATGTATATTTTTATGAAGACATAAGGTAGGTAAATTTATATCTTAAGAAATTTGAACAAACATGTTATACATATGTGACAATAATAGACAATAAAATATATCTACAGGAATCAGAAAAACTTGGAAAGTATTATCAAATGGGTAGAATTGAATAGGTAAAATTTAGATCCTTGCTTGACAGAGAATGAAGACATGATGATGATGATGGCAATGATGAGATTAGGAAGGTAATAATGAAAATTTGAGTAGTAACCTAAGATGCAAATAATATTCTTAAGAGGCCCAGTGTATCATATAGTATTTTGATATCTAACATGTCTGAGAATAAGTCCAAGTGAGTCCATGTTATCTTCATATTATGATGTGGGAACTGATGGGCAGAAAAGTGAAATGCCTTAACCATGATCAAGGGGGGAATAAAGCTCAGGATTCTTCCCTCAGTCAGTAACTCAGCCATGCATTGAACACTGAGCAACTGATACATGCTCACTAGTGACTCAGGCATCAGCAATTCAAAAATGCCTTACAGTTTGAAGTGATTCAAAATATGTATAACACAGTGAATCAAGATACTCATAGTTTCAGAAATGCAGACTAAATATTTAAATCAATATTTATAAGACAGGAGTGCAAAGGCAATGATAGAAATATATAAGATGTTATGACAAGGCAGTGACATCAGCAAGATGGTGGAGTAGAATGTCCCAACCATTGTTCCCCTGAAGAAACAGCAGTTTAACCAATACATGGCTAAAAGTGCATTTACGAGAATCCTGAATCAGAAATTGCAATAATTCAGGCAGGAATAAACAGTGCATTAAATCATAGAAGAATGCATTGAAATGAAAAGGAAGAATAATTTTTTTCACCCAGAATGCTCCCTCCCTCATGCCAACTTAGTTCAGAACAGGTAGAGACCACCTAGCTCATGACTCCTCCCTCACAAAGAAGAAAGGGAATATGGGTCCAGTGCTCCAGCCTCATTTAGAGTGTGAATAGAAATGCAATGGTTAGGATGTCTGGGAGATGCTAAGCACAAAGCCAAGTCTTGTGTACCTTTGTGTGTGCTCACAGATTTGGGTGATTAATAAAAGGTATAATTTGAGACTTCTTCCCCAGTAGGGATCAAGAGGGATAGAGCATGCCTCCAATATTCCAGGCTTTCACAGTCTGACCAAGAGAAAATCTTCTCTACATTTTCTTTCATGCAACTCTTCAAGTATCCAACACACTCTAAGTATCTAAAAGTTACTAAAAAAAAAAAAAAAAAAAAAAAAGCTTGGAATTGTATGGCTCCATGTGCCACAATAGCTCCATGTCTCTCAGTTTTATGTGATATAATAAAACAAAACACCCAGGCCAAGATTTTTCCCTTCAAAGGGAAAGAGAATACCAAAGCATATACCCAATGTTTACACCTGTATTGAGCTCTCTGTAAAACTGGTTTCTGCCTTGCCTGTCTCACTGCTGACCGCAAACAGCATAAGGTAGATCCTTGAGTGCAACAATAACAGCCAAAACTGGGTGGTACGCACTTGCTCAAAATCACCCGTACTACAGCAAAGAGTCACCAAAGAAATGCTTGACAACCTCAGGAAATGGCCAAGAATAAACATGAGTTCAAAAAGAGAA
Source organism: Chinchilla lanigera (assembly GCF_000276665.1). NCBI lineage: Eukaryota > Metazoa > Chordata > Mammalia > Rodentia > Chinchillidae > Chinchilla > Chinchilla lanigera. The sequence continues at coordinate 11,311,361 of NW_004955414.1, read as the reverse complement.
AGTTTAAAACAAATGTTGGAGCTGAAGAATATAATATTCGAAGTGAAAAATTCACTACAGAGCTTGAACTATTAACTTGATCAAAGAGCCAAAAGAATTAGGACAATTAAACATGGGTTATTTAAATTACACAGAGTGCAAAAGTGATTTAAAAATGGGTTGAGTATAGAGCTTAAAGAACTTATGGGATATGCTCAAACAGACCACTATATGCATTTTTTAATTTCTAGAAGATGGATGACAAAGGGACAAATGATTATTTGAAAAAAATAATGCAAGAAAATTTCCTAAATGTTCAGGAAAAAATGAACATCGAGATTCAAAGTTCCCAAAGTCACAGACAAGGAAGTAAATTATACAGTAAAAAGGGAAAAGTAATTGTAACTCTTGTGAGAATTTCTTTCAACACTGTGAAAAGATTGCTCAGCACAAAACTTGCAGGCCAGAAGCAAGCAGTGTAATATATTCAAAGTACTGAAAAGTGATAAATAAATTAACTGAAAGAAAAATAAAATCACCAATCAAAAATCCTACATCTTATAAAATTGACCATGTTTAACCTATGAAGGAGAGATAAACACTAGTAATATTTTTAACAAATTAAAGAAGACACAAATGAAGGGGAAGACATTCAGTGTTTATAGGTTAGAAAACTTATACTGTTAAGATACCCACACCATCCATTATAGTTTATATTAAGATGTTGCCCCAAAGCCTCTTGCACTCAAAAATGAGGCTTTTGTTTGTGGTTTTGTTTTGTCTTTTTGAGACAAGTTCTCACTGTGCAATTCAGGCTAGGCTTGAGGTCACTTTGTAGCCCAGGCTGGTTTTAAACTTACAATGATCCTCCTGCCTCAGCCTTTCAGGTGCTAGGATTACAGGTATGCACCAATATGCCCAGCAAAAGTGAGGCTTCTGAAAGATGATTGAATAATGGTGTTATTATAGCTAAAGCCGATGTTAGGAGGTTGGGTCTTGGTCAAAAGTGTAGATCTGTGGAGGGTGTAACCTGGAAGAATTTATCTCTTGTCCCAGCCATTCTCTTGATTCTCTGTGCTTTCCCACCACCATAACACAGAGCAGTTTTTCATAAGCTGGTACAGACTGAAATGTGAACTAAAATAAAGTTCTCTTCCCTTGAGCTGTGGGTGATGTGTATCCCGTCTTAATAATAAGAAAGTAACAAAGACAGATTTTTGTATCAGACTAGTAGAAGTCATTGCTTCTACCTGAGCATGTGGTTTAGAAACCTTTAGAACTGGTCATGGGAGGAGGATTTTCACATGTTTAAAGTTGTCACATGGAGAAACCAACTAGAATGCTGTGGGACAGGGTTGATGGAGGATAGTGGCTGCAGCTCACCAGACCAGAACTCTGGTAACAAGCAGGTAATAAAGACCAGGCTTGAGAGTTTGCAGTCAGTTAAAAAGACTCCATTGCCAGTTCCGCTGTAGGTCATGTGTGTTACACTCCGGCAGAAAATTTGTCTATATTTGACTCACGCCATGAGGCTTTTTGGGAGACTGAGATTAAATGTGACAAACTATTTAATCTGGTGAAGAAAATTTCAGGGTAGCTCAACATTCAGGCTATGGAATGGGTACTGGTAGGGAATTTTAGCCAGCTGCACATTGACAATCAAGAGCAAATGGCACAGCTGAGTGATTTTAAGTTTTGAATTTCTCCAGAAAGGAAGATCCTATAAAGTTGGTGCCTGCAATTTTGAAGCAGAGGAAAGCTTGACTCCTGGAAAGATTAGCATAGCTAAGGTAATTATACTACTAAGTTCTATTGGTTTATTGAAAGGAACAATTAATGATTACTTCTTTGATCAATCTTACATGCCTAATCTGGTTATCTGAGTAATCACTTTGAAGAGAACAATATGTAATACAACAACCATTGTTAGTTTCCTATCACCTTGGTTTCAAATTCCATATCATTTTTGTTTGTATGTTGTTTGTTTATGTCTTTGTTTTTGTTGTTTTGTTTTTGTTTTTACTCTTTAAAATGAAAGGAAATCATGTATTTTGGATCGGGACAATAGGAAAGATGCCTATTGTCCTGAGGGTGTTGCAGAAACCAGCAAGGCCCAGCCCTTCACAGGCTCAAAATTATACGAATTAAAGACTTTGCTTTGAGAACAGAGGCTCAGACTATGGTTTTGGAGAACTTCCACCCAGAGAATTTATTCTCTTTGATATTGAGAGAATTCACAGTGATTGCATTTACAGTGCTCAATCAAATAGGCACTTGGTGGTTTCTTGAGCCATGGGACAAGAGGGTCTAGCTACTGCTAAAACTGGTGGCAGACCATGTGTTGATGATTTTCCTGACATGCAAAATGAAAGAGATGTGGAGTCAAGGAGGCCTCTATTCAGATTTCACAAGAAGACCTGGGAGGCTAGGCAGTGTGTTCCTGAAACAGCAACACTTGAAACTGTAAGAGTGAAGCCAACAGTGCAGTGGAGACTCCAAGAAGTTGGAGAATGCAGGAACATAGAATGTCTGAGGAAAGCTGCAAGAAGTGCAACCACAGGCAATGCTATAGGAGTGAAGCTGCCCAAATCCTTTGTTATTCACATGTCACCACAGCTTGTCATGGGTGCTAGACAGAGGATTTAACATTTGCCCTATTGGCTTTGACTCTTAATTTTGTCCCGCTGATTTATTTTCCCCATTTCATCCTTTTGGAATGAGAATGCTTATCCTGTTCAATTTTATGTAAGTACAATTTAATGTTCTTTTGATTTTATAAGGACTCATTATTTACAGTTTGCCTGAAAGTTTCACAAGTGATTTTTTTCTTGAACTTTTCAGCAGTGCTGTAACTTTTGGGAATTTGGCAACTCTTAGAAATAGACTAATGTATTTTGCATATATATATTATTTGGAAGCTCAATGGCACAATGTTAGGGGTTATGGTTTACATCTGCATGTTTCCCTAAAGCCTCACATACGCAAAGATGCATGGTTTTTGGGAGCACTATAGCTAAATGTGATGTTAGGTGGTAGGGCTTAGGAAGAGGTAAATCAGTTGGGAGACCGCCTGGAAGGTTTCATCTCCCTCCTCATCTTCTCTCTTTGATTTCACAAGACTGCCTGGAGGTGAGCAGCTTCTCCTCCACCAGTTTAAATTGCTGGTTTCAGTTACTTTTCCAAGTGATGAGGAAAGTGACTCAGACACTATCCCAAATGATTCACAAATTTAATGCACTTTTTATCAAAATGGCATTGTCACTTTTACAAAGGTAGAAAAAAATGAATTCCCATGGAATCAGAACTCCAAACAGATAAAATTCTTCTGAGAGAGAATATTAGAGGCCTTTCACTTCCTGTCTTGAAATCCTACTAAAAAGTTACAGCAAAGTAAAGCAAAACAAAGCAGAGCAAAGCAAAGGAAACCAAACCAAACCAAAACAAACCAAACCAAGCCAAAACAAAACAAAACAAGCAAAGCAAAGCAAAACAAAACAAAACAAAACAAAACATGCTATGGTGCTGGCTTAAAATACAGACATAGATACTAATGGAAATGAATAGAGACCTTAGATCTCTACTTTGGTTATACTTTCAACTGATGTTCAACACTGATGCCAAGAAGAGATACTAAGAATAGGAAAATCTCTTCAACAAGTGACATTAAGAAAGCAGAGTGTCCACAAAGAGAGGAACGACTGTTATTACTCTCCTATCATATTGTTATGAAATTTTATTTTACTTGTTTCATAAAACAAAAATAAATAAGTAGAATGAAATTGAATCCTTATGTTAGACCATACTCAAAACCCAACTAGAAATGGGTTAAAAACTTAAATACAAAACCTGGAACTAAACAAGTTCCAGAAGACAACGCAAGGGAAAATCTAGAGATAGTCTTTATAAGTTTGTTGGCCATGAAATAAACAAGGAAATGATACCACATCATCAACAAAAAGCAAAAATAGATTATATCAAAATTAAAAGATTCTTGACAGCAGAGAAAATACCATAAAAAGGAAACCTACAAAGAAGGAAAAGTAGATTTGAAAATCACATATGGTAAGACCTTAATATCCAAAATATGTATGAAACTTATACAACCTAGTAGCAAAAACCTGCAAAGAACCCAGATAAAAATGGGCAAAAGATTTGAATGGATGCTTCTCCAAAGACAAACAAATGATCAACATACATAGAAAACTACACTGAGTGTCACTAATTACATATCAGTGTAATGCAAATCAAAGCTTCAGTGAGATCACCTCACACTTACAAGAATGGCATTATAATGAAAACGTGAATGAGTGAATGGATAAGAAGTCTGGCAAAGATATGAAGAAATTGAACCTTTATGTACTTTTAATGAGAAGGTAAAGTGCTGTAGTCATCATAGAAACTAGCATGGAGATTCCTAGAACAATTAAAACTTAAAGTATTCTATGATCCAATAATCCTATATCTAAACATTTACCCAAGAGAATTAAAGTAAAAAAATCTTGAGAAGATGTTTTCATTCCCAAGCTCATTGAACAATTATTCACAATAGCCTCCTTGTAGAAACAACCTAAACATTTATCAGTAGATAAATAGACATACAAAACTTATTACAACACATATGCATACAATAGAATATTCCTTAGCCTTAAAATTAATAAGATCATGTTATAGGTGGCAGCACAGATAAACTTTGAGAACATTATGCTAAGTGAATCATCATCACAGAAAGAAAAACACTGCATGCTTTTCCTAATAAAGGATTTCCAACGTAAGCAAATTTAGAGAAACAGAGTAGTGTGTCAGCTGCAAGGGAAGGGAGGGAGGCACAAGTGAGGAGGTGCTGTTCAGTCATCATAAAATTTCAGTTTGACAAGTGAAAAAGTTCTACAGATCTGCTGTGCAGCATTTCACTGCAAATTAATACTGTACTGGATAAGTATAAATTTGATAAAATATTTGGTGTTAAGCTATGTTTACACCACAAGAGAAAACAAAAAGATAAATGGGCCAGGTGTGGTGGTGCACACCTATAAAGCTGGGACTTAGGAGGCTGAGGCAGGAGAATCTTCGTGAGTTCAAGGCCAGCCAGGGCTGCACAGGGAGCTCAAGCCCAAGGTCATGAGTTCAATTCCCGGTACCGGGAAAAAAAAAAAAAAAAAAAAAAAAAAAAAAAAAAAAAGATAAAAGAAAGGAAAATATATGGTACTAGAGAAATCAATTTCAACTCAGCTAAATTTTTTTCAATATGATTGTTCAAACCCTCTTCTGGCTCAAGTGTTTTCCTCTCCCAGTGTAGACACGCATGAGTTACAAAGGAACAACTTTAAGTTTTTTTAGTCAATGTTCTCAACTATCTTTTCTCTTCTATGTAATCTAGTTTCTCTAGACAACTTAGCAGAACCAAAAACTTTCAGAACACTTCCAAATATTTTCTTTATAGAAATATTCTTTTTTTTAGTGGACATATTCTTTAAAAGATTGAGTCCTGAAAGAAACCCAGTAATAATCCTGAGTATGGATTTTTTTCTCAGAACTTCTAGTTGGCTAGTCAACTCTATTTCCCTGGATGTAATGAACTGTTCCTTTGAAAAATGTGTCTCTTGGAATCATATAAAATCTGAGTCTTCTAGCAAATCAATGTTGCTGGAACATATCCTTTTTTATATAACAGCCATGGAACCCAAACAATTAAATGTGAAAAAGTATCAAATATCTATATGTTTTATTGAACAAAGCCACAAGGAAAAGTGGGCTTAAGGTGATATAGAACTATAACCAATCAGTAAGATTACAAGTATAGTCACATAGGTAATATTGATCCAAATATGTTCATGAGAGGATTCCATATCATAAGGAATGATTAAAGCCCTCCAGAAGCATATATATTCTCTCTCTCTCTCTCTCTCTCTCTCTCTCTTTCTCTCTGTCTCTTTGTCTCTCTTTCATGAAAACATAAAATAATTTAATAAAATTCTCTAGTTAGTATATCCAGAAGGACTTGAGCAAAAGTAGAAATGAGGTGCTGAGAGAAAAATACTAGAAAAATCACTTCTTTTTAATTTTACTTTTGGTACCGGAAATCAAACTCAGGACCTTGTACTTGCTGAGTTCTAACCCCAGCAAAAAACCAATCACTCTAAGAAATTTAAAAAAAATGACTACAGGCATTCAAATAGTCAATTGAAAATACAAATATAAAAATGAGAACAGCAATAAAAACAGAATAAGAGGGGGAAAGTAAGAGTTCATAAAATTCAAATCAGGAGGTCTGACATGAAGGCAAAATGTTTCTTGTGTAAAAGTAAGAGTGGAAATAGAATGTCATCAAACCAGTAGGTGAGGAGAGTCCTGTTGTGGATAAAGAAAAATATGTCATCAGACTGAACATACACTTGATTATCTGTGCATACAAATAAAAAAGAAATGAAAAATACCATGAAATATTATTAAATATTTGTAAATTTATTAGAGTATGTTTGCAATATATAATAGGTGTGTTCATTTTGGGGAATGGTATGTGCATATAGTATGTCTAGGTCATTTTAGATCACTTTACTTCCTCTCCTCTACTCTCTCCTTCCTTGATCCTCTGACCCCTTTCCCCATCTCCAGAAAGTCAGCCTCCCCATTTCTTACCATTTTGACTTATTTATTTGCATGTTAAGTTTCACATATAAGAGAAACAATGCCACATTTAACTTTCTGCATCTGGCTTATTCAGTTTAACCTTACTGTCTCAAGTTCCATCAGTATTCCTGCAAACGGCATGGATTCATTCTTCTTTGTTGCTGAATGATATTCTACTGTGTATGTACATTTCCTTTAACCATTCCTATGATGAGAAGCATCATTACTCATATAAAGGAATGATGTTGACTTTTGTGTGTTTCAAATTTGTATCCTGCCAGTTGCTGTATTCATCAAATCTAAAAGTTTTCTGGTGGAGTTCTTTGGGTCTTTTATGCAAAGACTCATATAATTCACAAATAAGGATAGTTATTCCTGTTTGTATGTTTTGTTTCTATTTCTTGCCTGACTGCTTTGGCTAAAGTTTCAAGAACTATATTGAACAGGAGTGGTGAGAATGGATACACTTGTGTCACTCCTGATTTTCAAGGAGATGCGTTCTATTTTTTTTTCCCATTCCATATGATATTGGCTATGTGGATATTTGTCATATGATATTTGTCATATGTGGATTTTATCAGTTTGAGATAAGGTCCTTCTATACCTATTTTCGTGAGAGCTTTTTTTCACAAAAGGACATTTGATTTTGTCAGTCTTTTTCTGCATCTATTCAGATATGTGGTTTTGATCTTTGATACTATGCATGTGGTACATTTATTTATTTTAAAGGTAATAAAAACAATAAAAATGATACAGAATTTCAAAACAAAAGCATAGGAAATTAGCAAAGGTTATTATATTGCATATTGTTATCTTTAAAGTAGTTGCTGAGATTACCAGATATAGGCATGCGAGATTGATCAAACAATATAAGCACTAACTGTTCCTTTCAATGAACTCATAGAAATTAGTAGTGCAGTTATCTTAGCTACCTTGTCTATATGTAATTGACTGGCACGCACCACACTATCCTTGCATCCCTGAGTAGCAGTCTATTTAAAAATATAGATCCTCATTTCTTTAAAGAGGACAAGGAGACATACATGGCATATGAATGATGCCTCTTATGGGGGTCTAATTGGTGGTGCTAGATGCTAGACAATCAAAGGGGCAATGCCTCATTTCTTGGAAAATAATGTTCAAAATGATGTTTGAGAAAGTGTTAAAATACCACTAAGGCATGATATGAAATCATTATATTTTCAAAATATTCATAAAATATTAAGTTTATGTTCCATGTACCTTTTCTTGAAAATTTCCTTTAGAATATACTCTATTAAAATATATATCCAAAAAGTAAATAAAAACAATATCACGAGAAAAGTAAATTCAGTGTAGAGGAAGAGTAAAAGGAAGTCGTAGGATTAAGATTCAGTACTAAGTGTAAGAAACACTAATTTGCACCAAGGTCTTTAACACACAGCCAGGATGAAAAAGTAGTGATAGGCAGGTGAGGGAGTCATTAAAGAAGAAAGCATGACTGGGATATTGGGAGGAAGTAGCATACTCTTAAACTGCATAAAGCAAGAAAAATAAAGTTTGGAACTTTGGAAGAAAATAACTACACAATTACTCTGCAGACAGATCATGAACTCTATGAAGCTATTTAAAATTTCAACAGATTTTAGACTACAGATTAGACTAGAATATCTTGTAGGAGTATTTTTCTTTTTTTGTAGGAGTGCTTTTCTCAAGTATTTTTCTTTTATTGCAAGAGTATTTTTCTCAAGTATATTGACATTTGATTTCCACAGAAAGAAATTCACTTTTGGCCTGACACTGAACAGGGTATAGTCAGCATAATAATATAAGCGCTATTTGCATTTTAGTTTTGTGACTTTGCACATTCAAACTATGCACAAAGCAATAAAGAATTGATTAGAGTTGTGAGAGATAAATATTAAGAATTTTAATCATGCAAAAAACTGGAGCTATCAGATGATGAGTCTCAGAAAGCAGAAGGAAAAAAGTATTAAGAGATAATACCAAAAACTGATGGAGTACACAAAGGATATAAAATTATTACATTACATTGTAATGGTAATCAATAAAAAGTAAAACAGTAACATAAATATCAAACTTTGCTATTACTCAAGAGGAATCACAGCAATCAGCATGTGAACTGAATAATTAGCTCCACATTGTGGAGACAATGGGTATTATCTGAAGTTCATGAGTTTACTTAGGTGATATTATCAAGAATTCTAGAAAAAGCCACTTGAAGAATTTAAAACAAAACAATTTAAAGGGGTTGCCTCTGACTCTAAGACTGGAAAAAATGCTTTTGTTAATCATAAATTCTTTACCTGTTAAATTTTAAGTCTTGTAGGCAATTTGCAAAAAACAGTATGCCAACAAACAAACATACAAAACTTTAAATGTACAAAATCTTCCAAAGTCTAGTTTAAGGTATGAGATATGTCATAATAGTGGTAGGTAAGAGAAAAGGGTTGAATTCATTGCTAAAAAAAAATTGGTCAAATGGTTTACACTCAATGTAGCATATTCCTAATATCGCAGTACTTTGGAAGCTGAGACAGGGAGGTACCCTTAAGTTTGAAGCCAGCCAGGGCTGTAGTGATTTCAAGATCAGCCTGGACTATATAGCAAGACCCTGTCTCAACAAACACACACACACACACATACACACACACACACACTCTCTCTCTCTCTCTCTCTCAAAAACTATTTAAACATACAGTAATAAGTAAATTCTGGGATGCAATATAATGCATAATAACTATAGCTAACAATATACATGGTGCTTGATTTATGCCCATAAGTTCTTTGATATTTGAGAAAAAGCATCCATCAAATTGCATTGAATACACCTGACAATCCCTGGCCTGCAGAATGTCATACTTGGCAACACAGCACACCACAGTGTATTGATTTTTAATCTTTGCAACTGTGGCTGACTGGGAGTTGCCTCCAGCTACTGAGGCACAGAGGACCAACAGCCCTTTGGTGCACATCACTACCCCACATATGAACAAAGTTCTATTTCTACTGATGGTGTGCTGTGTTAGCCTCACCATAAAATTGAAAAGTTGTAAGTTGAACCGTAGTAAGTCAGGAACCATTTGTACTTTATTCTTGTGGTTGGTTTTTATAGTTTGTATAGTAGTAGAATTTGCTAAGAAAGTAGACCTTAAATGTTCTATACACACACATACACACACACACACACGATAACTAGGTGAGGCCCTAATGTGCTGACTGTATTGCGGTAATAATTTCACTGTATATAAATATATCATGTCAGCAGGTTGTGCACCATACATTCTGTATTTATTTATCAAACATACCTCATAAAACTGGGAAAATTAGCCTAACAAATACTTCCTATTTGAAGATTCAGAATGCATAATAATATACTAACCTGCGTGGAAGCCAGCATAAAAGAGATCAGATGATTCCAAAATACTTTGAGCAAGGAAGCCTTTGTGTTTAAAAAATTAAAATACTCATTTTCAACACAAGAGATGAATATTTTTCAAATTCACTTTCAGAAGCACTTTCTTGGGAAAATATATCATTCAAAATGAAGAAATAGCCATTAAAGTGAGATATTCCTACTGGTGATGCTTATTTTTGACATGCAAGTTGGCATTTATAAATGATAAGCAATAGCTCACCACTGAATATGTGTATTTGGCCTTATTTTCACTCACTAAACCAGGAAGTATATTGTTTGATTTCTTCTCTCTTATCCCAGAATACTGTCTCTAAATGCAAATAAATGCACAGACCTGTCCATTTTTATTGCATTAAATGCACATCCTTAACCTGATGTAGATTCATACAGAAAGCATATGAGCTGCACCCTCATCCTCAAAAGTAATACATCTAGTGCTATGATTCAGTATTTATTTTTCTTCACTTAATCAATATTTTCTTTATATTTTGTTTCTCCTCACAATACTGAAAGAACCAGGAACAATTTCTACCAGCCTGCTCACAATCCCAGCCATTACAACAGTCACCACATTAATTCTAAATTCAGATTAGAAATACGTCTTTAAAAATAATATACTATTCACCTTTCAAAGCTCCTCCATACCTATAAGGTAGCACAATAGGCAAAGACTTCTCCAATAAAAAACTAATACATTTTACAAATTCTTCTACCATGCTCTTGCCATGAATGCTTTTCAGTAACAGAAAACCACTTGCTAGGGTGAAAGTTATGTGGTTGTGCACATCCTTCCTTCTACATTCTGCTCTTCTCCCATCCCCATTCACTCCATCTTCCAAGCACACCCCTCTTCTTCTTTCTAAGACCAAGAAAATGTGCCACCCTTTCTTAGAAGGCAGCAGGGGAAGTGCAGAGATATTTGGTGAGGCCCTGATGGATACTGGGATAAAGAGGAATAAGAATGAGATACTTAGTTATAACAGCACTGTTAAGGCATATTTCAAGAGCAAACCCAAGAGATTGTGTAAATTTCTGAAAGTCACATGATTTACAAAAGGCTGAGTAGAAATTCTGATTTCAAAACCCATTCTTTTCTTAATTCATTATTGCATTAAAAATTTTTACAATTGTGTTTTCGTGACTATTGTGTACATATTAAACACAGCCTTCATCATATTGCAAATATTAGCATATATATATATATATATATGCCACCTCTTTGGTCCCATATTATAGAGGTCATAAATACTAACTATATTTATACATAAATTATATATATATGTTAAATTTAAATGCTGTGTTCAGAGTATCTGGTACAGTGTTTTGCATATAGAAGATATTTAAGAAGTTATTATTGGGTCAATTAATGAGTACATAAAAAAGAAAAAAGGGCTGGAGATTTAGCTCAGCAGCAAAGCGCCTGCCTGGCAAGCGCAAGGTCGTGAGTTCTGTTCCTGGTACCGGAGAAAAACCAAAAAATAAAAAGAAAAAAGAAAAAAAAAAAAAAGAAAGAAAAAAGAAAAAAAATCAGAATCAGAAAATATGGCTAAAATATTCTGACTGTTTTCTGCTTCTTGGTAAATGGTTGATGTGTTAAAGACACGGTGATCCATAACAGTATTTGTATTTAGCTCCTAGATAGGTTCTTTTGACACAGTCGTGTCTTTAGGATTATTATCAAGGATTAACGCGTATGGCAGTTTAGAAGAGCTTCCAGAAACCTAAGAAATTGCTTATGATAGTTCATATTGTTTTATTGAAATACAGTTCAAAGTGGGGAAATAATTTTTCAGTCAGAAAAGTAGCAAGATATAAGGATAGGACCACATTGTTACTATGTACTCTGCTAAGATACGGTTAATTCTTGATAACCTGACAGAAGAATTTCATAACTAGCAATGTGAGTGTAGAAATAAATGCAACCCTAGTCCCGTATTGCTCAAGACGAGCTGGGTATTATCTGTAATAATGGCCCCTAGACCAGTCATCTGAGAGCCCCCTGAGAACTGAGAGAGAAAAAATTCACAGAAGATGAACCTTGGGAGCCATTGAGCTCTCATCCCTGAGATGATAGTTCTATTATAGAGCAGATAAAACTGTTATGCTCGCATAAAATTAACTCCACAGTTGTCCTTTACCAACGAATGCATTTAAAGACTAAATTTAACCATTGTAAATGAAAACAGTCAGTTTATTAGAGGAGTGGGATTCTGAATTTTCTTCTGCTCTACCTCTCTTTTTCTTGATTTGTTTTTGGCTTTGTTGAGTTTTCTGTTACTCTTGTAACATATTGTTTATCAGAATTTTTTTTAAAGTTATTGTAAACACTAATAATACTTAAGGAAATTTTTTTTTCTGTGTTCTTCCAGTCTCCAAGATGAAAAATCTACTAAACTAAGAGACTGATGCTTAATAGAGTTTTACAAGAGTTTTAAAATGCAAATAAAACATTTACATGGAGAAAAGCAATGCCATTTTAGTGCACTAAGCAATTTGCATTACGACTTGGAGCAACTCATCTTCCACAGGGTCTTGCTTATAAAACCTGAGTACATATACAGCGTTGGGAGGAATCTAGTTTTCATTATGAAAACGATAAAAATAAATATGCAAATATAAATGATCTATTTGTAACCAGACTTCAGGAGTCCTGAAATAAAAGCAAAAGAGCAAGAATATGTACAATAATATTGCTTTTGAGCATTGATTTATATGATATTCTGGTGCTGGCAGGGGTTCCTAGTTATTACTGGATCTTAAAAAACCTACAGCAAGGAGTGAATTTGGCAGCTACTGTTCACTTAGAAGAAAACTCATTTCTTATTTTTGCAATACACATCAGCTAAAAGACTGTACTGTCACTTGTATATATGTCCAATAAATAATGATGAGGTACCTACTGTGTATAACCCATTAAACTATGGGTTTGGAGCAGGTTAAGGGAGTTAGTTGAGATAATTTTTTAGATGATTGTGTGTGTGTGTGTGTGTGTGTGTGTATGTGTGTGTGTGTGTTATGCCTGACCCTCAAGCAATTGTCCCAAGATTAAAGTTAGACACAAATGCTCAGCTCACCTCCAAAACTCTGACTGTGATGACTTTTCTGCTATAGTTTTGCACATGATTCACTCATTCTCTTAGCTCAGTCTCTAGTTTTCAACAAGAGAGCTACTTCATCTTTTCTCTGATGCCTGTTGTTGAGCGTCTTAGAGTAGAATTTATCATTCTCTCCTCCATACTTCTTTCCCATTTTTTTTGCTATCTTACACTGAATCCTTTATTATATTTATTTTCCAATAACTCAGTCTACTATCATTGGGTTACAAGTTTCTTGAGGGCATGTCTGCACCCATACAACTCAACAAAATGTTAGACTCATGGTGGCTGCTCAATGATATTTGATACATACATGGATGAAATATTTATAATACAAATCAGGTGCCAATGTTGATTAATGTAAGAACCACAGTAATGGGAGTGTGCAGAGGAGAAGAAACGGAAAGAAGTTTGCAACAAAGAAAAGGTTTTGAACTTATCTTCAAGGGTGATATTGGTAGGAGAGAAAATTTCCGTAAGTAAAAATCCCACACACCCATGTTAAATTCAGATGTTCGTTGTAAACATTTACTGGTAGAAAAAAAAGGGAACAATGGGGGCTCCTTTTTTTCTTGTGTTCTATTACATTGAGAATTCCCTTTCTCCTCTTTTAAGATTTAAATAATTCTGCTTCATTTACGTAGTTGATCTTTTAATTAATTCTTCAGTTGCTCTAACTATTCACTATTGTTTCTGACACCATTAGGTCTTTTCAAGGATCTGTTTTGGATTTTCCTTTTTTTCTCTCTCTCCTTATTTTGTCCAACCAGGGAAACCTAGTTTTTGCCTTCAATAATCCACAAGTGGAACTCTCCTTGAGTATTCTCCTCTCCTGTGTGCTTGCTCACCTCAAACTGTCTTCATTACCTTTTCCTCTCTGTGTCATTCCCAGCTTTAACTGAACAAACTGAAAAATACTTGGTTTTTGTTCTTAATTTTCACTTTCTCTCTTCTGACCTTGTCAGTGATTCTGTTTTCCATGTCTCAAAATCATACTTTGTGTCATTAATTTATATTTATATTATAGTTTAGATATCAATTTCATAACAAATAAAAATTAAATTTGGTAGCATTATATGAAATTTCTTTTATATTAATTATTACAAGTGTCATCTCAGTCAAATATTTAGTAGACCTCTCCTGTTTTATATATATCATATATGGCTATAGGTATTGTAATAGGAATAGTTGTTGAGTACTCATATGTTTATGTGCATATCTATAGTCTATACATACATATACCTATAAGTTTATAAATTATATCTAAATCTCAATTATGAAGTAATTATTTTGGTAACAAAAAGGCCTAAGAGTAGCAGTTGTCACAACTCCAGTGCTTATTTTTTCATAAGGGAGTCATAAGTTTTCATTTAAATAAGTGAATATGAAATGTAATGGAAGACCTTAGCTTTGTGTTTTTTTTAAATCTTTTCATTATTTTGTGCAATAACCTATACAAAGTTTTCCTAGTTACAGTCTCACCCAACACCTGAGATTTAAAAGAGGAAAGCTTTGTTTCAGAATCTGTGGAGGTTTCAATTCATACTTGACTGGCCCCAAGGCAGGGTGGCATACAAGAGGAGCATCACGGAGGAGAAACAGTCCATGGCAGGGCAGTGGGAAGCAGAGAGAGAGAACAAGAGAAGAGAGAGGGAGTGATAGACCCTTCCAAGCTACAGCTCAGGGACCCACCTCTTCCATCCAGGCTTCCCCTCCCAATGTCACCTGTATCTATACACTCATCAGTGGACAAATCCACTGAGAAGTATCACACACTCATCATCCAGTCACCTCCCCAAAATCCCACCCTGATCACATGTGGCAGTGAAGTGACGTATAGATATAAACCATAACAAAACTATTTCAGGGTGACACTACAAAATAGGATAATATAGTCAAAGGATATATTTATTTTAGCAGGTTATTTCCTAGGCAAAATACAGAAATCCCTGTTTTCAGGCCTTTCAAACTGACATGTGGAATCACTTCTATTTTCTTTGAGAGGGAAAAGGTAGTGGGCAGATAACTACAGGCTCATTAGAACAGTCAGAATGGGGAAAAATTGAAAATTGACATAATTTTAGTCAATTTTCTACTAGAAATGAGGCTTGCACAATAAAAAAATAAAAACTTTGCTTGTTTGCAAAACAACTAAGTAGTTCACATAATAGGGGAAAAAAACCAGCAACAGTCAAAATAATGCTTTGCACCCTGACATAAACTAAAAGATAATAGCATTACCTGATTAATTCTGGTCCTCAACATAATAAAACCTTAGAAATTTGCTATAAATGTGTGCAACCTAAAAAGCAATTTTATTTCTTATTTTACTATGCTGATGGTTTACTATATGATATGACCTTTATGAATATGATCACCATGTGGGAAAGTTTCTGACTGCCTACCACTAACAGGCTAATAGATATTTGCTAAGCTTCTTTGTTTTCCAGTGTTGCTTTTGAATACGTCCGGTGTTTTCTTCGGCCAGCTGTGACTTTTTAACTCCTGTGCATTATTTGCATGTTAATTCTTCCACAGGCTCTGTTTGACACTTTTGACAGATTACACACTATTGGTGGAGCAGTGCCCACATTTTTCTCTGACCTCAAAAATTTTAAATTCAAGCATTATTCTCTCTGACCACAGCTTTGCAATCTTCAGCTTCCTCATAAACTCTTCTATGTCTTTGGAATTTAAATGTCAGGATCTGTAGTCCTGTGGTTAGGTCTCAGCTTGGTGTTTTGTATTTTCCTTCCTCAGGTGAGACAGACAGGGAGGACCTACAGAAGGGAACCTGGGCATTTGTTAGGTGCCAGTAAAACTCCAGTGTGCTAAGCTGTTGTAAAGTTTTCCCTGAAGGCAAGCCTTGTTAAGAACAGAGTATTCTGGGCAACTTTTGAAAGTGTGACTTCTTTTACTGCACCTTGTTGTGGAAGCTTGAGAAGACTTCACTAGAAGCACCTGGTGGAGCTCTTGCAGGTAGACTACAGAGAGTGTGAGGCTCCCAGTTACTGGCTCTTCCAATTTACCCATCTGGAGCCTCCAGCATCTTGCTCATTACAGTTCAGGGTTCCTACCCTTGCTCTGTATCCCGTGGAGATTTCAGGTCCTGAGGTTCTGCTGTGGTGAGTGTGATTCTCTCTGTCTATACAGTTTTTACAGTAGTTGTGTGTGCTGCAACATCAGTTTTCCAATGAAATTAAGAGCTATTTAGTTCCAGTTTGCTCAACTTTTTTCTTATTGTGTGGACAATGAACATAATGACTTCCTAGCTCAAAACTCCTTACACATAAATCCAGAACGATAAGTCCAGCCTTCATTCCTTAGAGGTCTTTAATTTTGCTCCCTATCCATCGTCTCTCTTCTTTCCCTTCTATCTCTGTCATACAACACCATTCCAACCATCCACTCCAGAATGAAAACCCAATTCTATTTTTTTTTTCCTTTTTTTTGTTTTTTTTTTTTTTTTTTTCTGGTACTGGGAATTGAACGCATGACCTTGCACTTGCCAGGCAGGCGCTGTGCCGCTGAGCTGAATCCCCAGGCCCTGAAAGCCCAATTCTAAATCATTCCCCCTCTTTGACTTCTCTTTCCCAGGACTAGAGAGGAAGACTGAACAACATTTCAAGACATTCAAGGCTTGATAGATCTGTCCCACCTCATCCCTGTGTTCCTCAATCACTTGGCACATAACTTAACAATCTTCCTTTGTGCTTTCTAACCAAGGGAAACTCGGTTTCCTTTGTCCCCCTATCCAAGGAAGTCTTCTTTATGTTAAATGTCTTTCTCTGTTCATGTACATTTATTTGTAACTATACTCAGTCATACCTCTGTTCATGAACTCAGTTCTTTCCACAGTTCTGTTCACAAACTGAATTGAGTGAGAACCAAATCAAATTCAGTGGTTAGGTTCAATGTTGACCTTATGGGGAAATTTGATTTGGTTGTCTTCCAATTTTATTTGTGGCCAGAATCGTGAAAACAATTAAGTTCATGAACCATGGTACCACTGTATTTGGCAATTTAACTTTTGTCTTCATTCCAGCAATACATTTCTATCTGCTTTTCCTGAGTTCAACCTTAATATTTTCAGTCCATTTCTCCAGTGTAACTAGACAGATGATTCCAACAGAAAAATTTAATTAAAGATTTTCTACCCCAAATTTCTGTGTTATTAATCATACTCAATGTACAGTTCTTACTCAATATGGATTATATATGGTTTTTCAAAGCTCTTCATGATTTGGTATTTTTCTAGCTCTTTAATCATGGCTATTATCACTGAACCCCTTTTTCTAATGAACTTTATTGTCCAAAACCCCAGTAATTAGATAGGACAATACTTTCTCATGTATTGGCAAGATTATATGAGGATTCTTGCATATTTCAATCAAGATATCATTTATTTCCTTAAAAATGACCCTTCAAAGCTTAGACATTCTCTTGCCCTCTTTTAGAAGCTTGTCCTCCCTTTGAACACATATTGTATTAAATTTTATTTGTGTCTTGCACTACCTTTTTCCTGGGGGGACAGATACTTCACATCTTATTTATCACTGTATCCTCAGTGGCTAGCCGTGTGCCTGTCCCATAAAATGATACAATGAATATGCATAATGAATACCAAGAGAATGTTGTATGGGATTACATCAAACAAGATATCAGACTACTTTTATGTTCTTAACCTGCTTGCTCAACTTACATGCTTATCCTCTTATTGTAAACTGTAAGCTATTAAACTTGGTGGATACTGTACTCAGCCAGCACACGGGCTGAATGCTACCCAAAATGCTTGTTTTGGTACTCTCTGTATTAGGGAGAAAATGGCTCCAATCTTTGGGAGCAAAATATTAATATCGTAATTCTCAATTTATCTGAAAGCTTTAAAACACAAACACTAACCAGACTTTTTTATCAATTGTATGAGGGTAAGCATGGGTTAATATTGGTGTCGTTATTCACAAACTTGGTATGCTTGGGCAAGTTTTTCAACATCTTTAATCCTTGGCATATTTTTTTTCTGTAAAATGGGTAAAACATCTAGAGTTATTGTTACTATCAAGCTAATTGACTAGATAGTATATGAATAGTATCCCATAGTATCTGGCATATTGTGGGCACTCAGTCAATAAATTTCCAGGTTATTATTATTGAAATATGAATGTGTGACTTGCACTAATTAATGAATTGGCTCAAATAACTGCCAATTTATTACGTTATATTTTAACAGAGGACCTTGGTATAACTTCCATCCATAAGGAATGCTGCATCTTTGCAGTAGTCACCAATTCCCACCCAATGAAACTCAATATAGTGCTCACATCCTTTCTCATTTATTGGTTTACCAGTTAAGATAGAAAACCCTCCAACTTCTCTGACTACCAGTCCACCTACACTCCTCTCTTCCTCAAAACATGAAGAAATTCCATAGTCGATTTTTGAGAATCCAGGTGTTAATCAAGTGGCAAGACTTTCAAGGCCTACAGTTTGTCTTTTCCTCTTTACCCATGGGATTCATAGACTTCAAAAGTGCTGATGGTGGTGCACACGCTCATGTATCTTTTTTAGTTCTTCCTTGCTTCACACACTGATGAATGGATGTATGACCCGTCTAAGAGCTTATGGCTCAGGGCAAGCCAGACATTTCTCCAGCTGACCTTTCTTCTTTTGTTTTCCTACTAATTATGAGAAGAAATCATATTCTTTCTCTTCATCTTTTTCATTGTTGAGAACAATGTAAATGAGTCAAGGGATACCTTGGATCATTCTTTCCTCACATTACTGTGGCCTTGATGTGTGTACAGGTAAAGTAGACAAGGCTGCATATGTTTCATATAGGTTTACCCTGCAGAGGCATTGGGAAAGAATCATGACACTGATTAACTGTTTTCTGTATTTAGCAAGGCTCAACAGTACTACTTTATAACAACAAAGCAGAGAAAGCACAATTTCCTTTACCAGCTTTAGAAAAGGACATCTATCCTTATCATATGGGTAAATTAGATGTCCAGAGAGAGGACGCATATCTCTCATAGAAGCTTTGTCACAGGACTTTCATGCATAGATTCTTAGAAGACCTTTATTATCCTGGCTTGTTCCTCCACTCTCTACTCCATTTCCAGTTCATTTTGGGCTGGGCCTACAGGCTAATAAAGCAGCAAATCACTGCGTTGTGAGATTTATGGCCCTGGGATTGTTTATGTTAGATAAGAGGAGAGCCCACAAATTGATTTCTCATTTTGTTTGCTTATTAGTCTGCTTTGTTTCACTTTCTGGATTTCTCTCACCTAATCTTCCTTTTAGCTTTCCTCAGATCCAGATCTAACAGAGTTTTCTAGATATATTAACGTAGCACTGTAACACTTTCGCACTGGGGACAAAGCCTCCAGCACATAAACCTTTGGGGGAATAAACTACATCCAAATCACAGCATTAATGCTTGTAGGGTCCAGGGTTAACAGAAATGGTGGACCTTTGTGGTTATCATTAAGAATGAATGTTAACTAAGGCCTTGGGAATTAATAGCAATAAACTAACAGAATGCAAGGATTTGGGAAGGGACATACAGCAAACAGTATATTTATTATTGAAACTCTACACAAACTTGGAAACATTTATGAAAATACTACGGGAGTAAGAGGGGGTTTTGAAACATGTGAGAGAATTGCAAGTCGTTATAATATCGGTTTGAAGATAATATAACCCTGTGGAATTTTACAATTTGCGTATATTCAGTGACATTTTGATCAAATGAAAGTAAAACCAAATATTTTTTCCTACATTCTCTCTTTTCATTTTGCTGGATAAAAATTTATTTACATAAAAACAAGTAAGAAACATCACTTTTCTTAGGGATGCCGAATGCTGCAGTAATTAGACAATTAAACACCTTGAATTAACTTTTGTTTGTTGGGACTTACGCTGCTCTATACTTATACGAGTGATGGATATACTGAACCCTGGAAAAATAAACACATGAGAAACTGGGAGGTTTGACCACTTAATACTGGAGTTATTCAAAAATAGATCTGTTTTAGAAGATAATAACTCATTCTTCAGCTGCTGAACATGTGACCTGGTGTGCTCTGAGAAGAAAGAATTACCAAACTTCTATGGGCTCCTACTATTACCTCAGTGCTTTGAGAAAAGGCTACCTTTTTATTTGACTTTTTTTGTAGGGGATGTGTGAAGGAGGAAATGGGTAATTCATGTTAGAACATTTATCCATGTAACATTTGGGCTATTGATATAAACTAGTGCAATGAATACGGTAAAAGATTTTATATAGATTTATAATTAGGAGCATAAAATTATGATTCGTACTGTGTGGCACTGAAGTTAATTATTATTCTGACTCATTTAACAAACGTCTGAGCCCTTCAGTTAAACTCTTCATCTTGCTAGTCAAAGAAAGTTGCAGCGTATGAAAAGGCTTTGGATGTGGTGACATGAGAGTAGAGGCAGACTTTCCCTAAAACTCCGATAGGATTACATAAGAACAAAACATCTATAGTTTTCTAACATCTATAGTTTGAGTGATTAATTACAGGAGTTTCTCTAAATTGGATTGAGTTAAGGGTCTAACACCTGTGAGGGAAGTAGATCAGGTAGAAGGCATTGCCCTCAGTCTGTGTGCTGCCTGTACTTTTCACTTCCCAGGAGAAGGAGAAGTTGCTAGTTTGACCTATAAGAGTCTCTAGCACATTGACTATGCATCCCAGGACTGGTGTGGCTTGAAAGGTCATGCACCTGCCTCCAGCTCTGTCTTTAGTTCTGACCCACTTCCTGACCCTCACCAGTTGTCAGATTCTGTTGATAAGCTTCTCCTTCCTCCCTATGGATGCATAAGCATGCCCTTCCTTCCACTGGATTCTTCAGCCACACGTTATGTCAAAGATGTTAACATTAGGTCATTTGTTTTGGAGAGAAGAGGCCCAAGTCAGATCATAGATGTAATCTGTATGTTCTAACCTAAGATTCCCCTAATTTTACATAAAGGCTTTGGGCACAGCTCAATAAGATACCCTATGGAGCATGTTTTCTAATTAGTTACTCTTCCTCTTATGCCTAGTTATTCTTAGGAGCTTATTTCAGCAAGGCTGACTGGGATGGCATATTATTCAGTTCTATTCCAGTACCATTGCAACCCCAGACATTCTGCAGACTGCTTATGTTCTTCCTTGATTTGTAGTCTAAGAGTTCAGGGCCTCATCTACTTATTCTTTTTTTTTTTTTTTTTTTTTGGTTTTTCTCCGGTACCGGGAACCGAACTCACGACCTTGCGCTTGCCAGGCAGGCGCTTTTGCCGCTGAGCTAAATCCCCAGCCCCCTACTTATTCTTTAACATGGCATTTTTTAAAAAATTCCCTGAGAAATATCTTCTGGTAGGGTCAGTGACCAGACACCCTAAGTTGAAAGTACAAACCAAAGCAACTCACTACCAAAGCAGAGGGTTGTTTAAACTTCCTTAAAACAAAAAAGATCTTCAAAGAAAATCATGGTCATTAAGCAAATGTAAGATACATTCCATTTGTTTAAATAGATTATGTTTTAAATTACTTAGTTTTGAGTAAAACTGATTCTGCAAAAGAGCTTTGTAATCAGGGAGTCAAAGCTGGAAATGCAATTCCCTATGTACTAGCCAAGTGACCATGGCACAGTTAGTGAAACTCTTCCAGTTCTCTCTTTATCCATAAAAAAATTCTCCCTCAATTATTTCAGGTGAGGACAAAGGCATTATGAATGATTTAAGAAAGTATGTCAGTATATACTATCACTGACATGTATATGTGAACATGTGCTATAATCTCTCCTCTTTCTTCATTCATTAATTTATGTACATTATTTATTTATTTATTCATGTTAATTTCTTCAGATGCATAACTCCAGGCCTCTGCCTTTGGTTTCAGTAGTAGGGAGGCTCTTGTCTGAGAAACATGAGTGTAGTGTTGAAGGCCATTTCTGGAAGATTTATGCTGCCTTCCAGGTCCTTCCTTCTCATGCAGACGCAGTGATTTATTCTACATCCAGTTCAAATACTGGAACAGAAAGATACTTTCCCAAGTTGCCTTACCCAAGGGAAATGGATTCACAGGTTGCTTTTCATTTAAATAATACTTCCTTGCTCCAGGCTGTTCATTTTTGTTTCTCCTTTTAAAAATCCTCCAGATTTATCCAGGCCTTTCAGCTATTTCTCATGTCCAGGACACAGTGATGGATTCTAATACAGCAGCGACAGCTGGAGCGTTTCACACTCTCCTTTGGGAGATCCCGTTGGTCGGTTTAACTGAAAATGAAGACATTTTAGACATTTCCCTAAGGTGATTCTCTACCATCCTTATGACTAGTTTGTTTGTCCATGCTGTTTGAGCAGAGGTCTGTTAACACAGTGATTGCAAAACATCTGGGGGAAATATTTAGATCTAAGAGGTTGCAGGAATAGCTTTTATTGTTATTAATGAAACTAGCTGACAATTTGGCACCAAATCCTATGCCTTCTGAGTGCTGTATATAGTAATGCCCGATTGCTGCAGATATGCCTTGTCCCAGAATTCACTGCCAATTAAAATAATAAATAAGCAGTGCAAGCTAGAGAGATGAGACAGGAGGATAATTGTCCTTCCCATCCAGATAAATGAGAAGCTGGCTGAGACAAAGAAGAGAAGTAGAGAGGTATATATATTCCTCTCCCATGGTACCATTTTCATTGTTATTTTATCTACACTATAGTGAGTAAAAAGGAAGATTTAGTTACAACACAGTAATAACAACCACCTGAGGTGTTCCCATCCTTACAGGCCCCAGACAGCAGCCTTTTTGTGCTTCTAAGTTCCTGTCACTGCTTATGTGGGAACATAGGGGTGCAACTACTTCATTGCAAGGCAGAAGAGGACGTTAGTTTTGTCCTATAAGAGAACCCAGAAGCGCTAAATCAATACATAAATGAAGAAATACAGCCACAGGGAAATCCCACCTTAAATTGAGAGCAATGGAAATGAATTTAGTTTTTTAAAAATAACATCAACAGTAATGATGACTATAGTGCTTACTGTGTACCATTCAACATTCTAGGAAATAACATGTAAAATTTTAATGTCTCATATTAGTTATCCATAGTAAGTGTTATCATTTTCATGAGGATTAGAGAATTTAAATTACCTCAGATCACAAAAGATTCAGTGACAATTCTCCATAAGTAAGTTCAAAAATATCTAATATGAGATATTAATTTAATGCTTCTTAATGTGGCAGATTTTGATGAGTGGATGTGCAATACTTTATGAAGAAAACAGTCGAGGTATTTGTTCAAAGTTTTATCAGTTGGTGAAAATCTGCTTTTGCTACCTAAATTAACTGCAGTACCTAAGAAACTTGAAATAGAGAGTAGTTAGAATTTAAACCAGACAAATATAATTTTGTATCATACTATACTCAGTTATTTATGTACATACTACTCTCTCTCTCCACACACACACACACACACACACACACACACAACTACAAATGCACATGTGCACACACAACCTTAAGTTGCTAAACTAGGGCCCAAAATATTTGTCTCTATATTTCTATATTTATATTTCTATCTATATTTTATGCCTTTTATAAACTCAAATGAGATATACTAAACAAATTACAAAAGAAAAAGGAAGAAAATGATGGGAGTGAAGTATCTTTTGAGGACCTATACTTGCTAGCAGAATTACAGCTTTGTGTATTATGTCACATCCATATTCATTTTGAAGGTAGGATTAATCCAGTTATAGAGATAAGTAATGAAGTTTCAGAGATTTTCTGTAACTGTAGAAAGTCACTTCATGCACAGTAGATCTAGGCTGGTAATCCACTTTTGCTGTGTGCTTATTCTACAACATTAAGCCAAGGGCTTAGCTTATGTTTTTCTACAACACAAGGTTGAACAAAGAAAATTTTTTCCACCACTGATCTTGCACATTATTAACTTCTAACTCTCTTTATAAATTAGCGGACAATGCCCAGCAGGCCCAACTCTCAGAAAGAGAATACAGAAAGAGAAAGAATGTTCAGGTTAAGGAGGATGATGGATTTGTTTAGGTACTGTTGAGTTTTATGCATCCCAAGGACAAGCTCCTAATTTAGGAGCAAAGTTGTGGCAGAGGTGGGGCTTTTGGCAGTGGACCAAAAGGTGGCCATTAAACCTTGGGAGTCACTGAAGTCCCTGAAGGAGAAAACATTGGCTGAGTGAACATTAAATATTGCCATTTAGGGGATGAGATAAGAAAGAAATCTGAAAGGAAGGTTTTGAGAAGGATCATTTTGAAAGGAGAAGTCAGATATAAAAGCATTAGAACATAAGAGATGAAAGTGCTTCAAGAAAGAAGCCTCCTTATATTAAAGTAAACTAAAAACCAAGTACAGTTAGGTATGATGGAGACTGAGTAAAGAGAATTACAAATATAAGCCCCGCCTGAGACACCATAGTGAGTTCACGGCCAGCTTGGACTACATAGTGAAACCCTATCTCAAACAAGGAAAAAAAATGTATATCCACTGCATAGATCAACCAGGAGTTCTGATTCATCCATCACATTGCTATTTTAAGGTTTTGGGGTTATATCAGAGTGGCTAATGGACATTTTATTTGAAAGAATTTTTTTTTTTTAAGCACATCAGTAGAGAACATTCAAGTACACACTACTAGGGACTGCTTAATACAAGTGGATTATGTTTGATGTTATGAAAAGAGAATATTTTGCACTTCCTTATTCTGACTTGTTTCACTTAATGTATTTATCATCACCTCATATATTCCATATGTTTCATTTTCTGCCATGACACACTGAAATATAAGTTCATGAAAGGAAGTAGTTTATTTCAGTACACAATTGTGTTTAATTTGTAGAACTGGAGTTGTTCAAGTACAATACTCTTGTTATTATAAATAAAGTTTTATTGGAACACTGCCATGCCTGTTCATATTACCTGTGGCTGCTATAGTAAAATTGATTCAATATGACAAAGATCACACAGCCCACAAGCTGCAATATTTATTGTATGGCCCTTTAGAGCATAAAACTTTTACATCTACTATATAGAATAACATTTATATGTAATGTGGGCTTAACTACTATAATTGAAAAGTAAATGAGAAAATTTATAATTAAAAACATTGGCATTTATTGACAAGTTCACTTAACTTTTCTGAGCTTTATATCTCTGTGTCCAATCTATCTAATGTATCAAAAGTAAAAATTAAATGAGCTCTTTATATTAGGTAAATGATAAAATTAAATAAAAACAAGCATACTTATCCTTTCACTGTCATCTCTAATGCCCTGTGAAGGTGATTTCCTATCCTTTTGCCGGGCCCTTTGTGTGCTCCATATCCCCTCCAATCATTCTATTTGAGGTCACACTGCTCAGTAACATGAAGACAACAGAATGAGTTGATTCACCAAAACAAGACATCTTTTTGTCCCCAGAAAAGTAGTTGTGTGGCTTATTCTTCTCAATACTGACCAAATCAGAAGGACTCAAGAAATTCATGAGGTCCCAACTATCAAGTCATTTGATTCATTTAAAGTCATGATATCATTGTTACCTTAATTTAACAAGAGCTAAAAAAAGCAGTGGATAATAAACAGAGACATTATATAGACAAAAATATTAGGAATCATTTTTCAAGGCACAGACTTTAACCATTCTTATCATTCCAGAAGAATCTTTCATTATTTATGGCTTTTTCTGCATTGAAGTATACCATTCAACGCAGCTGTCCAGAGCATTCATTCTCTTGTTCTTTAAAAAAAATTTTGTATTTTTGTTAAGGCACTTTTTCTTTTTCTTTCTTTTCTCCCTTCCTTCTTTCTTTTATCTTGTTGCTTCATTTTTTTATGGATGTTGGGAATCCAGTGAGGGAGCTTATTTTTAAAGTCATTTAGCAGTGCTAGTACTGAAAGATATTATAACCTTTGGTTCTTAAGCACACACACACACACACACACACACACACACACACACACATATTTTCAATTTTATTTTGAAAAGAGATTTCAGCACTAAAATTGAAGCCTTTGAATTGATACCAACTAAGTAGGAGGAAGAAAAATAACACAAATTTTTCAATTTCAGAAAGATTGAGGAAAATTAGAGAATAGCATAAGAGTAACTTAGAAAAATAATGATTTTGTTAACTACATGTGTCCAGCTCTTTATATTTTAGGCTGCAAATGTCCAGGCATTCTGATGTATATCAAATAACACATATTTTACACTATTTATCTTTCTTGGATTTCAAGTCCTTCCAAAATTATTTAAGAAATATGTAATGATATTCTGCATTTTGTACTGAAAGTTAAGCAACACACAAATGGCTAAGAACATAATAACACCTTGAACAAAGCTCATTATAATGCATTTCTTAGATAATAATGTTTTCAAAGTTTGACTTTTGTTCAGTGGATGACAAACACATTTATTCAAACTTAAATGACATGGTAAACAAGGAATGGTTTGCCAAGAAATTTTTGGATAATACATTTTATTTCTTTGTGTTTCAGAGAAAATAAATTGCTATCATCAGCTGAACTTTGCAGCTTATGAAATTGTGACTTAAAAATCCTGCGTGGTTCTCTTCTTTTATTTCTAAATGTTTAGAGAACCATAGCAAGTGGGTGCTATTTACAAACATTTTAATCAAAATAAAATATTTCTGGCATAGACTTTGTTCAAAATAAATGAAAAAGCACATTTTATGTAAAGCTGCTTTTGTTTTCTCATACTGTGGCCTTGAAATATTAGAGACAACTTGGTGTGTTAACGAATTTTAATAAAAATGTTCCAAATTTATAAACTTACTTAATGTTGGATACTTAAAATTTAAAGAATGTAAAGAATTGTTCTCACCTTTATGATCATCATTACCTGGTTTTCATTTCCTTATGTAGAACAGATGTTACCAAATGGTCTCTTCAGACTACTTAGGTTCAAATCCTGCTTCTACTTTGCTTTGGTAAAGTAACTGCTCTAAATTGCACTTTTTGGGTCTTTGAAATAAATTTAATAGCACAAACTACAGCCTAAAGTTTTGAAAATTACACAAATTAGCTCATATAGAATGGGTAAGGCTTTTTAATCTTTTTACTACTTCATAGCATTGTGGAAAACTCACAGAACATCACCTAGTAAGAACTGTGTGGCAATTTCTACTTCACACTCTCCATCGTGTAAATCATTAACCCTGTCACCGTTTCAATTTTTCATTTTGAATGTTGAAGCTACCCACCAAAGAAGCCCTGTGTAAGGATAAAACTGAATAATGAATGTGAATGAGCTTACTCATTGTCCCATTGTAGTACTAAATTCTTGTTTTAAAATGTTGTCAAATTCATGCGGAAAAATAAAATAAATGCAACTAAAAAGCAAGTGGCAGAGTGGAGAAAAGCTTTGCTCTAAATATAGGAGACAGATACAAAGAGCTCTAAGAAATTAACTGAAAGTTTCCAAGAGGAAAAACTAAATGATTAAAGAATCTAACATTGCTATTTTCTTAAAGAAAAATTAAAAGACAAATAAAATGTGTAAGAAAGTCAACCTCATTACATAATGAGACAAACCAAGATTTATTTTTTAGTCATCACGGCGTAGTGCTTTCAGTGGTGTAATGACTTTTTCATAGTGCTGACTGGACCTCCGATTAGTATATCCTGATAAGACCTGTAATTACTGTAACCTTTACAGAGAACAGGCCAGCACTATGTATTCAGGTGTTTAAAAATGGCTATAGCCTTGGGCTTGTTAATTCATGCAAAAATAAAATACCATGGAGATGTTGAATAATTGTTATGCATAAAGTTAGTCATGCATATCTTAGTTTTTAATAGCAAAGTAACGAAAGAAATCTCCATGTGCCACATGAGAAGAATTGATTTAAAAACACAAGGAATAGATGGTGAGAAAAATGTTTATATTATACTATAATATGTGAAACAATGATTTCAGTTCTGTTTTGTGTTATGTGTTATTGATTATTAATAGCTGAACTTCTGGAGGCTCAAGCAGAGCAACGTTTACTTTCCCTCAGTAGTACATTCAATCTGCCATATCAGCTCTCTTTCAGTCTCACTGGATGATATCTGTGGAATGTCACATAGATGCTCAGAATTTACTATTTTCAGAAATTGAGAAGTTCAGTTCACAATGGCAGGGTTGAGAAAAACAATAAATTGCTTTCTGAGCCAATGAAATTCATTCAGCAGATCCACTCTTTTTTTTGTTTGTTTGTTTGGTTTTTCTCCGGTACCAGGAACCGAACTCACGACCTTGTGCTTGCCAGGCAGGCGCTTTGCCGCTGAGCTAAATCCCCAGCCCCAGATCCACTTCTCTTTTCCTTTTTGTGCTCATTTTGCAGATGAATAATAGATGCATTTTCTAGAATTTCTGGAATGATTTTATGAATGCTTTTTCTTTGTCTTTTTGAGACAGGGTCTCACTATGTAGTTCAGGCTGTCCTTGAACTCAGTTTGTAGCCAAGGTTGGCCTTGAACTCACAAGGATCCTCCTGCCTCAGCCTCTTGAGTGCTGCGATTACAGATTTGAACCACTACACCCAGCTTCCTGGAATAATATTTGTTACCTCTCAGTGATGTTGGAGATGATATATCAAACACTTCTCAGAATATGTAGAAATTTATCACCAGTCATGCTAAACTGTGGCTACAAATCTAGCTCTTTTGGGGGGTATATGTAGGTACTTAACACCTACAGTTCTTAGCTTTGGAGCATTTATTAAAAATCGAAGGTGAGGAAAAAATACCTTCCAATAGTCTTTTAATTTTGGAATGGCAGATAATCTTGCTCATCTTTTTTGATATTGAATCTTAGTTTCCTACAGTAATTCACTCTTATAATTATGAAAATAAACAGAAGAAATACAAATAATTCCACTCTGTTTGTATCAGTGTACACTACCCACATTATCTAAAGTAGTACATTGTAATCTACTTGAAGATAATGATGGTTTGTATTCATTATACAAATGAAGTGTGCTGAACAAAATCACTACTTAGAAAAACATCAAGAAAGGTAAATGATAGATTAAGCAACATTGATTGGACAGAGAGAGAAAAGAACTCAGACTTGGGATTAGATTTTATTCCTCAAACAAATAATGCAACATAACTATGTCTTTATGCTACTCTAATATTTTAATAGTCTTTTAATTTTGGAATGACAGGTAATCTCTCTTGAACTCCTGATACTGAATCTTAAGAATTTCCTACAGTAACCCAGTCCTATGTTTAGTAATACTACACTGATTCTCCTCCCTGTGAGATAAACTCCATGATAAATGAGATGAAAGAAGTTTTCTATTCAATGGTAAACTTTAAGTAAGAACTGGTCATTTCATTTTAAAGCCTGGAGATGTGATTTTTAGTGAGATCACTCAACCTGAAATTTGGCAACATCAGTATTCAAATTCTGTTGGATATAATTAGAATATCATGCTCTTTTCACAGTCCTACAGTAGGGAAAAAAATAGCAGTATTATGGAACAAGGTGTTATCATTATATAAAAATCCTCTCTTCTGCCAGCGTGAAAAGCTATCATGCCATGTGGAGGGGGGAGCATATGGGAGCTCTCCACACTCCCTGCTAAATCTCTCTGTGAACTTATCAAAGCTGCTTTGAAACAATATACTCTATGAAGAAATTAAAAAACTCACCATAAATAGTTGGCCATGGAGAAGCAGAATATGTTAGATTACTGGAAACTGAAATTTTTGAATAAAGTGGTTAATGTAAGTGAGATCTCTCTCTCTCTCTCTCTATATATATATAAACATACATGTTCTCATGTAGAATTTACTTTGTTTTGCAAAGGGTGATTTAATTATTGCAGTTTGAAAAATCTGCCTTTTATTGAGATAAACAAGGTAGAATGCTGTAGCCACACGCTAAATCCCTGGCTGGCTCAGATCTAACAAGAACCAGTTGCTTCATTCAATTTCTTTCTTCCTCCAAAATGCAATTAACAGACTGTGATTAGTTGAACAAATTCCAAATCGTATTCAAATGAAAGCAATTTACCCAGAGTCTAGGTCCAACAGGTGATCATTTTCAAAGCTCCTGGAAGAATTGGATGGTTTCATCTAATTGTTCTCAGGAAGAAATGGATTTAAACGCGTGGTTCCAATCGTCCCCACCATGCGCAGCCCATATGGCGATTCAGTGTCAGCCTTTCAGCTTCACTAGCCCAAAGGGCAGCCTGGATAATTACATCTTCGTTCCAGAATATGTTTGTGGTGGACTAAAATGTTTCAATCCAGCATAAAATAATTGCTGAAACTTCCTAACTTCAAAGCAAAGAAAGTTGTAGAGGTGTGCATAAGTGGAGGGGTATTTTTCCGAAGGAAAGCTATAGTTGAGAGGAAGGGAATAGGAGGGTAGCAAAGAACTAATAATAAAGGTTGTTTGTTGCTTTATGAGAAACGCAGAATTACTTCACTTTCTCTATGAGAGTTAAATGGTCCATTTAAATCACAATACAAATAGGAAGTGTGTATTATTTTTTCCCTAGTTCAAAGAAGAAACTAGGGCTTAGGTGTTAATAAAATTTCCATAAATCGCATCTTCTCATGTGCATTGAACCCGAGCATGCTGAGTATTCAATATGAATTCAAATGTGTAATACTCAGAGGCTCTTTTCTTTCTTGTCCACCAGGCTGCCTTTATTTACATTTCAAATTTGGTTGAAATGTTTTGTACTCACTTCACTTAGAAAAATATTTTAATTTGAAGAAAAATAGATGTATCATGTGTAGATGTACGATGCTTAGTGGAAACATATCAAAATTATGAGAGGTGATATTCACTGTGGCCTGCCGTATTCAGAGAGTGTTCTCACACCAAAAAATAGAGGCTATCTTTAGGAACTGATCTGAACTTTTCTCAAATGTTATAAGAACCTAAGTGTTCACAGTCTTCTTTTTGGCAGAGAAGACTTGGTAATGGGGTGCATTGTAAAGTAAACCTAGGCCAGAAACACATGCACTAACATCACTTAGTGATCATGCTGACATAGATATGTATGTCCATTTCTAAATTTTTTACATAGATTATTTTAAGAAGTTATCATGGACATGTAATAGCTATGGTGATGTATTGTTATTTCATGAATCTGTAAGAAATAAAAAGGCAAGTAGGAATTCAATAATGCTGTGGGGGTTCACCTTACCTTACTAACTGCGGTTTACAAGACACCATTACTATCGGTTGTATTTCTACGTACATATAAGATCCTCAAAGGGTCACAACCTATCTCTCTTATTTATTTGATGACCCATCTCATTTCAGTTGTCAAAGTGTGGTTTAAAGTAGGTTCTAGCAACTATTTACTACTATAGTCAGCACATCAAAAATAACTCATTCTCATAACAGACACAGCAGCTTTCCTCAAGCCAATCTCTTCCACTTCTATACAGGTTTTACTTTTCTTCCTCAAAATAGTTGCAGAAGAGAATATTTTATTTTATTCTTCTATAAAATTCACTATTGATAAAACATTAAGGAGGTCCATGGGTTTAAGTGTGGTCCCCTCCAAATGTATATGTTGAACTCCTTATCCCTAGTACCTTATAATGCAAACTTAGTTTTTGCAAATGAGGGCATTGTAGGTGAAACTACTTAATATGAGGTCATACTGGTTTAGGGAGGGCCCTCACTTAGCAAAATTCCTAATGTCCTGACTAATAGGGAAAACACACACACATAATATAAGTCATCTAGAGCTAAAAATTGTGTTGCTGTAGTTAAAGATTTTCTGGGAGCTAGGAAAGAGCCCTGAACTAATTCTTCCCTAACATCTTCAGAGAAAGCAGGATCTTGTGGACATGTTCATTTTAGACTCCTATTCTCTGTAATTGTGGGACAATAAAGTGCTGCTATTTGCACAGGATCTGGTACTTGTTACAGAAGCCTTGCAACTGTCACTTGGAAACTAGTAAAGAAAGTCACAAAAATTGAACGTCTTCCTATTCTTTCTGCCCAAGCAAACATCTTCACTTTCTGTAATTAATGCATTCTTACTCAGTTTTCCTGGTACCGGGAATGGAACTCACTACCTTGTGCTTGCCAGGCAGGTGCTGTACCACTGAGCTAAATTCCCAGGCCCCTAATGCATTCTTTTTGAAGTTCTTCCCTGATGTTACCAGACATTTTCCTTCTTTGTCCCATATTCAAAACCAAAATCCTCCCCTTTTCCACTCCATAATGTCAAATTTTTATGCCCTTACTGTGCACACCCATTTAGCACTACCCAAAATTCTACCCCCTGTAGTAGCACAGTGTTTTATACTTGTGTACATATTTTTATTTCCACTTGCAGACATCGTTATGCTATAGGTACTCTATCAAAGGAACAGTTAAAGAAAATATGACTCCAAATCCTACATGACTTACGAATGCACAGCATCAATATTTCATCCTAGGCATATGTTTTCATAGACGGAAACAACTTTTAATTGGTTGCATGAACATGCATAGGTAGTTTGACTGAAATGAATTGTCACTTGAGTTTCAAGTTCAGTCAGATTGAAAAGAAAAATTAACCAATTTGACTGATGCCTCCAGCCAATCAAGCAACTGAATCATCGAAACCAATCAATCATTCAAACCAACTGAAATAGCAGAGCATGCTGATTGTCTGGGACTTCCTCTTCTGGAATAAATCAACTGAGCAGTTTCCTCTAGAACGACGCTCTACGTTCCCTTTAGAAGTCTGTGGGCTCTACTGTACACACAGTGCGCAGAGGTACTGGGACATTCCTGCCAGCTAATCAACTGCCTGATTATATAGCAACCACATGATAGTCATCTCCCTTGCAATCCAGATCCCCCTCACCAAAAGTTTAATGTATTACTCTTCACATATCAAGCTGAGCTCCTCCTTTTCTCTCCACTCCCACTCTTTGTCATGCCTCATAGTTTGTAATTCATGCAGACATCTGTGATAAAGGCCCCTCAGAATTGCTGAAATTCATCCTCTGTCTTCCCCGTTCCCGTCACTCATTACTGACACACACTGATAAGTCTTTGACTATTTTGTTCTCTTTTTTTAATTCCTCCCATTTTACTGTGCACAAAGAGATGAGAGACAAAGGCTCTACAAAACCCTCATTAGGCTACATTTATCTGCTTTGAACGATTTTTGTCTTTTATTAGTTTTTAAAATGGGCCCAGTCCTTATACAGTGAACTGGAATCGCTCGGTATTGTTGCTCTTTTTGTCACCTGCTACTGAAATAGCAGGGCTGCTTAGTGATCGTTTTGTCTTGTGTTTTCAGTGGTAAAGGTTTGGATTCCAAAGAAAAGTTTTCTTTTACTTAAAATATTAAGTGCTGCTTGCATTTCTGTTTATCACCTATGAAGCATTCATTTTTTATACTCATTCCCTTGCAGTTTAAGAACATTGTTATGCAATGATTATTCCCAATGCCAAGTAATCAACAGGAGTATTTTGAGATAAACAATGTGTTTACAATAGCAACTGTCATGGTGTTTTTTGTTTTGGAAGATGTTGGCATTTATATTATCATTCTGCTCAGGAATAAGCTTGTCTTTCTAAGCCTATTGGAAAATTGCAGTAATTTTCTCAGTGATTGCACACAGAATTGGCCCTCTTCTCAGTGTTATCACTGGCTGAGGTCACATATTCTAGATTTTTTTGGGTAAACCTAGCTAATCTATTCACTCATTTGTTCATTCATTCATTCACCCAGTGACACAGCAACCAGTAACAACTCAGCTCTAAATAACATCTAAGAAACAACCTATACAATGACTTCTTTAAAAAATTTTAAAAACCTATGACCTTTCAGGAAAAAAAAAAGTTAACAGTAACATGAAAAACTAAACCATCACACAAAATTTAAAAGGGATTTCCACTAATTTCCATGTTTGAGTGATTTAGATTAAGATATTTAAGTGCTAACCTACCAAGATGCCTTTATGGAACAAAAAGTAGAGAGCAATATATGTACATGGAGTCCTTGGCAAGGATTTTTTTAAAGGAAAATGATGACCCTGTCTTGTTTGAAAGGAAATGTGTTTCTCAGTATAGTCCTTCAAAAAAAAACTCAGGTGGGATGAAAATAAGGGTGGTGTTAGTAGAAATGCATTCTGGAAACTAAAGTTATTTATGATTTTATGCCTTTTATTCTACTCGAATTTCAGGCAACAGCAGTAAGAATGGGAAGCAATCTTGTCTGAGGGTTGTAGCTGCCTTAGGGAAGGGTCTTCTTATCTAAGGGAAGGGCTAGTGTAGATCAGTTATGGAAGATTAAGACCTAATTGGCCTCCCTGTGAGCACAAGGCAGCAAGGCATCACACAGGCATAAGGGCATATCGCGGGTTCTAGGTAAAGCTTTACAGCTGAGATTCAGTTGTTTTCCTGAGCGTGTGTTAATGCACAATATGAGGCAGATGAATTTTGTGCTATTTTAATTGCTTGTACCCATGTCTGGGTGAGTGAAAGGAAGATGAGTCAGAGGCTCATGGCTCCTCTGCCTTAGAGGCAAGAGCCCCCTGGCTGCCTGTATGCTAAACTAACTCTGTGTGCTTTGTCATTCATCCTCCTGTGCACTTGGATCAAGGGAACAACCTTACAGCAGGGCTAGCTCCCTACAAATGGTGCCTTAGGTGGGGGGAAAGCCCAGATCACTGGGGTGGTTCCCTATGGGTGGTGCTTGGGAAAGGGACCTGGGGACCACTGGCACAGGCCAGTCTCAGACAAGGTAATTTATGTATCCAGGTGTAATGTTTGGTCAGTTTATAAATGTGCGTAATGAACAAAGCGAAATCAAATACCATACTTGGCTCTGTATGTTCTCAAACAGAAAATCAAAACAAAGAGTTAAATAGCCTAGAATTATCTCTTTATAAGATAGGGTTTTATATTGTTTTGTTTTGTTTTGTTTTTACTTATACCAAATTTCTGGTAGATGTTTTTTTCTAAGTATGTGTCTCTGAATACTTAATTTTGAAAGCTATTATTATTTGAAACTGTTAATGATAGCCAGCTCTAATTTTGCTTGGGTGGTCTATAGTTCATTAAGCACATAAAGAAATATAAATAGCTTTGAATTTTCAGGTTACTATTCTCTTTCCCCTGATGCTTAGTATTTATAAATACACCTCATATTGGCTTTCTTAATTTATTTACTTTTCAAATGAAGAGACTTAGCCAATATGGTGGAGGCACAGGGAAAGCAGGAGATGCCAATGATATGAAGTTTCCTTGGATGTAACCTCAAAACTTTAAGGTTATCATTCTAAGTTGTCTTTCACAATAGCCCATGTGTGGCTGAACTTCAATAAGAACTTTTGTTTACATACATGTGAATCTTTAATGGAAGATTTGAGAGTTTAAGAGGTCAGGATAAATCGATGGTTTCATTTCCTATAACAGAGGATCTCCATAGCACAGGACCTCAAAATTCCTTCTTTTACAAATTTATGTATTTTCCTTAGAGATTCATATACTCTGCTTGTTGTAATACAAAAGACATTTTTCCCAAAAGAGTTTCCAGCCAAGCTTTATTAATTATTGTCTCTGCCATCTTCAAAATTTTTTTAAAATTTTCTGAGCCTCATCCCTAAAATGAGAATAAGAAAAGATTGATTTCCATTATCAAAAATATTTACCTAAGAAAAGCATTTTAAAAAATGCTTCATAAAAGTTTTTTTTTTTTTTTTTTAATATTCCCAGTGGTTAGCCTCCCCCCACAGAACCTAGATTTTTTTTTTAACTCCAAATTTTATAGAGAAAAGTTCATTGCCATCTCATGTAAGCTAATATAGATTCAATTGTCACATAATTAACAAGTTATATTTTCGGGTCTTTTTTTTTGGAGAGGGTGATTTTACTGATGCTGAACGGGTAGCATCCTGGCATCCATACTCCTAATGTATGCATTTGTTGTAAAAATACCTGGGTTATTTCACATATTATATTTTCCAGATTCCCTTGCTGTTATAGGTTTCCAAGACACTAAGTTTTAGCTACTGAAATGAGACAGCCTTCTCCACTCTGGTCTGTGAAAATGCCTCCTTTGTTAGCTCCCTTGCTCCTGCACTTTTGCTGGCTAAAATATGCACGGCTTGTAGTGAAATCTTGGCAACCACAAATTCACAAGATGACAGAGGTTTATGGTCTCAGGAGTATAAGTCATTGAACATTAGCTTACAGGAGAACTTCCCAGTCCAGGACTCCCTTCCCTCAGCCAGAAACTGACATCCTAAATACTAACCCTGGGTTACATTAATTAGTGTAAGTATATGAGCACAGTGCTTAACACATAGGCATTTGATGATTTTTATCCTTTTCTTCTGACCAGCACATATTTATTTAACACGTGGTCTGAAACCAGGGTGGACACGAGAAACAATTTCTGAAGCTTCCAAACTGAAATTGTGGCTCTATGGTCTAACTCTTGTTTACTTGTGTGCCTCCTTTACAACCCTGGTAAGCTTTGAGCCTCTCATGTACAGCTTTCTCCATTGTTCTACTCCTTCTGCCTTCTTTCATATACCCTATGCATCCTTCTTAAATGAGAAAAGGGAAAACAGAGGGAAAGTCAAACCAGGC
The DNA here is from genome assembly GCF_000276665.1 of Chinchilla lanigera. NCBI lineage: Eukaryota > Metazoa > Chordata > Mammalia > Rodentia > Chinchillidae > Chinchilla > Chinchilla lanigera. The sequence goes on along the minus strand of NW_004955414.1, from coordinate 11,274,620 downwards.
TCAGATAATGCAGTGTAGTTAAAACAGGGCTGAGCAGAACATGTTAAACTACGGTTGTTAAAAACTCAAATGGTTTTAATCAGAAGATCAAATTTTCTTAAAGCCCTTAATCAACATCCTACTGAGGTCATGTGACCTCTCTGAATTTAATTTTCTCTGAGAACAGTAAAAGTACTCTTGGATAACTATTATTATTATTGTGTTAATATCATCATTATCATTAGGAAGGGAATTTGTGACTCTCTGAAGCCATCATTAACGCATGTGTATTCTTCAAAAGTTCATGGAGAGAAAAGAATCTGTCTCCCATGTTCCCCTACAGAATATCATTTGCTTAAGAAGATAATAAAGAAAGCTTGTAGTCAAAGAGGGCATTACTAAGCAATTACTCATCCATAGCCTAAAACAGCTTTTGTTAATGTCACAGTGACTCTTATGTATCTAGGAAATAGCTTTGCTTTTGAAATTTTGAAATAATCGAACTCATTCCTGGGACATAAAAAGAACAAGCAAGAGGAGAGAAAAAAAATGCAAGTGAAATAAATGAGAGGCAGATTTTCACTGAATCAGAATAAAATAGATATATGTGACATAATAGCTGTTTGCCGATGACTTAACAATCGCAATGCTAGCATAATTTGACATCTAAATAAAGATATTGAAAGTGGGAAAAAGGTAATGTTTCAAAAGAGTGCACTGTGTGATTAAGCAGTGTAAGTGTTGTTTAAATATCAACCTTACAAATCATTTAGAAAGCATTTAACACACAAAAGAGTAGGAGATTGAAAAAAATAAAATGCTTTAGAAAAAAACAAATGAGGCCATTTTTATAGAGTATAAAATCTCAGGAATAATGGAAAAGACAATCCTGAAGATATTACCTCTTCTTATTGCTTTTTTCTTTCATTTATTTTTGTAAATAAAGAAAAATAAAGCTACCTCAACTCAAAATTCTTATATTCTAAATTTCCTCTTGAAGTCCATTCTTTTCTCCTTCTTTCTGAAAGTGTGAAAAGCTGCTCAGGATAATAACATGCTAGATGTCCTAATAGAAGAAAGTCTCCACTATGGAGGGGGAGAGAAGAGAACTGGGCATTTTAAGATTGCTGAATGCCAGAGATGAAGACAGCTTCAAGGTACACACAATTGATTTTAAATCTCACGTCCATGCAAATCATGCAGTACTCAATATGACCAAGCTTCAGATTCCTCATCCATAAATTGGGATAAGAATGTATAAGTTTTGGTTTAATGAGGTAATCATATTTCTTTTTCACTCAAACTCTGAAAGACATCCCTTGCCCTTGCCCATGGTTAAACTGGTTACAGTGGAGTCAAAATTAAAACTACAGTATATAGTTTGTCTGGGTGTCCCCGAAAGACACATACAGTCATGGGGCGGGCTTCTAGAGTTTATGATTGATTCATGGGTTTGAGTGTTACATCTGCCCTGAGGCAGATAGTTTGCATATGTAAGGGAAAGAAAGAGGCTGCTTGAGGCCACTCCTCCCTTTTGCTCTTGCTGCTTTTGCTGTCTTCCACCACCTTGAACTGTTGCCCTCTGCTATGTGTTACTATGCCTTGGAGCCAGCTGAACACGACTGAAACCTCCATAAACTGTGAGCTAAATAAACCTTTCCTTTCTTAATTCTGAGTGTCAAGTATCTTGTCTCAGCAATGAGAAAAGTAACCAAGACACACAGCATCTCAAAGGCAAAGCCAATGCTCTTTTGTTTTCACCAAGTTGCCTCTCTGTGCTTTGTCAACTGGATCCCAAACTTTTCCTGATTCTTTCTGCAATGTGCTTTGCTAAACACTGACAGATAGCCTCTAATACACCCCAGTCACTCAGGATTTTCTTTATTAATAAGTAATTATAAGGCATCTGCTATACATCAGGCACTGTTCTAATTATTGGTGACACCCTGGTAATCAGTGGAGATAAACTGCCTGACCTTGAGCAGTATGAGGGGAGATGACAGAAAATAAACAAATAAACAAGAAATATATCAGATGGTGATAAGTGTTAGGTCATTAAAATAAGGTGATTTGATAAAAAGTGACCAGGTGGCTGTGTTAGATTGGGTTATCAAGGAACACCTCATTGGGGAGACATTTACACTGTGAACTGAACTGAATAAAGAAGCCAGCCATGCATAGGGAACTAGCATAGAATTACCATACAAGAATGATCTTAGCATGTTCAAAATACAAAAAGAGGTCAATGCAGCTAAAGCAGAGGGAGACAGAGACAGGCCTTGGATAAAATCAGCAATGTGGAAGATACCAAATGTCATAATGTGGAAGTTTCAAACCCAAGGTAAGAGATTTGGATTTTAAGAGACTAGTGAAAGTTTTCAGCTGTAAGAAGTATGTATCAGACCTAAATTCTTATAGTAAGAGAGAAAGCATAGAAAAGAGGTTCTAGGGCAAGGAGAGGAAGGTGTGTGAAGGATGATTGATAGATGAGTAGACAGTCAGACAAAAGGATAAGAGATAGGTAGATGATAGTGATACAGTGAGATATAGACAGCCAGGTAGAACAGTAGATAAAAAGATGGATGTAGAGATTAGATAGATAGACAGATGATAGATAAACAGAAAGTTAGAATAAAATATAGGTAGATAGACAGATAGAAAGATGATTAATAGATAGATGATAGAAAGATAGATGATAGATACATAGAAAGATGATATATACATAGATAAATAGATAAATGATAGATACATAAGTAGATAGATGATAGATACATATATAGACAGACAGATAGACAGATAGATGACAGACAGATAGATAGATGGGATCTATATGAGTGTCTAAGCTGATCTGTTCTAATCTCAGTGTTGGAGCCAATTTTAGATATTGTCTCAACAAAAGAGGAAAATAACTATAAACTTAAGCCTGTGACTAAATCCAATCCAAAATACAAACAAAGATGAACTTACTGAAGATAATATTCAGGCAGCAGAGCAGGAGGAGGAAACTTGTGAAACACAAAGTAAAGTAGCCTCCAAAATCTCCTTTCCACATTCTCATCCCAAGGCCCTGGTCCTGAAAAGTTGCCTCCTTTCTCCCTCATCCTGCCTCTCAGCGTCTCTCTTCCTGCACCTGTTCCCACCCATGAGAAATGCCCTCTTCCTTCCCTTGCCCTCAGTCCTCTCCTGCAGGCTTTGACTCCCCTTCCTGTGCAGATATTTAAGTGTACTTCACATCTCATGCTCCCTCTTAGTTTCCTTCATATTACCAGGTACAAAAATGAAACTGTTGGGAATGGTGATCATTAAATTAAAAAGAAATAAAAAAGCGTGGAAGCAGTGTTTCTCAGGCATCCATTCAATATATCCTTGCTGGAGGCAGCATTTTAAAATGACACCAAGACTCCTGCCCCTGCCTCAATAATTTCCTTCCCTTGATCTTGGGCAAGAATTGTGGTTATGGAGATCCCATTCCAGTGATTAGATTACTTTATGGGACAAAAGTAAGAGCATTTTGCAAAGGTGACCCTGAGTTACTCAGTGTAAAGATGATCCTGGCCCAAAAGATAGATTCAGGCTTGTTTGCAATGAGGAGTCAGAAGCCAGAGATATTCTTGTGGGCCGTGAAGAAGCAGGAATGGACCCCGTGAGCGTAAGGTAGAGCCAGGTTCTAGGACTGGGAGTAGCCTTAGGTTGCCAGCAAGCAGGAAAATGAGTATCTCAGCCCTAATATTGAAGGATGTAAAGTTTTCCAACATCCCATATACTTGGAGGACAATATATATCTATATATTTGGCACTGGGGATTGAACCCATTGCCTTGTGCATGCAAGGCAAGAACTCTACCACTGAGCCACATCTCCCACCCATGGAAGAAAATCTTGCACTCCAGAAAGGAACTCAGCCCACCTAACACATTTATTTCAGCCTGTGAGTCTCCAGGTAGAGTTTTAGTCTTTGCCTGAACTCTTGACCATGGGGATTATAAAACAGTAATGTAGTTTGTTTTCAGCTGCTCAAATGATTACCACCATTTTGTTCTGAAAGCATAGACAAGTACTACAATTTGTGGATCACATTCTTGATCCTATTTTTTAGTATTATTCTGGGATTATTTTTACTCTTTCTGTAGCCCCCTTTCCCTTGTCTGTAGCATGTTTTCATTTCTAGAATGCTTTTACATGTGCTAGTGTTGGTGCAGACTCCTCTTGATGCTCGATTGCAATCATTTTCAAACTGGCCTTTTAGGGGCTGGGGATTTAGCTCAGCGGCACAGCGCCTGCCTGGCAAGCACAAGGTCATAATGCCTTGATAAAAAGGTTGAATAACCAAATAAACAAGGTTGAATGCCTTGCACAGGAAAAAAAACAAAACAACAACAACAACAAAAAACAACAACAAACTGGCCTTTCTAAGTACCTTGTCCATTGGGACTGTGTTACAGCTTGTGTCTGCATGTCCCTTCAAAGTCTCATGCAATCTTAGGGTAGGCTTCTACAGTTTATGATCAACTCATGGTTCAGAGTTGGAATTATGGATGTGAGTGCTACACCTGCCCTGGGATGTATAGTTTGCATACAACGTAAGGGAGGGAAAGAGGCTGCCTGCCCGCCTCCTCCCTTTTGTTCTTTGATTTTGCTATCTTCCACTGCCATGAACTGTTGCCCTCTGCCATGTGCACACTGCCTTGGAGCCAGCCGATTATGGACTGAACCTCCACAGACTGTGGGTGAAATAAAACTTTCTCCCTTTATCTTTGGGTGTTGGGTATATTGCCTCAGCAATGAGAAAAGTAACTAAGATACCCCAAATGCTGTTCCCTCTTTGCCAGCACTTTCTGGCATTTGATTTTAATAAATTTATTTCAAAAAATATGCAACATATACTCATTTCCCAAGTCTATGCCCTTCATGTGGATAAAATCCTATTTGTCTTTGTAAGTATGGTCGCAGATCACTTCCGTCATGAAGCCTCATGTGGTTCCAGTTGTGATCAAACTCCTTTACCACTTTGCCAAGCATCTTTACCTTGCTTTTCTCTTGTTTTGCAGTTGTTTAGCCTCCTACTTGCATTTCAACTGTAGGCTTTTTGATATTAGAAACCATGTTTTTTATTTTGTCACTAGCACCATGTGGTTAATTCTCAGTACATATGGACTGCATGTTTGGGAATTTGCCAATTATTAAAATGAATTTTTACTTTAAAATAAAACCTATAGTGATTACTTAGTCATTTCCAGATAGGCATAGATGCAGAGTGGCCAAAACAAATAAACAAACAAGCAAAAGTTACCTGATGCTCACTTTCCCAGGTAAAGGAGAGGAAAGCAACCTTCTTCCTTCATGTGTTAGCACTAACACTGGAAAGAACTTTACTTCTTCTGGTCTACTTAGTAGCATGATTTTTGTATCTTGTGTTTTTTGTTGTAATTTTGGTAATTTAGTAAAAGGCCAGCAAACAGAGTACTAAAATGCCGTGTAGACCATGTACACATAGGAAGGATATGATGTGCCTTTGGAAAAATGCTGTATATTAATCTGTATTGAAGAATGAGTTATATTGCTGTTGCCAAGAGAAATATTATCCTTGATCTAGCGAATTGTGAATCCAGCAGTGACTGATACAAAGTGGTAAATGCTGCAGTAAAGAAGGAATTTCAGTATGGAAGTTCATAGGTGGAAAAATCAATTTAGAGGAAGATATCAAGGTTGGTATTTAGGAGAAATAATCAAGAAGAAATAAATGATACCCAGTGAAGGAAGGAAAAACAGTAGGTAAAAGTCCTGAGATGTGCAAAGACTTGACATTGGTAAGGGGTGAGGACGATTCTACTATAGCTGGAGGATGCTACTGTAGGGGGGCAAGGGATAGGGCTAGAGAGCTTGCAGTGACATTCTATGCTCTGGTTACATGTTGTTTCTTTGCACAGGAAATACTCCTTGAAAGTGATTGTCAAGGAAAATAAAAATTATCTCTTTAGGACCACAGTAGGCTAATTCTTTTCTCCCAATCACCACATCCCCCAATCATCATATTTTTTTCAGTGTCAATAGTGTGGTTTCAAGTACTTAATGGCTTTAAATCATATGGATGAACTAAAACTTAGATAAATCTGCCAAGAAGTTTAATTTACAAGTGTATATGTTTAAAATCAGTAGCAGAGGCCAGGGATAGAGCTCAGTGGGGCTGCACCTGCCTGGGAAGCGTGAGGTCCTGAGTTCAAGTCCTGGCACCAAAAAAAAAAAAAAAACGGAAACACAGAAAAAACCAGACTGGTGTATAGGCACACTCCTGTAATCCCAGCATGTGAGAGGCTGAGGTAGGAGTATTGCCGCAAGTTCGAGGCTATCCTGGGCAATATAGTTAGTTCAGGGACAGCCTGAACTATACAGCAAGACCCTGTCTCAAAAATAAATAAATAAATAAATAAATTAATTAATTAAAAAATAAAATCAGCAGCAGTTGATTTTGAATACAAATATTTTTTATCAATCAAATTAGGTGTTCAAAGGATAAACTTAAAAATCTTGAAAGATTAAAAATAAAAGCAGAGGAAACAAGCAATGTAACAGCCTGACAAAAACATTTATAATGTATTTTAGGTAATAATATAGCTCCATTTAAAAGGTACCTAGCACTCATTAATTTTTCATCAATGAAGTAAATTATTTCACTATCAATAATTTTACAAGCACCTGGTCCATTTGTGGTTTACAAAATGTTGATGTTTATGGACAGGTTCATCATATCATGAAACAATCATTCTCACTTAACTTTGAGAATTGATGAGCTGTTAGGTGCTGCTTTAGGAAAGAATCACAGTAGGCTAATTCTTTTCTTCCAATCACCACATCCCCCAATCATGATTTTTTTTCAGTGTCAATAGTGTGGTTTTAAGTACTTAATGGCTTTAAATCATATTTTATCAATGTAGTAGTGGCTTTTACTCAAACTAAATATTTTGCACATTGATATATTAGTCTTGGTCCTAAAGAGATGGGATGATGACTATTTGCATCTATGCTCTGATGAGCCCTTTTGTATTCAGAGATCTTCCTATTGATATTTCTACCACCTAGTTAGTGACTGCAGTTTTTTGTGAAATTACAATTCCACCATGGATATTAATCTAGCTATTAATCAGTTACCTAAGTTTAGTCACTGAAAATACTGAAGCATGTATCCTACCTGAAAGGAAATATGGATATCCATATTGAGGATTTGTGTGTGTGTGTATGTGTGTGTGTGTATGTGTGTGGTCAAGTACCTCTTATCCCAAGTATCCAAGTAGATTTAATTTCTGTTTTAGGATTTAAACAAATATGGGTACATGAAAAAAATATGTATGATTTCATGAACTGTTTAGTGTATTTAATATCAAAAGGCTCTATTTAACATAATATGAGAGAAGGGGTAGGAGACTAGTAAGATTAGTGTTCTCTTGTGTCCCCCACAGCCAAATAATTCAGAGGGAGTTAATAAATGCTGTGTGATGAAAGAGGGGGAAAGCAGTCTGAAGGGTAGGAGATAGCTATTGATATGGTTTGTGTTTGGATGTCTCCCCAAGCCTCATGAAGTCATGGAGCAGGCTTCTAGAGTTTATGAGTGATTCATGGTCCAAAGCTGGGATTATGTGTGTGAGTGCTACACCCACCCTGGCGAGAGTAGCCTGCACACAATATAAGGGAGGGAAAGAGGCTTGCTCTTCCCACTGCTCCTCCCTTTTTGCTGCTGTTGCTTTTGCTCTTTTCCTCTACCATGAACTGTTGCTCTCTGCCATGTGCCACTCTACCTTGGAGCCAACTGAGTATGGACTGAAACCTCCACAAACTGTGAGCTAGATAAAACTTCCCTTCCTTAATTTCGGGTGTCAGGTATTTTGTCTCAGCAATGAGAGAAAAGTAACCAAGACAGCACTCTGAACTGAGAGACAAGACTGGACATACAAGGTATGGGCCACAACTTTTAGAAATATGAAGGAAAACAATGAAAATGTGTTTACTTTTACTTATGTCACAAACATGTAAAATAATATGATTCAGAACTGCATGAAAGGAAAGTGATTTCAAGAAACAATTAGTGAATCAAGCGAAATTAAGGAGGCATTCATGTTTACCACTGCATTTTCATAACGATGTATTTTAAATAGTGCAAATTAAAAAAAAAAACTTAAGCATAAAACATTTGAATGTCAGTTCTATATAATGATAGAAAAGCATAGGGGTGACAAAATGTTATGGAATGATATTCATTATAAAATACATTAAAAATCTATAAAATGTATATTGAAGAACAGTTCATGAATATATTAATAAGAGAGGAAAACAATGAAAAATAGTAATAGATAAGGAAAGAAGTAATATTTCTGGATGGATAAATAGCTTTTTAATTATCCAGTTTTTACATGTGTTTTAATTTATATGACTTTCAATTTTTCTGAATTGATCAAATGTTTGCATCATACACCAAACAGAAATTTTATTATTTTCTATTCCTCATATGATGCTTTTTTACTTCCTGAGATGATTCTTGAATTTTAAAGCAGTGGTCTGTGTAGCAACACGTTCCCTTACTGGAGTTAAAGGTGAGCTTCCACAGGCTGTGTCAGCAGCAGGGGAAATTTATAAGTACTTCTACAGATTCAACCTTCAAAATCGGCATCTAAGTTTCTCGTGGAAGGGTTCACTTAGGCGTGCAATTACCAGTCGCAGGTCTAATTGCCCATTTGCATGCACAATTTAGAAAGGCACAGTTGAAATTTAGTTCTGGGCTCTCCAACACTAATTTTCTCCCTTGAAATTGACATTTTAAAGAACATCAGGTGGCTAGAACTCCTAATCTGTTGTTTATTTCAAGAGGAAAGGAACTTTTCTCCTTTCCAAGTTGGTTTGATTTAAAAAAATTAAACGAAGAGATGAAAGGGAAAAGACAAGTCAGAAAGGATCATTTCTCCCTTCTACACAATCAGAAATAGATGGTTGTAAGCCGAGCATGGTGGTGCACATTTGTCATCCCAGGCCTTGGGAGGCTGAGGCAGGAGGATCTCTATGAGTTCAAGGCCAGCCTGGGCTGTATAGTGAGTTCTAGGAAGCCTGAATTACACAGTGAGACCCTTATTCAAAAGAAAAGAAAGGCAAGAAAGGAATGTTGCTTGCCATGAAAAGAATTATATTGTGATCAGTTATCCAAAAAACAAGGCTGTCCATACTTCTACCTAAAAAAACAAATAAGATCTTGAGGTTTAATGCCTCATTTATAAATATATCTTTCCTCCTCTATAGAAAGAGGGTTTTTCTACTTCTTGGGACAGTTTTGAGAATTAAAACTGATAATACATATAAACAAATACATTTAGCAGGTTCTCAATATCAAAGTTTTCTGTTGTTTCTATCTTGCTTCCTCAGCCCACTTCCATTTCCTTTCATATATCCGATACAACTGATTTGTCCTGGTTTATGACTAAAAAGATTAAGGAATGGTGAAACAGAACTGAGTCTTCTCTGTGTTGATTTGGGGGTTATTTTACAAGGGAAAACAATATCATACAGGACACATATTTT
>NW_004955414.1:11235745-11264564 GCF_000276665.1 Chinchilla lanigera | reverse complement strand
CCAAAGTGAACTGAAGCCACTCTCAGGGCCAATGAGGTCCATAGCTCCTCAGAGGATGAACACAACCAAGTTCATCAGGAAAACCAGCATGAGGAGCTCCTCCAAAACAACCAACAGCTCCTTACAGCTTCTACCAGCTCCCAACAGCCTCTCTCAGATCCCAACAGCCTTTCAGATCCTAACAGCCTTTTTTCCCTCCCAACAGCCTGAATTCTTCTCCAATTCTGCCTCTTATGCTGCTGGCAACAGTCCCCAGGTGGGCCTCCCACACCCAGCACCACATTCACTCAGTTCAGGTGGGGGTTATAAGTTGACCACCAGTTATCAATCCACTACATGCTCCTTGTCCACTTAGTTTTGGGTCATCTTTATAGAGATTTAAACATACATGAAAGCAATGGTTTCTAAGGGTAGTACCAAGGGAAAGGAAAGATAAAAGACTGTACCAAATGACTGATACTGTAAGAAGCCAGCCATCAATCTTACTTCTACTATATGGCAACACATTAAAAACAAAACAAGACAAATAAAATATAAATAGTTTAGGCCCTTTGATGAGTATACTGTGCACATAGAAGTCTGACCTCTGCGTGGATCGAGGAGCAAGGCGGGGTTTGCCTTTCAGCTCTGGCTGTGAAGCCAAGAACTGCTGCTGCGCTGTGGTTTGCTTCTGCTTCTGCAGTCAAGCGTGCATGTTTGTCTGGGGCAACTCTGCACAAGGGAACCCTGGAGAAAATGACGTCAGGACTTGTCCATGAGAGCCAATGGGAGGGATGATCAAACTTTAGCAGAGAGAAACTAATAGTTACCTGTACCCTTTTGTCCCCCAATGCCTACAAACTCCCTGTCCAATGTGGTCCCTGGCTGGAGAAAGAGAGACCTCAAATCTAAATCAAATAGAATTTTCATAAATATATGTCTCAACAACCTCCTGGTTGTTAGGCTCCACTAGCTACTTAGTCCTATCAATACGTGGGGCACGTAAGTAGTCAGTCAGGGGATGGAAGACAGGAAGGTGGGAGGCAGAAAGGCAGGAAGAGTGGAAAGGTGGGCCAGAGAAGAGGGGGGAAAGAGTTAGATAACAGCAGAATGGCAAGAAGGAACTCTTTTGAAGAACCCCAGTGATTTTCCCTGAATATAATCAACACTATTACCACATGAGCTGCTCTCACCCCCACCACCATTAAAAGTGAATGTGTGCTCTTTTTGCTGCTCTCATGACAACTAAAGATGTGCAAGGAGCACTGTGGATAAGAGGGATGTGCATGTTTGGCCAGCCACAGGTCGAATGAACAGGTTCGGCTGCTTTCAGAATATTGCCAAACTCATAGCTTCTCTCTGAAGAGACCCCCCAAGGTCATATACCTAGTGCTCAATTGATCTTGGCTTTGAACCAGACCACCACGCTGCGGAGTCTGTCCTAACCACCTTAATCAACTCTGACAGGAAGTACTTTCTTCAGCCAGTCCTCGCAGAATCCTCCAGGCACGTGCACTGAGGAGGCAGTCAGTCAGCCACGGTTGGAAATAGGCATTGCAGGGACTCATCATGAGACTCATTATGAACAAGAGACACACTCAGGCAGAAGTTCAAAAACCAAAAGTAAAAAATAGCCCTATCAGGTGGTCGGCTGACAAAATTCAGAGACAAAACAATGTCTCCTTTGCTGAAAAGGCCAGAGCAAGTATCTTCACCAATTTACTTCTGTGGATCCCCAATGACAGCTTCAATTTCAGTGAGGCTCCATTCAAGCTGTAGAACTATTTTTGAATCCCCACAATATTGCTGTTTTCAAATTTCTTCTTCCTCTTCCTCCTCCTTCTAGCTTTATTTCTGCCTTTAGCTGCATAATAAAACCCTAGTACTTAAGGATAAATACGTGATAGAAGTGTATTCTTTTCCGTAAAACTTGTTCACTACAGCCATAAGTTCACATATCCTATTCAAAGGCCTCTTTCCACTCTCATTTAGGTGTCAATTAGTTCTGCCAAGGTGTTATTTGATAACTGTAGTTCTGGCTTACAATGGCTTATAGCAAGGATTCTCCATCTACGTGCTCCCTGGGGCATGAGAGAGAATGAGTACCTCTAGGACTTCAAGGACAGTTTCAACAGTGACCACTGCAGGAAAACGTTTCTTTGAAGTCTTATTATTTCACAAGTCTCTATGACTTGGGTTCTTCCATAATGTGAACATGCTCCCTACAAAAAACCATGTGTTGTCCATGGTTTCTGTATTTTGTCATAGCAATGGGAAGCTGAATCTCACAGGTATGAAGTCTTTAAAAATATGCAATTTTAATGCTATTTTAATGCTATCATTAAAGAGGTAACAACAAAAGTTTTGAATATCTGAAAAAAACTTAGCTATAATGACAGAAATACAAATTATAAAAATTGTTATTTGCTAGCATGAAGTGTTGTTTTAGGCTCTTGTCACACAAATTTTCATGCCACACACACTGTGGAACCGTCTATAAGAATGTACTTTTTTTCTTACTAAATCTAAGTTGAGAGCAATGTCTGAAACACTTTGTCACTGACATACAGTACAAAATTACAGTTTCTATCTTAACTTAGTTACACAATATATCTAAAGCCAAAGTTTCAGAAAAGACTGACTTTCTTACTATGCACTTGTGTGATACACTCTGTTCTATTTCATTCTAATTTTATTTTTTAAAACATGTGGTGAATACCCTTTAAGTTGATTCTACAATCCACCTCTCATGACTCAAAGCTTAAAACACTCTGCCAAAACCAATATCTGTATACAATGGTAGCATGCTGATAAGTAGGAGTGATATGGATATTAATTTGACAGTATAGAAATCAAGCTAAACAAACATGGACTGCTGTATCCCTCAGATAACACTAAAAGACTAACGGAACTGTATTATTTGATTTTGCTCATAATTGTTAATATATCCAAAGTCCTACTTGAGAACTTATTTCATCTTCTGCACACAGTATTCATTACCAGCTTGCCTAACTAACCCTCAGAGTTTATGACACTTCAACAGCATGATATATATTTTTTAAAATATTTATTTTAATATTATAGATAAGGACAAAAAAGAAATGTTTCAAAACCTCTGCTTACTTTTCTATCACTCATTGCTTTTTTAATATATGAATTAAAATATATTTTTTTCTCTCCATTCTTCTCTACAAGTACATGCTTTATAAGTAATTATTCCAAACTGTAGCGTGCATAAACTTGAAGCTTTTATTATTCAGAGATATACTGGCCTATGCATGTTATCTAGTAAGACATAATTTCATGTATATGGGCACATACTTTTAAAGGGAATTTTTCCAATTATATAGTTCTAACTTGATTTTTTTCACAACAAATCATATAATATACATTTTGTAAAGTTCAGTCCATGTATAGATACCCATATTTTGGAGTGAATATGGTACTATTCCTTTGAATGAACATCACACACATTACCTAGCTGTTTATCAATGGAGTAGTATTTACCAATTGAGTAGTGAGTTTCCTACTGTTTTGATATTACCACAACACTGTATTGAAATTCTTACCAACACATATTTTTAAGTCCAACTTTTTATTTTGGATTGTTTTAAAACATGAGAATTGGCATTTTACTTTTTACCTGACCTTCAAACTGCCCTCTCAAATATCTTGGACATTCTGTATTTTCATTAATTATTAATTTTCATTAATATCATGTGACAGTATCCATTTCCCAGCTCCCTATCAATATTGATATTACCAACATTTAAAGCTTTTTGTAAATTTTATGGACAAAATATCTATGTCTCACAATTTTTTAAAATTTAAATTAAATTTATTTTAACTGACCATAAAAACAAAAATGTTATATATATTTATGGGGTACCACACATGCATACATGTATGCATGAAGTATTTAAATTAAGGGAAACATACCTATCTAATCATTTATTATTTATTTCTGGTAACATTCAAAATGCTCTCCGTTTTCTGATATATATAGTAGAATATTGTTATCTCCGGGGATCATTCCCTGCAGTGACACTCCAGAGCTTCTTATTCCTATGCAACCGTAACTTAGTATCCAGTGAGCGACCTCCCTCCATTGCTTCCTTTCATCTGTTTCCTTCAATTTCTGATCACCACCACTCTAGCTGCAACTTCAGTGAAACCAACATATTTATATTATACACATAAGTAAGATCATGAGGTGCTTCATCGTTTACTAATTTTACATTTCCCTAGCTTTGGTCATGAGCTTTAGTGTGGTCATGTCATATATATTTTTCTTCTTTTATGAATTGCTCACCTAATTTTTTCTATGTGGCTGTTTACACTTCTTAAAAATTCAATTATAGAAAAATGTGTGATAAAGTCATGGTTATTTCCTCTTCTCCATTTTCTCTTATACGTGTTATACTTTTTGAATTTTATCTCCTGGTGTTCAATTACAGAAGTGTTTTATATTTATTTTTTTATTAACAGATATGTAGGTAAATGTGTTGCTAATTTGCTTGTGGTAACAAAGTTTTGTCATTGTAAGACAAGATTTTCTATATTAAATGTAAAACAATAGTCTTCTGGATTAAAAAAGGAAAAATTCATGCAACAATTTATTATGTACTATAATCCACTTGATATTTGTGTGTAATGGGGTCAATTTCAAAAATTTGTTGTGTCGGAAAACCATTCATCTTTAGTAGTTCAAATTTATTAGCAAACATGTATAAATAAAATTTTTACAGTCTTAATTTCACTTTTATATATAGTAATATTTCACACTTTGCATTATTAATATTGTATGTTTTGCTTCTATAAAATTTTTAACCTAACTTGTTAGGTAGTACTTCTTATTATGTTTAAGAGAAATATTTTACTTGCATCATCCCTAAGTTTAAATTTGGTTTTGTAGCATATTACATTGAAACTTTATTAACCCTTTTCCTTTTGTAGCTTTGTTTCATATCTTTCCTTCCTTTCTTCCTCCCTGACTTCCATCCTTTATCCTTTACCCACACTTTTCTCCTGTGGATTAAACCCAGGTACTTTGCACTGAGCTAAATCTTCCCCACAGTAATGACATCACGAACATGCATAACCATATCCAGTTTGTTTATTTAAATTTCCTAAGTTGAATCTTAGTTTATTTATTTACAAAAAATTTTAAGGCATATAATACCAAATTTTATAATGAGCACAGTCACAGTTACACCCCAGACTTTTCTAAGCCATAATCTTATTTTTGTTAATTTCTAAATAATTAATATCTTATATTTTTATTTCTTTTCTTAAGTATCTATTTGCACCAACAATGAGCATTTGAGTCCAGTGAAGAGATCAGGTATTTCTTGGCATATCTAGTAAAGTATGCATCTAGCATCTGGGCATATCTAGTAAAATAAGAGCGATCTAGAGAATTCTTATTTTCCTGTACACACAGAGAATATCAGTAGAGTTGGGATGAGGAAGAGCAGTTGCAGAATAGACAGTTAAAGGAAAAAGCTGCAGATTTTTACTAATTCCTGGGCCTAGAAATAGTATATTTGTTGTCATACTTTTTGAAGAAGAACCAGCCTGGAGGACCAGAAGATTCTGTTTTACCAAGTGAGCCCCTTCATGTGGGAACGTAAGCAGCCCAGCATTTGAAGCTCAGATGAAAAATAGGCAGTGAAATGAGAGGAGGGTCATCCTCCTGTCTTCTGCGCTGAACATCGCTTGACGACGATACGCTCTGCATTCTGGGAGAGGCTTTGGTACTGCTGATTCATTGTTTGCCTAAGTATTTCTAAGCACTTGCTCAAGGCGGAACACTGAGCTAGCCCAGGAGAACAGCGCAGGAAGGGGCTGTGCGGACTCCTTTGCAGGCTGCATCCTCAGCATGTACACTTGCCATGGGAGGTTACTGTGAGGCTGTGCAGGACACTCACTCAGCCCAAGGGGTTTCAGAAATACATCCGAAGAAGGGACAGAGGAAAGCACAAAAGGGCTGTATATATGCACAGAAGACAGTTCTTGTCAGAACCTCAACAAATACTCTTGTGAGATTTTAAGGAGATTTCCAGAGGTTCTACATCCTTGGGTTGTAGTAAGAATCATAATCATGTGCGTTATTTCAGTGTATTTGTCTTTGTATTCCAAAGACCAACGTGGGTGATGCACGTATGCTTGGTTATATTTGACATGAGAACAACCACTGGAATAGCGGACAAGGGCTTTATCTTTCTGTCTGCCTTATACTGATTTATACCCTCTGTCTTCTGTAGACTAAAGAGAGGATTTCAAATTTGCTCAAAGATCATGTTTGCCAGACTTCTGTGTTTTGGATTATGCACAGAGTAAATTATTTATTCAGTAAAATGACTCTGTGCAGAAATTAACATCATCGCTCTCCTTGAAGAGGAAGATGATGCTGAAGGGAATTGAATGACTGATTGAAATCACACGCCTAGCACCAAGTTCTTTCCACAAATACGTGTTCGGCCAATGCCTACTGAACCAAAGGTGGTTGTAAGTCTCAGCATGATTACACATTCAATTGCAGCCATTTAAATTAGGGCCAGATGAGTGAAAAATCACTGAATAATAAGAGAGAATTTGTAATTGCTACCCATTTCAGAGTAACCTACAATAAAATCTATTTTAAAATCTCACTTCTCACCACAGATGGATTTGTAGAGGTAGAAAAAAAATTATAATATGTCATTATTTGAAGTGAAGCACTACAGTTGGTACAAATAAATATAGAAGTAATGTATTTGTATTAAAACTGTTCATTAGATTTAATCATGTATTTGTTCAAATGCGTGTCTTGTATATCTCCGTGTTTTCAAATGCTATGGTAGGGCTGGGGAGTTAGCTCAGCGGCAAAGCGCCTGTCTGGCAAGCGCAAGGTCGTGAGTTCGGTTCCCGGTACCGGAGAAAAACAAAACAAAACAAACAAACAATAAAAATCAAATGCTATGGTAGAGAGCATGAGAGAAAGCACATACACTTCTTCCTTTCTATAAGACATTTATAGTGTAGGAAGATGCATGAGATTTGCACTTGAGACTAGAAGGTCTTCCTGTCATCTGAAACGTGTAATAGTTCATGGTAGAAAGAACCCTGAAGCAGGATTCCTGTCCTTATTATATTGCAGATGTGGAGATTTCTCCTTTATATTTCTTCTGTGGAGTTGTTTCTCATTAGTAACACAAATTCAATGGTCTATAGGACTGCTAAGATTTCGAATATTAAGTGCAAGAACTTTATGAATTATTTAGGCACGACCAATTCTTGCTGGGTCAGGAAAAACACTAAAGAGAAGGAACTGCATTTGAAACTAGTGATGAATGATTTAAAGAACCATCAAATAAATGAAGGGGAAGAAAATCAGATTTTAGATATAATTTTTTTACTATCAGAATAATATTCTATTAAATTATGTTTTTGCTTTAGCCATAATACAATTTTTTGATCCTCAGTATATTTGGCAAAAAGAGGTTCAAAGATTCCATCTAAATTGTCCTAAAGACCAGATTTCAAATCGTCTCTGTGATGTACACCTTTTAAATTTTCTATAAGATGTCTTTAGTACTTGGAAAATGTCTGCATATCAGCATACACTCTTTTAAATTTAATAGCAAACTCGGTTATGCAATTTCTCCATGTTTTAACAACTTTTCTTACATCCTAAACATTTGATATAGCCTGTGTAGGAGGTCCTAATTATTCTGAAATCATGTGATTATCAATCCTTATCTCACACACATTTTTACAAATATATCTTGATTGCTTGATTAACACTGAAATATTCTCATGAAAATGAAAAAATCAATCAATCATACTGGTGTCAAGCAAACAGCTGGTTGACTTAATTGTTGAACATTCATCCAGATGTTACTAGTATTCAGCCAATGCTGTGTGTATGTGTATGTGTATGTGTGATGGTATGTGATAGAGTGTCCTTATACACTTTGAAACTTTTTTGGATATACAGATTGTGAAACTCCTCTGCTTTCATCTGTAGATTGAATTAAAATCACTACTAATAGTGCCATCTTGTGGCTGAAATGTAAAATCAGGAGAGTATGTTATGGTATGCCTGATGTTTCAAGCTAAAGATAAGCGCATAAAATGATTTCTAGATTTCTCTTTCAAAATCAAGTAGTTGTGGGTTTAGATAAGTGATTTATTTAAAGCTGCTCAGTACAGTGAGTAGTTTCACTGGGACTAAAATCCAACATTCATGGTCTTTTGGTTTAATATATTTTAATATATCACATTCTTAAAGAAATACACTTTGATGACAAAAGCAAAGTAATTAGTTTTATTAAGGCAAATTATGAGTATAATATCAATTTAAATTTAATTTATTGTCACAGTTGGATTCAGTTTTGATATTTAAGTACCATAAAGTCCTGATAGTTAATGAATATATAGAGCAATAATGTAAGCTATTATTATTAATGGGTATTGGGCCAATTAATTTACAGATTATTATTTTTTAGATTGATTGAAAAATATATTAATTTAAGAGAAGTCACCTAAATATCTTCTCCTATGTTATTCAAATTTATACTTCATTAAAGATATGACACCACATTAGTTTTCAGTAGTGATTTTCTTTTCTTTCTGGATGTGCTGGGGATAGAACTCAGGGCCTTGAATATTCCAGGAAAACTCCCCACCACTTAGGTATGCCTCCAGCACACAGAAATTAGTATTGATAGATGGCTGAGAGAAAATGGCACAACAGAGTTTCAACATTGAATGATCCAAAAAGTCTGATGTATCTTTAATCTAAACATTAGGAAACTATTGTATTATGTACTTTCATACAGTCTTTATAAATCCAGTCCTCTTTTATCAGACTTCATTTTACACTTTCTAATTAATAAAGGTATGTACAGCCATAACTAAGCTGACTGGCCATAAAAATGTGGAAAAGAGTCAGTGCATCTGGTGTCCACTCTGAGAAGACATACGCATTTTTAAGTTAATTTTGAAAACTGCAAATCATTTACTAACAACTATTTAAATGTTTCCATAAATTTAATTTTTAAGCAGGGAGAAAATGACAAGAATTTGAAATAATGGGAAATAAAGGGAAGGAAAAATTGAGTTTTCTTGGAGATTGTGATATGCGGGGAATACCACAAATACTCTGATTGAGAAGTTTTGTTGAAAAGGGGATTTAGAGACTTTTATCCAAAGTTTCTATTGAATTCACCAAGATAGTATTGCTTTCAGATTCCAATTTGCCTTTCAACTTTGCCTACCTTTCCAGTGATTTGAAGACAACAATAATAGAAGATATCTTACAGTTAAATAATATTTTCTGGTCATTATTTCTAAATGGTAACAACTTAAGATAATGACAGTATTTTCAAAGTTTAAGACATAAAGCTTTTCAAATGCATGCTGTTTTGTATCAGAAATTACCCCACAGATGCGAAGGCAATAAAGCAGAAACTAAAAGCCACTTTCCTTGGGTGATTTTATTGTAGAAATTTGATTTTATTCCCTAAATAAAATCTTTTTCTATTGGAGGAAAAGGAACAGGAGGAGGAGATAAAGAATGGAAAAGCAAAAGACAAGGAAAATACAGAACAGGATGAGCAGAAAGAGAAGGAAGAGGAACAAAGAGGAGGAGGAGGAGAGGGAGGGGCGGGAAGAGGGGGAGGAGAAGGGGGAAGAGAGGTTATCATATCCTTAGGCCGGTTTTAATTTAATGCCTTTCCATCACTTTTGTTTGTCATGCTGGTTGTTTTTGTGGTAATGGTAATATTAAAATAAAGTGTTTCACAGCATGCTTTAAATACATGAAACAGAAACTCAGAATATTACAAACGTGGGAACGAAGAAGGTGGAGAGGATGCGATTCTGAGCACTTAAGCTGATAGGATGCTGGGAAAGCCGCTGTTGAAAGCTAGGTAAAGCAAATAACAAAAATGTAACCATGTCCCAAGTCAGATATCGTGATGTGTTATTTAAAATCAACAAACTCAAAAATATTTAAAACAAATAGATATTTTGTTTCCATTAAGTTCCTAAATAAGGAGTAAATCAGACTGCCGACTGCATGCATTAAAAAAAAAAAAACTGTCCTAAATGCCAGCAAACCACGTAGTTTAACTTAGTGCCTTCTTTGCGAGTACTGGCCTGTAGTTATCAGGTGAGGATTTTATGAGATTTGAAAGATTTGGCTTTCAGAAAGTTGAAAAATTTCCCATAGCGACTTTTACGCCATCATCGCAGAGCATTTTATTTTTGA
Source organism: Chinchilla lanigera (assembly GCF_000276665.1). Classification (NCBI taxonomy): domain Eukaryota; kingdom Metazoa; phylum Chordata; class Mammalia; order Rodentia; family Chinchillidae; genus Chinchilla; species Chinchilla lanigera. Next base: position 11,254,327 of record NW_004955414.1, on the reverse strand, counting down.
AGAAACCCCAGCTCACAGTGTTTCAGATGAAATATAAATATGATCTACAAATTTGACATCTTCTGGGGTAAAGAATGAAAAAAAGGCTGTGTCAAGAACCAAAGAGATTAGTTTAATGCTATCTCCACAGTGCTAACTCCGGGCATTTATGAAATATTAAGAGAAAGATTTATCTACTGACCTGAAAGGGAAATGAGAAGTTATGTACTGAGTGGAACTAAAATATTTGTCCCATCTTAGAGACTTCATAAATTAACATGCTTAAGAATCAGGCCTCAAGTCAATTTTTAAAAGAATTTAAAAGACTGTTTTCCAGAAATTGAAAGTGGCTAAAAAGAAAAGACATGCTTGGATTTCCCAGCATAATGTCTGCAATGGTACCATGGTAGGAAGGAACAGCTCAGTGGTCATGGGTGCTGTCTTTTCCAGGGAAGCCATGCGTGTGGTCACACGTGTGCCCACGTATGCTGTTATAATTGGCTTTACAAAACACCACACTGGTAGGAATTCAAGCATATGTATATACCACTTTCTGTTAGCAAACTAAAGTACCTTAGCATCTTCTGAAAATATTAATATTAAAGGAAGACAGCAAAATTCTCTTGTGAAATAAAATGCAGATTAGAAAGTTATCTGGAAGATCATCGCAATTTATAAAAATGAGAAAACTGTCTCAATGGACCAATGGGCTAAAAGTTGGCTTTTTAAGGTGGTAATTCATATGAAGTTAAGGGATAGTATCTTTTCTTCCTTTAGCTTATCTCTGTTTTGTTTTTTCTGAAGTGTTTCTTTCATAAAGAAATTTTTATTTTAAACAAAAACTGAGAAAGAAGACTGCAAAGTTTTCACATGAAACATTTTGAACAATAATGGCACATATTTGGGAGATAGAGTTCAGAGCTGTGGACAAGAAATTTCTTACAGTGTTAGACAATTAGCAAGTAAATAAAATATTAACTTACTTGTACACAATGAGTCCTCTAGAAACATATGTAGTTGAGCCCACATAAGAATAAGGTAATATTCACTAACAAAGAAAGAAGTAGAAAATATACAGAAGAACATAAAGGAAAGAAAATGGAAGAAAAGAAAACTACAAAATGGGAAAAAAAAGAGTTCATATAGATGTATAATGACATAATTCATTAAATGTTGTTTCTTGTATTTCACACATGCTACAAAAAATTCTCATTGAAACCACTTCAAGGTAGATATAATAAAGACTACCATATCCAATAAAGATTAACTTTATAAAATAGGTAAAAGACTATCAGAGTCCTATCATATACTTGGCACACCCTGCCCATGTCGCTAGTCTAACACACTTTGCAACAGCTTACTCTCTGGCAAGTGGAAACAGAGGGTGACATTAAAACTGATAGCATTTTATATATATATGAAAAAGAAAACATAGCTGCAGAAAGAACTGATACTCGTATAAAGCTGATACAAATTCTAAATGTGCAATACTGGTGAGACTTTGCAATGAAACATCCATACACTAGTCAAGAAGTCATTGTCATATCATAGCTTGATAAATATTGGAAACTCCAAATGATAACGAAGGTAATTCTGAAAATGTTCTATTAGTGAGAGAACACTTTGGCTTTGAAAATCACGTATTTCACTTATTAAAGAATTTATTGATAAATTCAATTATGAATTCTAGTATCAGCTCATATGAGACACTCAAACTTTTATATACTGTTAGTGATAATGCATATTATATATTATTTTAGGGTTGTAATTTGTTCATTACAAGACATAACGTTTTTGAGTGTTTTAATACAGTAGATCCAAGGAATTCAAACATGAAAAAATGTGAGTTATGCATTTACATATGCATATAAACATATATGCTTACCACAAATTTATTTAGCATACTTTTATCATTATGATAATGTTGCCCAAAGGCTTAATAGCATAGAAATAGTTAATTATTCTGCTTCTAATTTATGGAACATAATGAAAGTATTAAAATATAGGTAATAAATTTTGTGTTGCTTCATAAATACATAATACAAAGCTAAACAGGTCAGAATGTAAAAAAAGTGCAACTTCTGGTTGAAACTATTCGAAATATGCCTCAAATACAGGTCAAAAGGAGAAGAATGGCAAAAAAGAATATTGATTTTACCAGGATCGTGACATATACTAATTTAATTTTCTATCACTCTTCCTTCCCTAAATTATTCTGTTATTATTTTAATAAAATATCTGTATAATAAGAATTTGGCTAGTTATAAAATATAGGTATAGATTTTTTTATATATAACATTTGCAAATGCCCAAATGTGTAAATAAGTTTGCTTCAGTTTTCTTGGAGTTTATGAACATAAAATAACTCAGAAAAAATTTTTTAACAAAAAAATAGTTAAGATGTTTAACAGTGTATTGTCTTTTAAACAAAAATTTTCTCATTGTAGCATTTACTACATAGAATCTCATGGAAAAGTTTTTTTTATGTATTATTTATTCATTTGCTCTCTAGTTTGAAAGACTGATATGTCCTCAGCTGATAAATAGAATAATTGTCCAAGATGAAAGCAACCATGCTGCCATGGCTCACACTGAGCGGATGTGGGGAGGCTAAAAGGAAGCCTTCGGGGTAGGGAGTTTGTACTTAATCTTGTGTGTGATGTGGAAACATTGATTTATTTTGCCTAGAGGCATAATAGGATTAGGTTTGCTTTTTAAAAAGATTTTTCTTACTTAACATCCTGATCCTCCTCCAGGTTAGCCTAACAGTAGTGTTTCCTTGACTTCTCTTCCCCAATTCTCAGGAGCTTGGTGGGCAGTGGAGGTCTTCCCCAGTCCTGCGGCTGCCTTGGGCCTTTGCCTTCTGCAACCAGAGAAGTCTAGTTCAAACTTGGATGAGCAGAAGTGGGAAGAGTAATGGAGACCCTGTGTTTACTAGTGGGCATGGAAATCCCTAATGTGGGGAGATGGTGGTACCTCAGATGACAAAGCAGATTTGAGTATTTCAGAGCCAAATTAACAATCATACCTGTGTCATTTCGGATTTTTCCTTTTACTGAAGTGGTAGCATGATTTATATATACAGTTAATATTTGTAAAAGAATTTTAAACCTCTTGTGTAACCACCCCCATTTTTTAATCTATTGGGTTCCATCTGTCTGGTTAGAATGTGAATGCTTTGAGTTTTATTTGCATTAGCATTATATTGCTAAAATAACTACAAGACTGGGTAATTTCTACAGAACAAAGGCTTATTTCTTCCAATTATAGAAGTTAAAAAAATTCCAAGATCAAGAGACCTGAATCTGCTGAAGGCTTTCTTGTGGGGCCACTACACTGTGGAAGGCAGAAGGACAGAGAGCACAGACATGAGAAAGAGCAGGACAGGAACAAAGGCCAGTGTTCATCGCTTATCAGGAGCCCATTCCCACAGTCACTAACCAATCCCCTCATTGATGGCATTAATGCATTCTTGAAAGCAGAGGGGATCCCTGCTGTCAACTCTGTTGAATTCATAAGACATAAACTAGGGAAACATATTCAAATTATAGCACACAGAGGGTACCATCTGTCAATTGAAGAGTGAATATGGAGTCATTTGTTGTCTATCTATCATCTATGTATCTATGTATGTATGTATCTGTCTATCTGTCATCTACCTATCTCCTCCTCCTCTGTCTATTTTTATATCTAGCTATCTTTCTATAATGTCTTGTCTTAGAAATAATGACAGAAGTAACAGAGCCCTGGGAAATATCACCTACAAGAAAAATGTAAAACAAAGGTGGTGGCAAATGTTTTGAAGCTCTCTAGAACAAAACACAGCAGGTCCCAGAATCTGATGAGAAACCTCCTAAAGTCTTCCAGAAATAAATGTCAATGAGTGACTTGGTAGGGTTCCAAAGTCCTGTGTGAGACATAGAAAGCATGCTAAAAACTTAGACGTGAGATAGAAAGGATGACAGCATTTGATACGGTGGGCAGACGAAGCATAGGGTAAATATGGGATACAGAACCAGCTATAGAGAAACAAGTGGAACAGAGTGAAGAAATTTTGTGATTACTTAGAGAACGCTTCAGATCATTAACTTCTCAGATGTATCAAGATATACACCAAATATTTTCATTTTACCAGAGTTTAATGAATATCTACTATAAACCATGGCACTAGTACCATGAAGATGAATAAAGCAAATTTCCATTTTTAAGGAGTTAAGTTTGATATAATCCCATTTGTTGATCCTTACTGCTATTTCCTGTGCAATTGAGCTTCTGTTTCGAAAGTCCTTTCCTATTCCTATACCTTCAAGTGCTTTACTTATTTTGTCTTCCAGAAGGTTTAATGGTTCTGTTTTGATGTTTACATCTTTGATTCATTTGGAGTTTAGTTTAGTGTATTGTGAAAGACAGGTGACCAGTTTCATTCTTCTACAAACAGATAGCTAATTATCTCACCACAACTTTTTAAACAGGCTACCTTTCCTCCAACATATGCTTTTGGACATTTTGTCAAACATCAAATAGTTGAAAGTGTCTGTACAGGTTTGTGTATTCTTGATTTTGTTCCATTGATTCATGTGTCTCTTTTTCTTCCTCTACCATGCTGTTTTTATCACTACTGCTTTGCAATACAGCTTGAAGTCTGGTATTGCTATGCCACCTGCTGTTTTCTCTTTTTTACTTTTGTTATTATGGGCCACTTTTAGTTCCAAACTAGATTACATTAGACTAAAAATCTTCTGTAGAGCAAAAGATTCAATCTGTAAAGAGAAAACATACAGAATGGGAAATGTTTTTGCCTGCAACTCACCAGAGGAATAATGTCTACAATATATAATTAACTCAAAAAAACCCCTAAAGCATAAAAATTAAAGAGACAGTCAAAAAATGGGCTAGAGAAAGGAGCAGACACTTCTCAGAGGAATAAATTAAATGTCTAAAAAATTATTCAATATCTCTGGCCATTGGAGAAATGCAAATTAAAACAACACTAAGATTCCATCTTACTCCAGAAAGAATTAGGAAATAAATAGTGCAAATGCTGGCATGGTTGTGATGAAAAAGAACTCCTCTAATTGTTGTTGGGAATGAAAACTAGTACCACCACTGTGGAAATCACTATGGAGATTTCTCAAAGAATGAAATTAGAAATTCCATCTAACCAAACTGTCCCACTTCAGGTATCTTTCCCAAAAGCTTCAGACCTCATACTCCAGTGATACTTCCTTACCAGTGTTTATAGCAGCACAATTCACAGCAATTAAATCCTGTAAGTGGTGTGTATACCCATCCATAGATGGCTGGATGACCAAAATGTGGTTTCTATATATAATGGAATACTATTTGGCTCTGAAGAATGGGCAAATATGAGAAATTTGTAGGAAAATAAATGCATCTTGAAAACATAATGGTGAGTGAGATAAATCAGACATATAAGCTTGAATACTGTATGGCATTCATCATTTGAGTGAGGCAAAGTACAAACAAAGAACATGATAAAAGATTAATAGAAAGGGACAAGGGAACAGATTTCATACAATAGGGGAATGATTCCAGGGAACAAGGAGTGGGTTAAGGGTGGAGGAAGGGGACATGAGCAGAATAAAGACATGCCATGTACCAGAAGGTAATAGCCCTAATCAGTGTAAACATCATGAGCACTGACATGTGTTAGACAAATAGTATCAATGGATATGAAAAAGGTGATTGTGGAACCAGGTGAGGACAGGGGAGAGGGAGGGAAACAAAAATAAAAAACAAGTTGTGGTGTGTACACTCCCCAAGATGATTGTAAACTGCATGCATTACAAACATATACTAATAAAATAAAATAAAATAAAATAAAATAAATAAAATAAGACAATTTCTTTTTGAAAAAAAATCCAAAAAGTTTTAGATAGTGAACAAATAATAATGACAGTGTCCATAACAGAAATAAATGAAAGTTTCAACTACATGAATAACGAACACATTGTTAGTGGCTAGAAATTGCTTGATGATTTTAGTTTAAACGCCATTAAGGGGGAAAACAGATAAAATTACTTAAAAAACAGGCTTAGAAATAAAGCATTAAAAATAATTCCTGAAATATCCTCATGTATTAATGGTTTAGTCACAGCACCTAAATTGATGACACCTAGTTATTAATTCACCTACAAATATGGCTTCTATATATCACAATGTATAATAAGTACAGAAATTTTCTGACTCCATGACATAGTTCAACCACATAGCATTTCACTAATTATGAAATGAATTAAACATTAATGTTAGAAGGAGACAGTTTGTATGATCTAATCACTATAAGACTAAAAAAATAAATTTGACAATGTATAATTTAGTTGGACAACAAAAGAAAACAACCAGCTGAGAAAAGAGCTCCACGCTACTTAGAATTCCATGAAAATGACAACTCTGATGCTCCCAGACTATTCTCTACAAACCAAGGTAATTCAGAATATCCTGTAACAAAACCTGGATTCTGATCTCTTTGAACCATAAGGTTACAAGATTTGGTTGGTTCCATTATTTCTTGGTGAAAATTCTTTATGACAACTAAATCCTTTTATGGAACAATTCAGAAAATAATGATGTGAGCATTTATCTGAAAGAACTACTAATTGAAACAAGAGAAAAATCAAAGGTAAAATGGAATAGAAAAAGAGATTGAAGAAGGTAGATGCTCATCTAATCCAGCCTGAAATTTGTGACAATTACATCATAGTGTACAGTGGTGAAAGCCACTCTGAGATGCATCAAGAAACGTAAGTCAGCAAGAGCCAATTCTTTTCTCAAAATTTTGTTAAGCTTTGTAGTTTCTTCCTGAGAGTTGATCATTTAGCTTTATCCAGGATCTTATACCCTACAACCCACAAATTTGCCCTTTGTTGACAAAGAAAGAAAGCCCTGGCTGGAGATCTACATTTCCATCTTGGACTTCCCAGCCATCTGAAAATAGAAAATAGAAAATAGATTTATGTTCATTGTAAACTACTGAGTCTGAGATTTTCTGTTATAGCAGCATGTGCTAGAGAACACAGCACCACACAGAGGCTTTTCCCAGCCTTCCTCATTAGGGCCTCTTTTTCTCCCTTTTCTTCTTCCTTAGCTCTCTCTCTGTCTACCTCTCTCTCTATTTAATAATCATGGGCATTTTTCATATTATTTCAAGAGAGCTTCTTATTCTTTTTTATGACAAAATATTTCATAAAGCGATTTTATCATTAGCACAGTCATTGATAAAAAAATGTTGAAATTAACTTGTTAACGTGTTAATTTCTATTTGAGCAGGTATATCACTAAGATAAAAGCTTATAGCTAATCCCAGAGGTGGGATTAATGTGTCAAAGGGTAAGTATATTTGTACTTTTAAAATATTTTTCGGAATGCTGGGGATTAAATCCAGGTTTCCGAGCACACTAGTCCAGCACTCTACCACTAAGCTAAGGCCGTGGTGCACATTTGTAGTTTTATCAAAAATTTCATATTCCCCTCTATAGGTGGTGCACCTTGTGGGACCAGTTATGCTTTAAGAATACTAGATTTCCCGCAATCTCATGAGTAGTTACTGTTGTACAATTTTTTTTGGTTTCTGCCAATTTGACAGTTTCATTTCTTGTCAATTTGCTTTAATTTTAATTGCTCAGATAATGGATTGTGTTGAGCATCATTTCCTATGATTACAGGCAATTTATTTTATGCACAATTTCTGTTCATAATTTCTAGACATTTTTGATTGCTTTTGTCAACTTCTAAATATTTTTCAAGGGTACAGGAAATTAGGGTGCATGTATAAAGGATATATCATATCTTTTTCAGGTTTTTATTTGACTTTCAAATTTTATCAGTCACTTATAGATTCCTAACTATGAGAAATAGAAAAGTGATCCTTTTAAAATTACATAGAAATTAGCTTCTTTTTTGTATTCTAGTATTTCTCAAGTTTTATTTATATTTAATTTTTTGATCACTTGCAGTTTTTACTGACATTTATTTCTGGGGTGTACCCAGCTTTATTTTTAGATAGGTAACCAGTTGTCCAACCCTATTTGTTTAAACCTCTATTTTCATTATTGACTTGAGGTTCTACCTTTGTTGTATATATTTTTGTCTCTTCCTGGAGTGTACATTTTGTTCCATTGATCTGTCTTTTTTGTACCAATGTGATATTTATTTGATAATTAACATTTTATATGTCAATATCTGGTAGAGTTAATTCACTTTACTACATCATTTTTCTTTCTGGGGTTTTCTCAATACTCAATATGAGTTTTCTTATGAATTTTAGAACTAGTCTACTGTTTGAGGAGTGTATAAAAGTTATTAATTGATAAAGTAATTGTGGGAGGCTTTCTCACTAAATTTATAAGATGAAATAACTATACACTTATATTTAACTATTATATTTTCAAATGTGATTTGTCTTTCCATTTGTTTTATCCATTTTTTAAGTCTTTGATGGACCATCAGTTACCACCGCTGCAAGTCTAAACTATACCTAAATCTGAATAAGTTACTATTCTGTTTCTTGATTTTATGTCTTGTAATTTACTTCCTACTTTTGTAAATTTCATAATATGATAAAAATTTCATAATATGATAAAAATGATAAAAATGCATCCCTTACATACAAGAATCTACATGCAGGGAGGAGTCACATATTACATAGCAGAGACTCAATAAAAACTTGTTTGAATGAACAGCTATGATGTACATTATCTTATTAACCACACTTAATGGTTTTCTACCATGAGATTCAGAGGATAAGCAGCATGCATAATCTTAAAGGCTCTTAGTTATGAGGTCGACCCCATTGTCATTTCAGGCATTCTGATTTAAAAATCTTGTATATTTCCATATCCTATTATGTTTAACATGAAAATAACATTCTAAAATGCTATGTTTGTACCATACCGGATCTTTTTAAAATGAAGTTAGCACTGATATGAATTTTTGTAACACTGTTAAATAGAAATGAAGACGTACTTATGGGGCAGAATTTCAGTTATACAGCACCAGAAGAAAAGTTACATTTGTTTATTACATGCTATCTAGAAGAGCAAATCATGGGAATATAATCGCCATCATAAAGCCAAAACACGGGGCTGGGGATTTAGTTCAGCAGCAAAGCGCCTGCCTGGCAAGCGCAAGGTCGTGAGTTCCGTTCCCGGTACAGGAGAAAACCAAAAAAAACAAAAAAACAAAAAAACAAAAGAAACCCATAAAACCGAAACACTATATAACACATACTGAATCAATTCTAAAACATATTCTACATTGAAACTTAGTAACATCAACTTGGATATAATGGATATATATGTGGTGAAACTGAGACTTTTGATATTTAAGTGATTTTCACAAGATCCTACATTGATTAAGGCAGGGGCAAAAGTCAAATTCAGATTAGGTGGGTTTCAAATTCACGTGCTTCTGCTTAACTGCTTCCTATGAAGGAGGCTGCATGTTATCCACATAGGGATAGTTGTACATTCAACGATATTTCCTTGTAATTTCCAATTTTTAAACTATAGTAGTTTAATCAAACTAAACTATCAGGTCAAAGAAAAATTGTGTTCTCTCGTGCAGATAAGGCATTCAATGGTGTTATTTATTTATTTGTAACTAAAATACTTAGAATTCTTAGTGTTACTTCTCTGGAAAAATATATCTGTATATCATGTAGCTGAAAAAGGAAACCAGTAATTCATGAGCAATTTAGGAAATACTGTCTATAATGTTTTAGATATTTACATAGCTTCCATGAACTACGATCAAAAACTATAATTTGTTCAATTGGAAGTCTGCGAAAAGCCAGTATTTACATAAAATATCTAAATGACAAATGTTAACATGAATTTCTAAAACTAACATATTGGGCCTTTTTCCTCATGTAATTTAAAAGACATTCCTATTCCATATTAGAAGCAGAAAGATTGCTTTGCTTGCATTAAGGGTGAAAATAGCAAAACTATGCACAGGTGAAAGAAAGTACATGAAAATAATTGCAAATCTACCAAAAATGACAGAAGCGAGAAAGGTTTAACAAATATAACCAAAGTAAATAGCATATATAATACAAACACTTGTTACAGAAATTGAATGCATGCTACTCCGTAGAGGATTATCTATTACACCAAAATTACAAACAGAAATTGTAAAACTAAAGTATCTGACAAAAAAAATTTAATATATACTGCAAAGCTTGAACAAACTGTTAAGAAATAAAGTAATACTCTGTCTTCAATAAGTTTGGGAATTATCTCCCTGCTTGCCCTTCTTTCCTTTTTTCATTCTTTTATTCCACAATTTGGTCAGTAATTCCTTCCTTCACTAAATAATTACTGACTATCTGTATACTATATGACTGGCTATGTTCTTGGCTCTGAGGAAGGGTCTATGAGTCACCAAGCTCTTACAAAAGAAACAAAAGTCCCTGCTGTCACTAAGTTTACAGTTTTTGGGGATGCAGAGGTAATTTATAAAATAAATATCAGTTTGAGCTAGATGAAATTATCATTTTCTGGGGTCAAAATGTTGGACATCAGAAATAGCATATCTTCAACTATTAAGTCATATATTGTATATCTCTAGAAGACATTGCTACAAAAATATTGTCACTCACTAGAGGACTGTAAAAGTAGGAATGAGTTAAGTTGTAGATATAATTATCATCATTTAATGCTACCCTTTGTTAGGAAATAATGATATTTTAAAATATTTTAAAATAATATTTGGGTCGATCTACTGGGAATGATGCATATGGAGATAACAACATGACCACAAATTAAATCCTAGGTTTCTCCAGCTTTCATGCATGGAATTAATGAGGAAAAAGAAGCAAACACCCTGGAAAACTGTGAGTGGGACAGGACCCATGAAAATGGCAAACAGTGCCCAAATCTCAGTGCAGTAAGAATCTAAAGAGAGAAGTTGATTAATTACAATTATATGAATATCTACTCATAGCAAAGTAGGACAATACACTACGCTTAGCAAAGCAGAGGCTATTGACCTTGAATACAGGTACTGCAGTAAAATCAGAAGTGTGTGCAGTGGGCTCAAGAGAAACTCCAAGGAGGTGATAGGAGGAGGAATCAACTCTTCTGAGGCATCTGGGTGAAAGCAGAGGAGTAGGGAATGTGAGTTTAAGGAGAACTTGCTGTTATTTTTTAAGGTAGAAATTACGTAACAGATTACTATTTGATAAAATGATTAAATGAAGAGAAAACTTTAATGATGAAGAATAGAACGGGAGTATTTGCAGTAGAAAATTCTGCAAATAGGTGAGAGGAGGTGAAATTCTGTGCCTAGAATGAGGACTTGGCTTGAGAGAGAATCATGATCTGTAACGTTAGTCAAAAGAATGGAAGGCAGAGTGGACTGGATGTAGCTCTTTGTAATAAATAGTAGTAATTAAAATAACTTTTTTTTTTTTTTTTTTTTTCTGGGAATTGAACTCACGACCTTGTGCTTGCCAGGCAAGTGCTTTTGCCGCTGAGCTATATCCCCAGCCCAGCATTAGTTTTCTATTGTTGTCATATCAAATTACCACAGACATAGTTATTTGAGAAATCAAATTTAATACCTTGCATTCTACAGATCAGAAGTCCACATCCATCTTATTGATGTAGAGTAAAGGGGTTTGCAGGACTGGTTCTGCGGGCTCCTTTCGCAGGCTCTGAGGGAGACTTATTTATTTACCTATAGAAATCATATGCAGGCCAAATTTGTGGCCATTTACCATTGTACTGCAAACTCTTGCTTCCATTATCACATTTACTACCACTAACACTGTTCTTGTGACCTTGCTATAATAACCGATGTAATTACATTGGGTCCTTGGGATTATCTTGGATAATTTCCCATGATCAATATCCTTAGCTTAAGGATATCCTCATAGTCTCCTTTACTTCATAAGGTAATAGATGTACAGGTTCTTGGGGTCAGGATGTGGACATGTTTGGGACTATTACTCTTTTGGAATATTTTCTAAACTTTAAGAGCTCACACTTAATAGCTTACAGTATTAGAGCTAACACTTGCTAAAAGTTAACTGTGTGCTAGCATCTTAGGGCACTACAATTGTCAAACACCTCAGTCTATAACATGATTATTTGATCATGCTTTTTAAAAATCATTTTCAATCAAAAACAGTTTGCAAAGGAAGTTGAAATGACTGCCCAAATTTACATAACCCAAATTAACATTTCCACTAATTCATACATGGAATAACAGAGACTGACCCCAGTCAGTCTGACTGTAAAGCCCACTTTTCTGGATCAGTGAAAAAGATAACATTATGAATACATATGCCCTGCTTTAACATCTTTCTGAAATTAACAGTACAATGTTGTAGTGCTTTAGTTACATTAACAAAATATGGGGAATATTTATTCACTTCCCAGAATTAGAAGAATTACACATACACAAATATGACAATTATTCTTCTAAGAATATTTGCATATTTTCTGCATTCTCAGACTGACCTTGACTATGACCATGCACAGTTAAGAAGAAGAATTTTACAGTCTGACTCTATAATCGTTATTATGTTTGCCTTTTTTCTGAGAATCACAAAACATGTTAATGAGTAATATCATAGTGCCTCATGCTATGTGGTCAGTAGATTAAGGGCCCCATGACATATGAATGAAACTGCTGGACACACACAATAATAAGTAGCAGGAATTTGCTCTCATAATAAAATATTAAACCATTGTTTTTATTTGCAAATGATGTTGAAAAAGACTTTTATTATTTGAACTGAATTTAAATACTTAAAATGACGATAAGAACCTGATTTTAATTTATCACATAAAATTCTTTAAAAGGATCCAAAGTTGGATAAAATATAGCTTTTTATTTGAAGGAATAGGTAAGGAGAATAAAGTGAATTCGCAATTAAAGTACAGCATGGTTAGTGCAATGATTGAAAAAAATGCACATAGAGATAACAATAAAGGAGGGATGAGATCATCAAGATAGAGCAGGACGAGTAAAGAGGTACCCTACACAGGTGGTTAACCATGGTTTTGAAGGATGATTTGACATCCCAATGAATTATGAAGAGTAGCAAAAGAACTGTCCAGAAAGACACAGCACCAGAAAGGCAAAACAGAACAAAACAAAACAACTCCCCATGAAAAGCAGCCTTGAGGGCAACAGACCAAAAAATCAGAAAGAAATCAGAAAGCTGCTGCCACAGACATCTCCCACCTCCTTGAGCCTATGAGTGAGGGCCCCTGGGATTACTGTGGCATAGCACAAACAAGCCTCCCCAACACAGACTCAACATCAACTGTGACTACAGTGTAAATACATGTGCAACCATGAATTAGCATCCAAATTCCATTAATTTATTATTATATTCCAACCCAGAATACATATTATGAACCATAAAATCTACTTGAAAAAATTCCTTTAATTTCAGACTAACTCTTATGGATGTATTATTAGAAATACTAAAATGTTTATTACTGGTTCCCTTTCATAAAATAATTTATTAGTTTAGTGGCTCCAGGTAGACTCTATTCAGTTTGACACACATTTTTACTGTTAAATGTTATTTTTCTATTAAAATTCATAAAGTCAAGCAAACTTCAGCTCAATACAAGTTAAATGTCTTACCTCCCACCTGTCATCTGCACAAAGCATATAATTTTCCTAAAATTATTCAAAAATTAGCTAATTAAGATTTAATTTGCTAATCCTGCTCAGTTAAACTGGTGACATATGCAAATTACCTGCTGAGACCTTTAATATTTTTGAAGCAAATGATAAACAAAATTTGTTTTGTGTTAAAATATGGAAATAATCTAGTAGTTGGTTCAACATAGTTGTAGGTAATTGTATAAGTACTATAGGTCTATATGTGCAAAACTTGTCATGTTCATAAAAAGAATGAAATATGTACATAAACATATTAACTACAGTGTATCAAAGGCCACAGGGATATTGGGACAAAAGAAAATTAAGAGTAAACTTCAAAAAGAGAGAATATATTCCAAATCTAATTTATGCAATTAAATCTTACTTATATAATTCAAGCTATTTCCATAGCTTTTCTAAAACATTTATTTTTGCTTGGAAAACAGTATTTAATAAAAAAATAGCATATTTGCTATGTTTTTCAGGGAATGACTCAGAATTCCTTAGAATTGAATCTTATTAAGAGAGAGCCAGAAATATCTAAATAATTCCTTTAATTGATACTGTTAGTGGATGTTTTCTGAACTTGAATTACTCTAGTTGTTTCAGTGACAGTACTAAGACAGATGTGCTAGTGTTACAGAGTGCTTGTGGCCCACGTCTGTAACCCCAAAACTGTGTATTTAATATGGGACAAATTTAAGGTTGAGCCCAACCTCTGCAACTTAGTGACTTAATGTGAGTCTGTCTCAAACTGAAAATAGGAAGCTACATTTTACATGTATGTATTTGCATTTGTGTGTGTTTGTGTGACAGGAGTTAAAGCATCCCATGTGAATCCACACAATATAATAATAATTGATTTAAAAACATCTGTTTTGGAAGACCAATACAAACCACATTATTTCCTAAAATATTTAAAAATTCACAAACACTATTCACATATTAGACTATTCACCAACACTTTTCCTATTTATATTAGACTATGATATAATATTATATTCTGTGGATCCCAAATGACATGAAAATTTCTCATTTGTTTACTCTGTAAAGTAGACAAATATCCTGTTATACAGTTTACATATGTTGTTCTAACCAACTTTGGATTTCTCATATCTGGAACCATAAGTTAATAAATGTAATTGTTTTAATCAAGACTGTTTGTGGCAATGTATTAAAACAGCATCAGGAAACTAATACAGCTATTTATTATTACTTCTAATACTATTTATAGAGAAGGGAGTTATTTTACAGTCGGGTTTGGTAAGCTCTATGCTTATTTCTGGCGATGCCTAGCTGTCTGGTTTTGATTACTGGTGAAGCAGTGAAATTGAACATGTTCCTGATGAAATCTGAAGTCCCACTAGTGACACCTGGGGTCAGTTCATTTACTGATAACTTCATTGGGCCCAACTCATGAGACAGCCTCGCTGGCCTATGTGGCCACAGGAGGAACATTCACAGAATATGCTCACCTCAGTCTCTCAAAGCAAAGATTTAACAGTGCAGTTCTTGATGCATCTGTCTTAACACAAAGATTTTGCACATAGAATAAGAGTTTGGTGATATCTTAGAAGTTCTTCTGAAAAACCTAATTTTATAATATTTAAATTATAATTATATGCTTAAATATTCCAACTTTCTAAGTTAACTTTCAGGTACTGTATGAGTTCTACTATGACCTATTATTACAGCTATTCTTGGATGCTTTAAAAAATTTGTTATTTAATATCCTTTACTTACTCATTTTTCACTCTTCATAATTCTCTTTCTGTCTGATTCAGGCCCACTGAAAGTATCCTGATTGCAGTGTATATTAAACATTGTGGTGAGTGACTTAAAAGAGAATTGATTGGCTGAAGCTTGTTAATATGTGTGCCCATACAAATAAACATACATAGTCTCACAAAGTAAAGCTTTTTATTTTAAAGAGAATAAGCAAAATAAAAATAATACAAAATTTCAAAACAAGATGACAGGAAATTAACAATGGTTATTTATATTGCATATTATTATCTGCAAAGTAGTTGCTCAAATTAGCACATGCAAGCATATAAAATTGTTCAAACAATATAAGCACTAACTGTTCCTTTCAATAAGCTAATAGAAATTAGTAGTACAATTATCTTAGCTACCTTTTGTGTGTATGTGTATATATATATATATATATATATATATATATATATATTCCCCTTTCTTCTTTTTCTCCTTTCTCCCATCCCAGTTTTCCTTTCCTTTTTTTAAAAAATTTATTTTAAAGAGAGTAGTAAATGAGAAACAAACAAAAAAATAGAACAGTAGCAGCATACCAGTATCATGAACATAAAGAAATAAAAGCAAAAATATTCAAAGTGATACAGGGTCTCAAGACAAATTAATACAAATCAACAGTGGTTGTTACATTGCATATCGCTATCCTCAACTACATTGCTCAGATTATCAGGTGTAAGAATGAAAGATTGCTCAAACCATTAAAGAGAATAAGAAAATAATTCTTCAATAAAACCTTAGAGATATTAGAGTGTTTCACTCAAGATGGTAGGAGTTCACCATTGTAATTCTATTGCATATTGTTACCTTCAAATCAGTTGCTCAGACCACCAGACACAAGCATGCAAACTCGATGAGAACTTTAAAAATTGTGGGCATTAACTTTTCATTTCAATACACCATCAGACAACAGCAATACAGTCATCACAGCTATTCATATATATATTTATGTTTTGCCTTCCTTCTTTTAAAAAAATTGTTTTCCTCATCCCAGTTGTTCCTTCCTTTGAGCAATTTCTTTCCCTTTCCTATCATCTATTTTATGTTTTGGGTTTTACCTAGTCTTTCAGATTCCTACAATGAGACAATATGATGTTTACATATGAGGTTTCCCAGAAGAATTAAAGACATCATACCACAGCGATATATGTGCACTCATGTTTATAGCAGCACAATTTGTTATAGCTAAATCTTGGAAAAACCCAGATGCCCATCCACTGAGGAATGGATAAAAAAGTTGTGGTATTTTTATACAATGGAGTATTACTCAGCTATTAAAAAAAGATAAAGTTGAGGCTTTTGTAGGTAAATGGATGCAATTAGAGACCATACTGATAAGTGTCTTTTCCTTTTGAGCAGTCTCTTTCCCTTTCACAATATCTCTTGTATCTTTTGGATCTCATTTACCCTTTCAGTTTCTTACACTAAGGAGACAGTACAGTGATTACACATGTGAGTGTGATTTATTTCACTTATGAGTATGGTCTCAGTATATCTTTTAAATCATTTTCACTTTTGGCTTATATTTGATAAGTTTCTAAACTTATCAATGTGCATTTCTACTAAATGCACATTAGCATTCTTCACAAGACTCTCAAACAATTGCTAGTGTGACAGATTAGCAAACATGCAAAGAGCCCACTTGCTATGAAGTGCATTTCATGTTATAGCAACAGAAGGTACTCAACAAGAAATTAATCCTTTTCATGTTGGGGCCCCTATATCTGTGAAGTGAAATGTGACCTTGACATTGGGATTAGAATTACTTAAAATCAGGCAGGAATAATACCATTCAAGGGATATGATTTTTTGAAATTTCAATTTGTTCACACACTAGATGGCTTTATGATGACAGGAATATGAGTCAAGTCAATATTAAGGGGTGATCAAAACAGTTTAAGAAATCAATCAACTCCTCTTTGTTTGCTCGTCATTCAGGTCACAAGTCCCTCAGAAGAGTTGATTCATATGGAGTCTTGTGTAGATCTGAGTCTCAGATGTTGAAATCAGGTGATCTTTCATTTCTCATACTTTTTCCTATAACAAATTCAAAATATCCATTTGCTCCTCTTATTATAAAACACTGAGCAAGGTGTAGAAAAGCCATGCGGGATTAACAACCAGAGGAAGGAGTGAAAGTTCATAAAGAAGGTGCTTGTAATTAGTGCTCACTGATGATTCATTCTTGAAATTCCTCAAGTAATATTTCTTTTCTTTTCTTAATTTTAAATACTTCTTTTCTAAACTAAACAAATAGCAAAAGTGTATGACCAATCTTACATGTCTATATTCGTTTATCTGAGTATCTAATTTGAAGCTATCAATATGTATATTGTTAATTTCCTATCACCTTGTCTGAAATTCTGTATTGTTTGTACTGTTTTTGTGTTATTTTCTAAATGTGTGTGTTTGTCAATATGTTTTTGCTCTTTTATCTTTAAAAAAAAACCAAATGACCAAAGAAATGGCACAAACACAACTCTAGCATTCAAAAAGCTTTCATATATTCTGAGTCTCAAGGGTGAGATGTAAGTTCTTGAGTTGATTTTCATTTAGTTCACATTCTTAAAAAGAAATGTTACAAAACCCTTACTTCCATGTTATACTTTACAATATAATTTGTAGTAAAGATAAATGTAGGAACATTATATTTGTGTCTAGAAGGGCAATAACATTATGTCTTAGTCAAGAAAACCTACAAAATTCTGCTGATTTCAATACTCTTCACAGGTAGGAAGAAGATAGTGTGTTTAATATCCTAACTAAACACATGCTAAAGGTTAACAACCTATTTGGATAAATAGGTTGAAAGAATTCTTTGTGCAGATCAAGCTTTTTAATTACATGTTTTGAAAACTGTAAAAGAACCCCTGTTTATTAGGAAGTCCCTAACACAGTTGTAAACAGGGATCAAAGTACTTCAAAGACCTCAACATGAATTGGAGTTCCAGCCAAAGTCTGTACTGATCATGCAGTATCAACCTGCAGTATCAACCTGCTGAGAAGATGGTCCTTAGTCCTGAGTAAGGTAATCACTTTCTTAGTGAATAAACATTAACAATTTTTTTATATCACTAAATATTTAGAGCTTAAGAAGAGATCAGTGGATATCTTGAATTTTAAGTAATGGTAATTTATAGGAATTGCATTTATTACAGAAATTTCAACCTTCTAAAGCCTATAATT
>NW_004955414.1:11231421-11235373 GCF_000276665.1 Chinchilla lanigera | reverse complement strand
AAAACCTCTTCTCTTTAAGGATGCCCAATTTTTTAATTAAAGTTATTAAGAAAAACAAATAACACATAAAGTAAAATGAATACAAATAGCAAGCATAAAATTCACTAGAATTTCACGGTGTCAATCTCGATTTCAAAAAATTACATGTTTTCAAATTTTCTGCACAATTATATTTTTGTAGATATCATTTTATATGTGATAAACACCAGACAACCTTTTGTAATATTTATGGCTTACATTTTTATATACAAAACTAACCATTATCCTCTAAAGAAATTTTAAAAATTAAAATATAAATTTTTTGCTATTTTGAAATTAAATTGTTTCAAATATTTTGCTGGTTCAAATGATTCTACAATTGTGCATCTCGCTAAAAATTAGAAAAAATGTGCTGTGATATAAGTAAATGTATGTATGTATATATATTTTGTATATATAGCTATATACATTCATATAAAATTTTTACATAGACTTGTATATATAAAATATTGGTTTATATATTGTTTGTATGTGTACATATATACACATATGGAATTATATGCTATATGCTATATACATATATGTATATAGATTTTGTATACATATACACTATATACATACATATGTATCTGTAATATATATAGTTTTTATTTATGTACACAAAATATATTTGTATATTTCATTTAACTTATTAAATTTATATGTATATTTCACATATACATAGTTTATATATATAAATATAGAATGCACAAAAATAGAAGTCCATTTTTTCAGTAGAGTTACTTTTATGCATCTTACTGAAAACATTCTTTGTTCATAGGATGCAGTCCTGAGATGCTTCAGAAAACCTCATTTCATGTTTCCGGTTTGGTAATTACTTCTCCACCCAGGTATAGTTTTCCTCTAGAATAATCAACCTCTGTTTATCTCCTTATAAGTAAACTTAGAATAGCATGACCACTTTGCAGGATGAGTATAATCATTCAAAATTAAATAAAAGTGAATATAGCATTTCAACTATGAAATTTAACCTTGTTTATACTTTTTCTAATGGGTTAGTCATAGAAATCGTTGCAAAAAACCTCATTTTTTACATTCACGGAAATTAAAAGTAGACAGAAAAGCAAAGGATGGAATAGAAAAATTAGCAAAGTATAAATAGGAACTCATATATAGAATAAATCAATAGAATGAGAAGAAGTATTAAAATCATTTTGAGGAAAAGCAAGATGATTTTGTTCTTTGACGAGCCATAGGCCAAGCAGTGTGGTAAACAGCTGAAATATAATGCTAATATGAGACGTATAAGAAACAACTAAAAGAAAGTTCAAGTGATTCAAGTGGGTTCTGAAGAACAACATGTGCTCAGGTTATCAAAAAGTGAGCAGAAGTTCACTAAAAAGAAAAGACTAGAAAGATTATTTTAGTGAAAGAATACAGGCAACAACTTCTGTGTCAAAAGCAACTGATCACAAAGAACCAGGGGACACATTCTGAGATCGCACAGCTTCCTTGCCTTTTGCAGTAGTTTGCTTGTTTTTCTGTTAGTATTTCCTTAATAGCTTACAGTCTAGGCAAAACAATCTGAAAATGTTTCAAATTCTTTGGAGAGCAATTAAAACAAATGAAATCATTGTTCTTGACAAGTATATTATTGTCCTGACATTAAAAGTCACTCATTAATTCATTTATAAAACAGTCCCCAAACTAAGCTTCGGGAGAAGTCAACTTTGATTTGCTCTTTTAAATTTTATTGCCAATAACAGCAATTTCATTTCCTTTTGTATAATGAAATAATTATTTGTTCATATACAGATTCTGATTTTCTCTTGTCACTATCAAAAGAAGGGAAAGCAGTACAAATTATTTAAATAGAATTAAATAAAAGTGTCCAGAGACAGTTATTTTAAATAGTAATCTTATTTCCAAGGAAATTATTGTTTTGGAAAGGCAAAAGAAAAGAGCTTATTTAGGTACTTTGACAGGGTGAAATTCTTTGCGGGGCCATTTGTGTGTTTGATTTTTCTCTCCAATTCTTTCCACTGTCATCCACATAACACATATTTCATCCATTTAAGGAGTACAACTTAACGCCTTTTCAAATGTATAATAACAGTGTTTTATTTTAAATTTAATTTTAGAAATGTTCCTTTACTCTAACGTTGGTCAATAAACAATTACTCCCAATTCCGTCACAACTGTAACTACTATTTTCTGTAGATTCATGTTGTTAAAAAAATGTCACAAGGAGTAAACTTTTGTAAGGCCTCTTTTGTAAAGATTCTTTTGACTGCCCTTGATCCCTTATATTTCATAGAAATTTTAGGAATTTCTGGAAAATTTCAGCTGGGATTCTCAAAAGTGCAGTGCCAAGTTTGTCGCTCGGTTTGGAGGACGGCTCCGAATCATGAAAGAATCACTGACCTATGAAAATGTGGTATTTACCCACTTATTTCTCTGTTGTTACTTTCTTTCCATAGTGTTTTCAGTGTAGAGGACTTGTGCACAGTTGTTGGAAGGTATCCTTAATTATTATTGTTACCTTTGGTGCTATTACAAGAGTTGTTTTAATAATTTCATTTTCAGAGCACTCATTGCTAAAATATAGAAATATACTTGACTTTGTATTGCTCTTATATTCTATAACCTTGCTAAAATTGTTTATCATTTCTAATAAATGTTGAGTCATTTTTTTCTACCCAAATTTACATATCCTTCAACTAGAGATAAAGCTGACCTCTTGCATTCTGTTCTGGATCCCTTACGTGTAAAATTTCATTCCTCTTAGTGTTTGCAGTACATAATGATTGCACACACTGTAGGGAGTTTGGACACGTTAAAATAGACCTTCACATTTTTAAGTCCACTTTTCCTCTTCCTTTCTCTTCTTCTTCCATCTGTTTGTCTTCTTCACTTTTGCAAATGATCTGGCTCCCCACTTTCTATTAATTTTTCATTTTGCTCTTTAGCTTTTTTATAGATTTGGATTTGTCATATAAGGTAAACCTTGGTTACATAATTATAGTTGTTGGAGTCATCATTCAAACATCCAGATTAGAGGAGTGGATAGTTTTATTTTATTGCCAAGGACAGTCAGGATTTTACTATTAAGCAAGGTGTTAAATATGTTTTTCACTGATATCTTTTGAGATGAAGAAATTCTGTTCTATCCCCAGTTTTTTGAATGTTTATATCATGAAACAGTATTAAAATTTTCCAAATGCTGTCTCTCTATTTAGGTGACCATATGATTTTTGACTTTTAATGAGTTAGTATACTGTGGTACACTAACTGATCTTCAAGTGTAAAACTGGTCTAATATTTTCAGATTTAAAACAGGAATAAATCTCGATTGAAGTGCATAGTTATAGTTACATATTGCTTGATTTGCTGTTTCTATATATTGATAAATTTGCTTATATACTACCAGGTTCTATCAAACATTTTCCTTCAAATTTTTTGTTTCTTTATTCCTAAGGGATATTAATTTGTATTTTTCATTTTAGTGTGATATATTTGTCTAATTTAAGGATCAGTTTAATATAAGCCTCATGCAATAATTTAGTAGGTGTTTCCTACTCTTATGGTTTTTGAAGAGTTTGTGAAGAATTGTTATTAACTCTTCACTGAGAATTTTGGAAAGTACATATTTTAAAAATATAATTTTTTTTTCTAGTGCTGGAGATTGAACTCCATGCCTTGTGCATGGTAGGCAAGCACTCTATCAGTAAGCTAACACCCCATCCACATCACTGAAAATTTTTTAGTTGCTTTGTGAAGATGTCTAGAGCAGAAATTTTCTGTGTAGGTGAAAAGGGTTTCCTTTTTTAACCTTAAAATTCAGTACAGTTGAATTACAGTGCTATTCAGATTCTCTAGTTTTCTGATACACTGATAGTAGATTGTATCTTTCTAGGAGAGTTTTTAAATTTCTGTTATTTGATTTGTTAACAAGTAATTGCTAATAATGTTC
>NW_004955414.1:11202183-11231107 GCF_000276665.1 Chinchilla lanigera | reverse complement strand
TTAATTACTTGTCCATTACTGGCCATAATACCTGACACCTACCATTTACAGAAGGAACTGATTTTTGTTCACAGATTTTGAAGGTTTAGTCCAAAGCCTTCTGGCTCCAAGGATGGAGGGCATGGTAGAAGGGTGTAGCAGAGGAAAGCTGCTCTAACCAGGGCATCCAGGAAGCAGAAAAAGAAGGAAGAAGCCAGAAGAGGAGGTGCACCTTTCCAGGTAACAGGCTGGTGAGCTTGTATCTTCTGACCAGGCCCCACCTCCTAAAAATGTCTTGTTCTCTGAACACTTGAGTATATGGACCCACTGGTGAACACAATGAGCCTATGATCCACCTGTCTTCCAAAACCTTCAAATGTGAGCACCTGAGCCTTCTAGGGGAACATTCTAGATCTAAACCATAACATGTTTCAAGTGTAACTGTTTAGGCTGTGGGATATCTCCTTTCAGACATTTGCAGCTATAAAGTTTTCTATGTGCTCTGTTTCAGCTGAATTTCATAATTTTGTTACTTTGTGCCTGCATCTTCATTCATCTTAAAGAGTTTTATAATTTCCTAGCTTTTTTCTTATTTGATTCTGGCTACGTAGGAGTGTGCTGTTTAATTTTCACCTCTTTGTAGATTTCACAATTTTCTTTCTGCTACTGATTATTTACTATCATACAAGTTGTGACCATGAAATATATCTGGAATGATTTTAATCTTTTTAAATGTACTGTACCTCACTTTACATCCTCAGTCTACCTGGGAAGAAGTTCCATGTACAGTGAAACACGATGTGTATTCTTATATTCTTCCAAGGAGGGTCATATAGATGTTTGTCAAGCTTAGATGTTTTATTGTGAGATATTGAATTATTTAACTATTATTGTTGAATATTATCCCAATAATTTTCAATTTCATTCTTTCCTCCAATACTCTTACTCTCACCTACATCCTTTGTACAAATTTTACATGCACTCCATTGTATATATTGTAACCCCTCTCAATACAATTCTTCTTTTTTAGAGACAGGGTCTCACTATGTAGTTCAAGCTGGCTTTGAACTCACTATGTAGCACAGTCTGACCTCAAACTTAGTGAGGTCTTCCTGCCTCAGCCTCCCAAGTGCTGGAATTACAGGCCTGCACCACCACACCTGGCTATCAATATATTTTTATATGTGTGGTTTTATAAAATTGCTTTTTAATTCACTTAAGAGAGGTAAGAAGAAATATATACTTAGGCTATCTTTTATAAATACATAATGTATAATCACATAATTATTGACTCTCTTTGTATTCATGCATGTACAAATTAATGTCTACAGTCACTCACATTCAGCCTGAAGGAATTTTCTGTTCCTTGTAATTTGGATTCTCCAGAGTCACCTCTTCACATCTTCAGTTTTCGCATATTTGAGAATATCTTTACTGTGCCTTATTTTATTTTCCTAACATTTTTATTTTTAGATGATGTTTACATAATATAAAATCAAATATTTAAAGTGAATACTACAGTAGTATTTAGTAATTCACGATGGTAAGGCATTCAATTCACTTTTGAACTATAATTTTGATGTGTATGAGATCTTTATTTGACAACTCCTTTATCAGAAATTACAATGGCCTCCCGCTTTCTTTGACTTCGATTGTTCCTAATGAGAAGTTAGATGTGGATGATACTGGTTTCCGGTGCATGTGATCAGCCCTTTTTGTCTTGATCCTTTGAATTTTTCTCTTCCTCCACGACTGTCAGTGTTTCTCTCGTGATGTGGATTGGCACACTTGCCTGTGTTTATTCCACTTGGATTTCACTGAACTTCTTTAATTTGTCGGTCAATGTTTTTCATCATATTTTAGACATTTTTTGCCATTATTTCCACAAAGATTTTTCTCACATCTCTCTCCTCTCTTTTAAGAATATATTGAATGTATGTTGGTGCTCGGGATGAAATACAGTTTTTCTGAGTGCTTTATTATTCTTCAACGTTTCTCTTTCTATATATTGAATCTTTATTTTCTTTGTAGTCAGTTATACTGTTGATCCATTCTAATGGTTTTTTTCTTTCTGTTATTGTAATTTTGAACTCTAAATTTACCACTGTGTTTTTTTATTTTTTTACTGTACCTCTATTTGATGAGCAGCATCATACCTGTTTTTTAATTCTTTAACAATGGTTTTCCTTAGCTCATTGAACTTATGGTTGGTAAGAAGTCTTTCCTGCTAACACTGACGTCTGAATCCATTAACACTTTCAGTTGCTTTCATCTTCTTGTGTATACGTCTTTCTATCTAGTTTCTTCCCATTTCTCATGACTTTCTTGTCAGAACTGAGCATTTTGGTTAATATATTGTAGCATCACTGAACACAGAGTTCTTTACGGGATGCTTGTGTGTTTACTTATTGGCTTGATTGGACAGTGTTAGTTAAGTTCAGTAGGGGAAGGCTTTTGTGAAGCCTCTGTCATTGCTCCTCAGAAGGAACATTATGGAGCACATAGGAGTCACCTCACATGACAGTGATTTATGAGGATTTTGGGGGGAGTTCTCGCTTTTCCTTGACTCTCGGTTAAACTGTCTACCTCTCTTGTTACCATATCTAGCTGTCAGTCTCATCTACTCATGCTATAGATCCCCACATTGTCCCAGAGCATAGTATTTCACAATTATAGTCAATTAAATTTTATCCTTTTGCAGGGACATTTTAAGGTTTGCTGTGACCACAGAAGGATATTTTCTGTTGTTTTAAAAGTGGTTTTTAGTAGATTTTCTTGAATTAATATTTCTCTTTTGTTTGTACTTCTTTAACACAAATTCTAGCAATTTCAAGTATAATTTACACCATTAAAATGGTTATTTTCCTGGTAAAAGTGTTTGCAAGCTCTCTCGTCAACAATTTTGGATGTCTCACACATATTAGATGATTTATTTTAAAAGACAGCTTTTAGGTGAGGCATTAGCAGCAGACGTGAAGTAACTCTAGAAATATTAATTTTTAAAGATTGGGTGATAGAATATATCATTAATTTATTATACTATATAATACATTATGCCAGATAACTTACTTTCAAGATTTTATATTTACTCCTTGTACTTCCCTATGCCACCACCTTCTTTAGCAGCCACTGAGACTTAAACAGTGGTTTTAACACAACCAGAATAGTTCTCTCACTGTGTTTCAAAGTTCTAGGCCCTGTGATTACAAAGCCTTCTTGTAGTATGGCAGAAGCCATCACTTACTGCTCTAGCTGCCATACTAGGCATTTCTAATTCAGTAATCCAGCTTTATATTGAGCCTAAATATAGCCAACCCCCTAGTTCTTCTCAAATGAGTTATCTAAACATTCTCTTCTCATAGATAAGATTGTTACTTACAGACTTTATTTGACATAATTCACAACAAGTGACAAGAAGGAATGCCACTTATGTATTGCTGTAACTTAAATTTCAAAATTATATCTGTATATTGGAGCTCATATTAAGACATGGCAGCATTTTCATAGTTATGTCATTGAGAAGGTAACACGGTTTAAATGTCAACCTAAGAGGCAGGTGCATTTATGTTGAAATTGTTCCTTTTATTTGTTATAGCTGTGAATCTTTGGGGAAGTTATTTGGATTTGTGAATCTATTAAAATTTTTTATTTTTTGACATCTACTTATCTTTCATTTTTCCAGCAGCATCACTTTCCCCCTGGAATCTAATTTAATTTTACATGTGAAAAATTTCCAGTAATTTAATGAATCTATTTTTGCATATTAATTTGTTTCCATAGCTCTTTATTCTTGCATGTTGAATTGTCATTCACCTTTGTTAGAATTTGAACATATCCTTCTGCAATAAAATTAAACATCCACATCTCTGTAACCCTGTAAAGATAACACCTTTCATTATTTCACCATAACACTGTATATAGATTTCTTGTTACAAACACTGATTCACAATTCCCTTCCTCTGCAGTATAAGAATTTCATTTTTTTAAAAAAAAGAACTTTCGGGGTCTAGGGATTTAGCTCAGTGGCAAAGCGCCTGCTTGCCAAGCACAAGGTTATGAGTTTGATTCCCGGTACCAGAAAAAAAAAAACTACAAAAACAAAAACAAACAAAAACAAAAGAACTTTCCTCTTCCCTTAAATTCATGTCTGCTGAGTGCAAATACCCAACAAATATTTGGTGAATTGAGTAGAACTGAATCAAGAGTTACAAAAACGTGTTTAGAACCAAGGCAAAATTCTTCCCCATCATAATAACTGTACACGAATGTTATCTTTTGGAAACACGGGTCTAGGTTGCAAGCCAGATGATCACGTCTTCCCAGGTCACTGAATTAGAGTGGGAAAGAATATGCATTGCTTAGCAAATGTACTCTTGGCTTCTAAGCCTAAATTCATGCTGATCCTTGACCTTAAAATTTGTTACAGTTCACTCCTACCCAGCTTCCTCTGTTATTCCTACCTCTCCTATTATTTAACAACACTAAATTCATTCATAAATTCACTCTTAAGGTCCCTGGAATCACTGTATTTGCTGTTATCTCTGTCAGGAGCATATTCTATCAATGTCCTAAATTTATTCTCTTGCCAGTTTACTTTTTGAAGTTCAGTTAAACTATGAAAAACTTCATAATTTGCTAAGGCTTGTATGGATTATTATTTTTTGTTGTTGTTGTTTTTTGGTTTTTGGTTTTTCTCCGGTACCGGGAATCGAACTCACAACCTTGCACTTGCCAGGCAGGCGCTGTGCCGCTGAGCTAAATCCCCAGCCCCTGGATTATTTTTTTTCACACTTGCTTCCACTGAAATCCTCAGAAATAATGTGATGATACTGCAATTGATTGTGCAATTACAATATAGGTAGAAGAGCCATTTCATGTTTTCATTCTCAGAGTGTAAGATGATTCCTGGCAAACTTTTGGAGCTCAATAATATTTTTAAAATTTATACATTTTTAATTCATTAGCAATAGAATTTTATTTTTCACTTCTCTTTAAAATAAATACTAACCTTATCATAGAAATTGCTTCTTCCTTTCAGATGATAGTTAAATATTTGATAATGTAAAAATGTTTGAACATAATTATTATATTAGCAATTTATAAAATGTTAATTGATAGTAATTTTACATATTCATGAAGTATGGAGTAACATACATAAATATAATTTGTAATGATCAAATAATAATAATTAATATATCCATCACTTCAATAGTTTATAATTTCTTTGTATTGGGAACATTTAAAATCTTCTCTACTAGCTGTATAGAAGCATACAATTAGTTATTTGCAACCCAAATTATCTTACTGTGTTATAGGACATTAGAAGCTATTTTTCAATTAAGCTGCACCCGAGTACTCCTCAATCATCCTTAGCACAGTTATTTTGAAATAGTTATATTAAAGGTCCATTTCTATACTCAGAAAGACTGGAAATTTTCCATGAAAGTTCAAATTATAAAATATCTAAAATAGTTGTGAAGGGTTTTTAATTGTTTAATTATTTGTATATTGCTATATAGAAAAAGCAAAATTCTACATTATTATGGAAAGTCTTCATAAACACATGCTAACAACTATTCTACATATGTCTACAAATAGAAAGTACTGAAAATGTTACTCATAATTTAATTTTAATACTAATAGCTCTAGTTAAGGTAGGGTAAAGATGAAGGTGGGTTATTTAGTGTACATAAATTACAAAAGAATTTGCCACCGATATTTTCTGAATGGAAAGTTAAACATCTGAAAATCTAGGACTGATATTAGCATAGTAATGTGTTTTTCAATCTAGTGAGGCAGCAGAGCAATATCTCACATTGAATAGGGATTATTTGTACTAAATTTAAACATCCTTCTATGGTTGGATCTGAGATATTTCTTCTTTGTCTATAAATCTATTTCATGCTTTATCATTATTGTATTAAATCCCTTAAATATTAGGAGTCATATTTAAGAAATGATAAGGATTATTATTAAATTAGACATTTTTAAGATGTTATACATTTGTTAAGATTATCCTGAATATATAAAGAACAATTAAAATTCCAAACAAAAGACACAATCTAATTTAAAATGTACAAAGTACTTGAACAGACAATTCTTCAAGTAAAACTTACAACTGATTGATAAGCCTGTCAAAAGCAGCTCAACATCAATAGATGTTGGTTAAATGCAAGTCATAGCCTAAGATATATTTTGACAACCATTACTATGGTTAAAGTTCTTCAAAGACATTGGATGTGGAGATTGTAGTGGCAAGTTTAGTTCATAGAATAAGCTTGTGGGTAATGAGTACCTGAATATTTTTCACCAGAACACAATACATTATCATGTTGGCCCAGGTTGCTTTTCCCAAATACAAATGTGCTCATATATTTTTTGTTTTTCAATGCCTGTCTTACAAATAAAAAGAATACGGGGTTTGGAATGAAGCTTAAAAATATTTGTTGACTCCATCATTTTGTTTTTTTTTTGTTTTGTTTTGTTTTTTCTCCGGTACCAGGAACCGAACTCACGACCTTGCGCTTGCCAGGCAGGCGCTTTGCCGCTGAGCTAAATCCCTAGCCCCGACGCCATCACTTTGAACTGAGACAAATTAGTTAACTCCGTTGACCTCTGTGTGCTCCTTTAGGAAATAAAGATAATAACATTGTCACCAAGGGAATGCCTCCAGAGTTGTATCTGATATTCTATGTGAAGTGTGTAGCAAAGTTTCTGACATTATCATTGCTAAATAAATGTTAATCTGTGTTACATGATCAGTTTTTATTAAGACCTATTCATGGGGACTTTGAGAGGTGAAGCCTGCAGTCGGAGCAGAGGTGAATATCAGTTAAGACAGTGAGATCCAGCGTAGGAAACACAGAGACTCGCCTCTAACACTGAGTCTAAACAGCCCCACGTACATTTCAATGTACAGAAACCATACCACCATGGTTCTGTAATTCCAGGAAGGAAGTTAGAATATTTCCCTTTGAGTAAATCGACCATACCTCTACCATCACACACACACACACACACACACACACACACACACACACACACTCACGGATGAGACTTGAAGGTGCCCTGACCAAAATGTCATGGGGCCCATTATTCCCACTGTGGGCACACAGAATTTTAATAAACATTTAAAAGTATGACTGCATATTACATATGTTATAAACATTTAAAAATGTCCTGTTAAAATAAGTTTTTCTGTAGCTAATATTAATAGCTATCTGAGAACACACCAGAGTAGTGGGGCCCCATTGACAAAGCAGACCTGGAGAAGTACTCCCTCCCCACATGACAGTTCCCCCTCGAAGAGAAGCCTTATCCCCCCAAGTAGAAGTAGACCTCTTCTAGAGGACTGGGACCCTGCCCACACAAAACAGAACAGAACTGGAGTGGCACCCTCACTTCCAGGTGAAAGAGAAGTTGTGTGACACCTGGGTAAAATAACCCAAGATCCTGGACCAAGACAAGACCTGGGCAGAGAAGAAAACAGCCTGAACTCATAACTATCAATATTAAGTCCAATATTCTACTTGAGCCCCTGCCTTGCAGCCTACATCCAACAGAGAAGGAAAGTTGACCACATTCTCCAGCTACCAGTGGGAGCAAGAACATGTATTGGCCTGCCCAGTACCTACAGTCTGGGATGAGTGAAAAAGTGCCTCCAATGCAAGGTGGTGGTGGTGGGACACCTCAAAGAGCCATAGGTCCAAAAACTAGGCATAGAAGATCATGTCTGGTTAGATCCAAAGACTGCAGATCATGAAAAGAAGCCACTCATTCAATAACATAGGAAATTTTTCTTTAATTGAATTTTTTTATTTTCCCATTTTGTAATATTTTTATTTATTCTTCATTGGGTTTATTTCTACTTTTTCTGGTTTTATTTATGTTTTCCCCTTTTTATTTTTCCCTTATGATTTTTCTCTTCCTTTTTATCTCCTGCTTTTGCTATTTTTCCCCTTCTTTTTCTTGTCTATTCTTTCAAGAAACTGTTCTCTATTGCTCTTTATTAAGACTCCCTATCTAACTTTTCTCTTCTCATATACCATTGATTAACACAGTCACAACGGGGCCATGATTCATACTTCTTGCTGCCAGAAGGCTCTGATCGGAACACATCACATTCCCACTGTTTTGAAACAATAGTGGTATTCATGACTGTCCCATCAGGTGGCTTGTACCACTAGTGGTTCAAGCTGACAGCAATGTGTGAATTTTTAAGATTTTTTCTCATTATCTGGCTCCCCAGAACTCCACCATAACTAGTATATCTAGTAATATTAATGAACTTTTGCTTAGATAAATACTTAACTTCATATTGCTGCTGGTGAATACCATGGTATTAATAAAGTTGTTTCTTTAGTAGATATCTACTGTAGGTCAATAGTAGATCAACATATGATTTGTTCTAGTGTTCATATTATAATTACAGAATGCTTTTATATGTACAAGAGTGATTCTTCATTGATCCTTAGGGTTTGTTAATATGCAGTGCACATCTAATACTATAATAGATGCTGATTTTATTACTATAACAAAGGTGTCATTCCTGTTGCTATTAATTGTTTTTTTGAGATGGCAATATCTAGATTGCCTAGGAATCATTAACAATACTGTGGCCCATTCTGGAGAAATGGTGTGAGATCAAATGCACTGCAATTTCTCATCACAGGAAAACAGTGATGTTTGAATCCCGGGACAGAAACAAAGGCCAGTAGTTAGGCACTCCCAGAATACACCACTGAATAGTAGACATTAACTACAGAATCTTCATACTGGAAACAAAATTTTCCACTGCAATAAACTCATAAGCCTCTACAAAACCAACCAAAGAAAAATAGAAACATGAGAAGGCAAACCAACAAAATACCCACCAACTCACAACTCCCCAAAACTGAAGCATGGGGCAGGAATGGGAATAGACCAAAATCCTCACACCTGAATTATCCAAAATCCTATCAGGGGAAATAAGAACACCGTTCAAAAAAGAAATTGGCAAGATCACAGAAGATATAAGTAACAAGATTTTGGTCCAATTAAGAAATCATCAATGAGTCTGAAGAAAACACTAAAAAAAAGTAGAAGAGCTAAACAAAATGATGAAAAACATCTAGCACAAGCACACAAAAAAATAAACTCCATAAAAGGATTAAAAATAGAAATTCAGCAGATTATAAATTCTATGAAAGGAGCAATTTTACACTGTTGAATTTGGTAATTGATCTGAAAACAATATGCAGTACAAGAAAAATTAAATACTTAGGAATTAACCTAAGTAAAGAAGTGAAAGACCTCTGTGAAGACAAATACAATACTCTGAAAAAGGAAATTAAATAGGATACCAGAAAAAGGAAAGCTATCCCCTGTCTCTGGATGGGCACAAGCAATATAATCAAAATGTGCATACTATTAAAATTGGTGTACAGTTTTAATGTGATCACAATAAAAGTCCAACAGCATTCTTCATAGAACTGGAGAAAATAATCCTAAAATTTATATGGAATAAGAAAAGACCCAGAATAGCAAAAGTAATCTGGGATACAAAGGGCAAAGTGGGAGACATCACAATAGCAGGCTTGAAATTATATTACAAAGCTACTGTTTTAAAAAGAGAAACAGCATGGTACTGACACAAAAACTGACAGGATCAAGGGAACAGAATAGATGATGCAAAAGCAAATCTAAGTACATTAAACTATTTGATCTTTGACAGAGGGGCCAAAAACTTACACTGGAGAAAAGATAGCTTCTTTAGTAAAGGGAGTTGGGAAAACTGGCTATCCAGTTGCAGAAGATTCATGTCTCCTCATGCACTAAAGTGAAACTGAAATGAATGGAAAGTAAATTTGAAAGCAGAAACACCCTCCTGGGAGACAAGATAGGTAAATCTTTTGAAGTCATATTTGTAAGCAGCTCAGATATGATGTTATTTCTCCACTTACAAAAAACCCAGAGTAAAAATAATAGCAAAATAAAAGAAAGCTACTAGGAAGTTGGGAGAGAGATTTTCCTCAAGTGCGAAGGGACCAAGAGATGGAGGGAGGGATTAGGAGGCAAGGACTGAGGGAAGAGAAGGAATTGGGATGCGCACTGTACAAGGACCAACTCCACACAATGAATGCAAACATTATTCACTGCAAATGATTAGAGAAAAAAGGGAAAGCAATCAAGGAATGGATGGAGCAGGGGAGGGAAGGAAGGAAAAGGTGTTGGGAAAAGATGTTGAGGAAAGGAATTAAGATGTGTTCTGTACACGCACCAAATTCTCACAGGAAATGTAAACATATACCACACACATGTACTAAAAAACTAAAACAAAATTGATAAGGTAAAATGAAATTAATAGCCACTTAATTATCAATAAACCCCTTTTGCTTTTATCTTTTTGAGAGAGAGTCTCACTATACAGTTCAGTTTGGCCTTGAGCTCACTTTGTAGCCCAGGCTGGTCTCAAACTCACAATGATCCTCCTGCCTCAGCCTCCCTAGTGCTGAGCTTACAGGCGTGTGCCACCATGCCTGATTTAAACCCCTTTTAAACTCTCTTGCAAAACTTTTTATTATTATGACAAACATTCTTTTCTCTTTAAATGATAACTGTATTTGTTATCTATGTTTTATCTTATGTCATCGTGAGACTTCTGATGAAATGCACAAACACAGACATGCCAGTATGTACATATTTTCATAAAACTATTTATGTACTATATTACTTTGGAGAATTTATGTGTTACGAGTGTCATGTTATACCTATATGGTTTAAGCAAACATATATTCTCTATCATTACTAAGTGAGATTGTTTTGAAGTTTTTTAAAAAATGATGTTAGGCATTACCTTCTTATTTGATGCTAGTCAAATAAATGCACATTATTCTTCATGAAAATATCAGGAGAACAGATATTATATATACTCAAGCTTTTCACTCTATGCTAAACAGGATTTAACAATAAACAATGACAACACACGCTGGGAGTGGTGGTGCACACCTGTAATCCCAGCACTCAGGAGGCTGAGGCAAGAGGATCATTGTGAGTTTGAGACTAGTCTGGGCTAAAAAGTGAGGTCAAGGACAGCCTGAACTGTATAGTGAGACCCCATCTCAAAAAGACAAAAAAAAATAATAATGATGACTTAACTAATCAACATATATTGATATTTATTTTGGCAAAGTACTTCCACAATTAGAATGTAACAGTCATGTGCAGAGACTGACCACCTGAGGCAGGCATGTTCTTAGTACGATGGTGGATGAACTATTTATCCTGATGGTGAGATGTATGCTGGCATTGTTTCCATTTCATAGTAATGAGAATAGGCAACCGATTTATGAATATGTGGAGACTGTTCTCACATATTTTAAGATTATTTTAAGGGGGAGTTCCTACCATTTGAACTGCAATGTTTAATATATGTCAAATTTTAATATCCATTAGAAGAGTATGGAACAGAAAGAACATTGACCTCACTAATCAGAAATCATGAAATTAAATTTTTCTCAGGCAATAAGTTACAATATTGCTTATCTGAACTCTTTGGGACTAAAAACAGAGCAAAAGAGGAACATTATATGAGGGCATTATTTGAAGTCTTTCAATTTTGGAAAAAAATGATTATCCAAAACTGGGATGGGAAACTGTCTGCCTGGTAAGTGCAAGGTCTGGAGTTGGAATCCCAGTACTATAAACTGTATACACACACACACACACACACATACACACGAGATAGCTAAGGTAATTGTACTACTAATTTCGATTAGTTTATTCAAAGGAAGAGTTATTTGTCTGAAGAGTATATTGTCTGATCAATCTTTTATGCCTATATCTGGTAATCTAAGCAAGTACTTTTTGGATAACATATGTAATATAATAACCATTATTATTTTCTTATCATCTTGTTTTGAAATTCTGTATCATTTTTATTATTTTTTATTATTGTCTTTAAAATAAAAAAATCCTCGATTCATGGTTATCAAAGAGACTGCCAGGGTGCCCTCAGATGCACTTGTGGTCACCACCAACTTTACGTTCTCCATCCACTGCAGCACGGGAAGCAATGAGCACATAAAACTGGCTACAGTGAAGACACACATATTTGCAAATCAAAACATAGCTGAGTCTGACCACCAGTGCCATTACTCAGAAACTGTACAAATTTAAACTTTACAATGTGCCAAACCTCCACTTTTATTTCTAGAAATTGGAGATATTCTCTTCATGTGCAGTATCTCTGAAAATGAAATGAGATTGTATATTCAGTGTTTGTCACAGGGTCCAGAGCATGCATGCACACACACATACACACATGTACTAATGTTCACACTATTGTAAGTACAATTTATTTCTCCACTGATAAAAAGCATAGTAAATGGTTTGGACATTTTTTCAAAAGGAATACATGAGCAAATACAACCCCTATCTCAGGTGAATGATGATAATCAAATTCTATCTACAAAATGAAGTATTGAGATTTCAAAGGAGTAACACTTGTAATGAAGTAACCTACTGACAGCTAACTGACCAGAGGGAAGGTAGGAAAGAGGAAAGTGAGGGTTAGACCAGAAACTCAGTGGGATGAAGGCATCTTAAGACCCAGTGTCCCATACAAACAGAGTCACAAGTCAATAGTATTTCCAAGGCCACAGAAACAAGTATTAGACTCAGGCTAATGTTGTGCGCAGTGTTCATAACACCTTATTATTTCTGAGCTTCTCTTTCATTTCCAGTGAAGGATCGGGTCAATCCTTTGTACCACAAACGTGCGCTAATAACCTGTACTGCAAACATGCTCTCGTTCCCCCTTGCAACAATTACTTATGCACAGTTTTGCCAAAGAGAACATTTTATATTTGTATAAGAATTCTATTTTTCAATTTTTGGAAAGCACTATGTACTGTAAACACGTACTAATAAAAACATAAAAGTATATATTTATCCAAAAAACCCACAATCCTGAAATCCAAAGACACAGTCCTCTTTAAGAGGGTCATAAGGCACATGCCATTCCCTATCTCGGCCCCGGCAGGCACGTTGTACATGTAAGGCTTTGGGAAAGCCAACTTCAAATGCTAGTTCATTTTTAAAAACACCTTTGACTTTAAAATGTACTTGAGTTTAAAAAAATTCCTTAGTTAACTTATCTGAAAATAAAAAACAAACAAAATGAAAAAAAAAAAAAAAAGAAACTTTGGAAATTGACTAGCTAGCCCTCAGGGTTCTGCAATGTGGAATTATCATGTGTTAATATTTTATCAAAGCTATAATAACCACTGAAGAGTAGTAGCTGTGATTTTTTACACTTATAGTTTGTGGCATTCTTCTTGATAGTTATATCTTAATTTTACTGAAGGTGGGAGTTACACGAATTTAATTGCTTAGAAAAGTGAATATTTTGCTTCAAATCAAGAAAATCTAACTGCAGCCACCTTACATTTATTTCGTACTTACCTTTGTGTCTCCTGTTTCCCAGAGAGCCTTTCAGGTGGCTCAGGGTGCTGAAACGGCTGTGACTGAACAGACCAGGAGGGTGGCCTTTCAATTTCAGTCTCCCTACATATATACAGACGAAAGGCAGGGACTTGATGGCTGAGAAGCTTCTATTGAAAATTCCTTACCTTGCCGTCACTGAAAGTCCTTCACAGACACCCAAAAGCACTAAAAAGAAATGAGAAGCAATGCCCATGCCTGTCTGAAGTAACTAAGGACAAGGACCTTTGAGGAGTTTTGTGAGCCACTGAAATTGGTTTTTGAGGGCAAAATTTGTATTTGTCTCTCTATTTTATTGCATTTCCATCTGACCACAGCCCCTACAGATGCCGCTTCATGCTTCATGTATTTTAGCTAGCGAATCTGCAGAAGGCTCCTGGGAGAGACATCTTTTAGCACTCAGAACTGCTTTCTTTTTCCACACTCTTTCTCTGGCCTCTCAAGGAATCATTTTGTTTCGCACTTGAGGGGGCTTCTGCTAAGTGGCCTGGAAGTGAGATTGCTGTGCATCCATCTTGACAAAATTAATCCAAAGGAGTGAAAATGCCAAAAGGGAGCCAGTTGCTTCCATTCTGAGCAATTCCTCCAGTTGTCTGACTAAGAAAACAGGATACTTCCTGCCAACCTTGCTGCCACTCTTTTGAGGGTTATCCATGCATCCTGCTTCCAATCAAGACCCTCATCAAAGCTGAAGGGAGGTGAATCCTTAACAAGCAGGAGCACAATCTCATATAGAAACACAAATGCACAGCTGATCTCATCAGTCCCTGGAGACACTGCAATTGAATTCTTTAGAGATTATACAAGCGAATCAACGGCAGAGAAAATAATTCTCAGTGCACAAAAGGCACACGGTCCCGAAGCTTGCATGAGTAATAACAGCACTGGCTTCAGGATCAGGTGTGGGTACCTTAATGTCTACTCCTTGCTGCAAGTTTATAAGGTTTTGGACAGCTCAGACTCTGAGCTTCAGTTTCCTCACATCTAAGCAGGAATGACAGTACCATGATGGGGCAGATAAAGCACAGAGGAGTAGTGAGAAGAAATGAGAAATCCTCAGCAGGGAGGGGAATGAAGACAAAGATGGCATATGGAAGAATTTATTCCAGATGGACTTGTGCTATCACAAAGTTTGAACTGGAAAAGAGGCCTCCTCTGTGTCCTCTCCCTTAGATTCCAGCCTTGTACTTTACACTGCTCAGAGCATTACTTCCCTTGCCTGCACCTTTGCATGGACAAAGAGGCTGTGTCTGAACATAGCTTAACGCTTTTGCTTGTGTTTGTATAGGGTCAAACACTGAGTAATCACTTAACTAAAACTGAAAGATTCATTAAGCATTACACGGATGGATATATTCAGTTCTCTTGAAATTATAGATCTGCAATTATTTATTTGATGCTTATTTCCTACCAAGGAATGCTGCCACCTGAGAGTTTTATTCTCTGGTTGAATAGTAAGTTGGAGGTAGATTTAGCGCTTGAATACATATCTCCAGGGTCCCAAACACTGCAGTCTTTCTGCTACATTGCACTGCCTCCCTCCATAATGCTTGTTTTTTTATTCAGATGTCAGAAAATGAAGAATTGGGGTCTGTGTGGTTTCTGATAGAGCCAGTACAGCTCAGTTTTTCCCATTTTAGCTTCTTAGAGTAAATCTTTATGAAGTAACTACAACCTTTACCAATAACTTGCACTAGCTAAAAATATGTACTGGGAATATTTCAATTCAGTTAAACATATGTGAGCATTTTTTGACAAAACACATATACCAGCAATCTGACAAATTACTGATTAAAGAGGAAGAGTGTTTGTCTTTTCTTATAAAACCTATAAATGCATGGGGAAAGAACAGCCTTGTATTTAAGAGTTGAATGGGTTATTTTATGATGAATGAATGAATGTTAGAAATCTTCACAAGTTGATGAAAACTACTTTCAAATCTGATCTTAAAATATTTATGCAACTGAAACACTGTGACCTTCCATTTTCATAGTACCAATTAAAAATCATTAGCTTAGCTCTTTCTGATTCAAGATTTGTGATAAGCATGACTGAGAAAAGCTGATATTTAGTTTAAAATTGTACTAGAATAAGAGTTCTTAAGCAAGTTCCTGTAAGAATAATATTGCCAGGGCAGTGATTAAATTCCTTAGGTTAGACTTTGTTTCTTTCACTTAGCCATAATTTTCATTTTGGAAGCAGAGCTCCGTATCTTTGTGTTTAAGTACATTAAAAACTATAACTTGGGGTAAATCAGTAGTTTTACCTAAGAATCAACTTCTTCCTCTGTGAGACAGAGATAATACTGGTAACCTGTGTGCTTCACAGAATGACACAAAGTGTTGCATGTGTCTGTATTGTCCATGAAAAGACCCTCAGCACAGGCTATGGTATGATTATAAATTATTAAACTTTTGGTTATTTGTGAATGATTATAAGTTATTTTTGCTCATCAAGAAAATCTACCCATGTCTTAGGTTTTGGCTTGGTTTTTGCTTCTGGATATATCTAAAAGCGTCAAGCCTCCAATTCAGGATACATTTCTTTTCAGTTGTCTTTAATACGTACTTGTCAATCTCTTAATTCATTGTGAGGTTTTCCTATATTTTATGTCTGAATATGCCCTAGCATTCTCTTCAGTGATAGACTGAAAAACTCCTTGAAGTATTTGCTCCCCATTATAAACTTATCATTCTTGAGCAAGAATAATAAAGACTTGCATTCTCATTCATGTAAGACTAACCATATCATTTGCTCTGGCCAATAAATATGGTTGGCTCACAGACTGTTTCTGAAAGAAGCCTTGAATAAAAGTACTTGATTACCAATGTATATTTTTTTCTTCTACCACAAACTTGCTTGTAGCATAGATAAGCTTCTTTGTCATCTTGGATCTCAGATAGATGGGATAGTACAGGACTACATACTAGTGTAAATGAACACATGAGATAAGCAATATGATAACTGCACTACTAAATCTTTTATATCCTGAAGTTGTTTATTATCACAAAATAACTACACCTAAACTCCCTAACACAGTTTTATATAATACAAAACTGTGCAGGTCACTCCTTCCTTATAACATTTCATCATTACCTACTGTATAACACCCCAGTTCCAAAGCTTGGAGTTTTAAAGTTCTCATGCCCGGATTCCTTTGCACCCTTCCTACCTTCCTTTGCCTGTTACTCCCACAATGCCCATCACAGCATCCAACAATTCGATATTGCTTCGAGTAGTCAAAACTTCATTCTACAAGGACACTTTCTGTACTCCTAGAAGATTTTCATTT
Organism: Chinchilla lanigera; assembly: GCF_000276665.1. Taxonomy (NCBI): domain Eukaryota; kingdom Metazoa; phylum Chordata; class Mammalia; order Rodentia; family Chinchillidae; genus Chinchilla; species Chinchilla lanigera. Next base: position 11,214,354 of record NW_004955414.1, on the reverse strand, counting down.
ATTCTTCAGAACCTGATTCAAACTGCATTTTCTTCAAGAAGTTCATGCTATGCCCTGTGATCCTAAGTCCACTGCTGTGGTATTCTGCCTTTTCACTTTCTTCTATAAACCTACATAGTTTAAGATACTGAAAGTGCGTGATATAATTTCTGAGTTAGGAGTACATTTATTTTCTGTTCCTGAAAATATTTGGCCCAAAGAGACAATAAACATTGCTTTGTGTTTCTTTCTGTTTTGTAGTGAATGAAGTTAAAATATATGTTATATGTTTAAAATGAAGGATTCTCATTTTCTGGCGTGTCTAAGTCTCGATTTCTCCCTCAAGAACGCTAATTTTTGTAAGAGAAAGTGATTTGAATTTATTGAGTAAGACATTTAAAATAGAAATTATTAATCATCTTCAATATGATTTACAAACATATTTTACTAGTTCTCCTGCAGTCGCATTGGGCAACTATTAATAGTGGTTTTATCGACTGAAATCTTTTAAAAGAGAGCTGTCTCATTTGAAAATCCAATGAACATGTCAGAATGCAGTTGAAATCTTCTAACCTTTCGTATTTCATCTATTTCAGTTCAGCGACATGCCCCACCCTTTTGATACACTCCTGAACCTCGTGCCTCTGCAAGCCACTCTACAGAGGTACATCAGGCATATGCTGGAGGGGAGAGATACACATGCTCCAAGTCAGATTCCTGTAAGAGCCTTGCAGGCAAAGATTAATCTTCCATCTTCATTGAAAACGCTCCCCTTTAAACAAGACCATCATTGCTACGTACTCCAAAGACATGTCTGTGAAGGACTGCAGTTACACTGCAGTTTAGGAATGAAAACTCTGAGGCTCAGTTTGCTCTGTCTGGGTGTCCAACAGGACAAGTGAAGCACCAAACAGGAAAAGTTAAGAAAATGACAGTAAGCTTGAAACTTTCAGTCTAGTTGGGAAAGTGCCACATAGAGTAAAAAAAGTAATTGGGTTGTTTAGCAGTTTAATAAGTAAGTGGTACAAATCAAGTGATAGGAAGGGTGGGGGGGGAGCAAGCATGCGTAAATTATTCTTCCTCCATCAGGAGAAGAAAAAAGGAGGGAATACCAATGTAGAGTAAAGAAAAGTGATATTGAGTCAGACTCTGAAGGGTGCATGCACGTGCAAAGGCATAGTGTGCACAGGACACAGGGGTATAAAACGTATCACAGGTTTGGGGACAATGTTGCCATACCTCTAAACCAATGAAAATGATGCCAGTATACATATTGATGAGCAGCCAAAACCAAGGTCTGTGCTATAAATTACATTTTCATTCTGCCTAGGCAACTCCTCTGGTTAAAAAGACCATTATGAATGGGTGGGTTTGAAATTGAGCAGGATTTGTAAACCTGATGTGGGGGATAGATTCAACCTTAAGCAGAAAGGGAAAAGAAAGAAAGGTGCTCTAAAATTCTGTAAAACTAGGCTGTATTTGTTTATCCGAATTATTCACCACTGTACCAGACATGGTTTGGCTTAACAGGCATCTTGGTCATACACAGATAAGCACAGGTACACACATTCACAGACTACAGCATTTTCAACTAAAACATGGTTAGTTAAATGACAGTAGCTCCTAAGATAGGATGTCATGTGGTCATTTAAATCACATTTATAAATATTTGAATGGTGTGGAAATGCTTACAATGAATTTAAAATAGAGAAATAAGTTATGAACATTATCATTATAACCTATGAAGAGTAGGCATAAATATGCATTGTTGAAAAAGAGAAGGAAATATACTGACATTACAACAATAGGTTTCTTTTTTTTTTTGGTTTTTCTCCAGTACTGGGAACCGAACTCACGACCTTGCGCTTGCCAGGCAGGCGCTTTTGCTGCTGAGCTAAATCCCCAGCCAACAATAGGTTTCTTTGGGAGGTGTACTCCAAGACTCCAAGACTATCTATTCCTTCATATTTTTCTGTGCTCACCAATTTTTCTTGGATGAGCATGCATATTTATAACAGCAAATACAGAAAAAAATGCACATTGCTAAATCAAGCCTACAAATTTTAAAAGTGAATATCACAGCTCATCCTCGGTAGGATTAGTTTTGCTTGCCGTAGGCAAAGCAGTTCACTCACTAGTGTTAAATACCCTCACTGGAAATAATTGACTCATATTAGCAAGAGTGCTTAATGAAACATTATGATTTACCTCGATCAACTGTTCAATTGCATTTCAACTTCAAGAACTGCCTTAACACCTTACACAATGCAGGACTCAGTTGACCTTTTATATAGGATTAAAGTGCTGTATAATTAACTTTTTTATATACAGAGTTAAAACTTAATGAAAACGTGAGGTGAAATGCCAAGACCTAATTTGCAGACTCTTTTCCTGTTAAACATCATGAGCTCCTATAGCTTAGTTGACGTCTTTCTTTCTCCCAGGCACTTTGATTCTTACCAGGTCAAGATTGCTAAATGCATCCAGATAGTTCACCACAAAGAAAGCACAGAAAGCAAATTCGAGCAATGTGAAGCCAAGGGAAGAAGAAGAGAGGTTAAATTCCTGTGTATGGCAAATTCTATGAGACTTTGACTTTGGAATCAGATGAATGTAACCTTCAATCTCAGCTCTGCATCTACTGGAAGTGTAATTATATCCAAATTATGAAATATCCCTCAATTATTTTATAATGAAGGGAACAACAATTGTGTCTCATAAGCACTATGAGTGATATTTATTAAGACAGCAGATAGAAATCATACCTGCTAAATTAGAAGGGGCAAAAATAATCTATTGTTAATTCACTAAAGACTATGGAGATGTGGCCCATTATTTTGCCTGCACATTCAGGTCAAACAACTCTCCCTCCTCATCCTTTCCCTTCTATCTGCACCCTTGGCCTATAATAGAGGGAAATACTTGCTCTTTGTTGAACATCTTAATATTTTCTACTTACGGAGAAAGTGATTGTATTTCTCCAAAATCTAATCGCCTCATCTTCAACTGTAGGAGAATTTTCACTTAATACATGGCTCCCAGAAATATGCATGACCTATCCCAGCCTCCTTGGCGGGCTCACTGCCAGTATATTTTGGGAAATGAGATAGAAGAGTGTCATGGGGTGACTTCCTACAGTTGTCTCTAAGCTTATGGTCTTCCTCCTCCTTTTCGCTCATTTACTTTAACCTGTTCCATACATACACACCACAGTTTAAACCAAGAGAATGCAGGTCATGGCCACAGATAGATAGAGGAGTTAGTTGGAAAACTCATGTACGCTGTTTCTGCCCTGGAACTTTACATTGGACAATAGCATTGTCGTCAGTGCTAAAACTATTATTATAGTATTAGTTTGTTTCTGCTACTCACAGCCAAGCCTCATCCTACCTGACAGAATGCCAAGCTTTCCACATATGCTACTGACTGTCTGGCATGTTATGTCCTGGATTTATATTGGAAGGAAAAGTCTACCACTTTCCATGAAGACTCAGTTTAATTATTGCTTCTTCCAGGATTCCTTCCTGGAATCTCTATGCCTGGCAGTGCTCAGCAGGTAGATCATTTTCATCATGGCAATTATCATGGTGTGTTTTAATGATTATCTTTTCTGTTTGCTTCCTTCTCTGTGCTGTGAAACCCTTGGGGCTGGGTGTTGTGCATTATTTATCTTGATTACATATGCTTTTGACGAGGCTGGTCTGTGGTAGCCATGCTTTAAGTTTTGGAAAAAAAAAATAAGTGGACAAATGAATAACTAGCAAAAAATGAAAAGAAATCCCAAGAATTTCTCTATTACTATTCATTCAAGGTCCTCCTATCAGTCAATTTTGTTTTCTTATCTGCCCATCTTTTCCGCTCAGCAAGAGAAAGGACTTACTTCAGCATTGAGTAACAATTGCTTGTGGAGTTCCTTAGTCACATCACAATGCCCTCCTCCAAGTTTTGTTGTGAATTCTTATCGATTTTTCTAACCAGAAATCTCAGCTTCACTGATGTGACTGCGAAGGAAAGTAGGAAGAACAGTGTGAAATCCATCCACTACCTAAATCTTCATTATCTTCTGCTGTTCTTGTTGCAAGATGATTCAATTACAGAGTATGTTCTCAAGTCTTTTTTGTTTCTTTTTTCCCCCTTAGGGCTGCTTCTAAAAAATTAAACTAGTTACATAAAAGAGATTATATCGCCTCTCTTCCAAATCTCAGGAAAAAGTGAATCATCAGAAACTAGAATAGACCAACACAATTTATTTTGATTTAAACTTCAGATTAGTTCATTGTTGAGACTTAATGTGCCAGTATATTGCCACTACAAATTTTTCTAAAATATCAATACAGAAATGTAATTAGATCTTCTTTCAAGGCCTTATTTTGTCCAATCTTCACAATAAAAATTGCTTTCTAAAGATTCTCTTTATAATACCAAATAGAACATATTGTTTAGATTTTTGCATGTGGTAAACATGGCCCAGGCTCTATTGCCACAACTGAGACACAATGCAATTCAGGCTCAGTTGACTTCATTTATGATGGCTTCATCCAATTGAAAAGTTATTTTAATGTAAAATGGATGCTTTCTAAGGGTCAGAGGATTTTAGAATTTGAACTCTGCTTTCTCAGTTTTTAAGTGATACAGGAATGGGTAAGCAAACAGAAGTTTGTCTTGATTGTAATACAGTTCTAACTGAACTCTGTAGCAGTGATGGAAAAGCCGCCAGGAATGTGAACCATCTCCCATGAATAATATTTGCATGGGACCGTGAAGATGTGTTAGACATGCAAGGGCATAAAGAGAAAAAAGTGTTTCAGATTTAAGAGGACTTGCAGCGTGATGTGGTTTAGATCCAAAAATATCCCTAAAAGTGTCTTGTTCAGAGGGTGTGGGAGCTTTTAAAAAGTCATGAGATCATTGGGTCACTGTACTCAGAGAAGCAATCCACCCATGAGGCCTGTAGGGGAGTGGGCTTTTAGCGGGTAGGGCGCGGTTGGAGGCAGCTCACAGGGATAGCGGCCTGGAAGAGTTTCTCCTTGTCCTCTGCTCCTCCTTTCCTTCTGCTTCCCACGTGTGTGGGTGAGTGGTTCTCCTCTGTCATGCCTTCTACCATCCCAGTTCTGCCTTGGACTGAACTCACAGGGAAATGAGGTGAAATAAGCCTCAGCTCCTTTAAGTTGTGTATTTCTTGTATTCTATCTCAGAGACAAGAGAGCAAACAAAATGAGAAAGAGATGAGTCTGGAGAGGGAAGGAGAAAGAGGCCCAAAGCTCGCTCTGCTATTTCAATCATCCTTTGGCTTGTTCATTATGTAATCAGCAATCATCCACTGAACGTTCACTATGCTCCGGGGATTGTTCAAACACCTGGGTAACGAGCGTGAGCAAAACTGATTGAATCCTGCAGGGATGGAGCTTACATTCTAATAAGTGCAAGAAACAAAAAGAGGTACACTATTTGGTACTTTCGGTGATATAAACCTGGAGTACAGTGAGGGTCAGTCTGGTGTTATAAAGTAGGATAGTTCGAGTGGGTTTCAGTGAGAAGGTGGCATTTGAGCAAGGTTACAAGGAGGTGGTGGAATTAGTTCCCCAAGGATCTTGTGGTGGGAACATTACAGGCTCTGTGGCCTTGGCAGAGGTTACATCTGTCACATTAGGTTCTGCGACTGTTAAATTTGATTGATAATAATAATGAAGTTTTAGGGTTGTTGTGATAATTACATGAGTTAACTTAGTCATTATTCCTTGCAAAGTATCTGGCACAGCATAAGTATTTATCTAATGCTGCTACTATTTTTATTCTTATTGTTGCTAATTTTTGATGTTATTATTAGTTCATGAATGCAGTACATAATGCTGCAGTACACAACTCCCTGGAGAGGAGTTGGTGAACACACGGCACATCTTCATTTTCTTTGGCATCTCCTTTGCCTTCCCTCTCTCTATCCCCCTTCATCTCTTGATCTTCTTATCTGAGAAACACCTGTCTTCTTACTTCCTCTTATCTATCACATATTTTGCATAGTTATATTTTGTGTTTCTCATGTAAAAGAAACCATGTGATATTTAAACTGATCAGTGTGATTTATTTTTCTTAACATTATGGTCTCAAGGTGCACCTATTTTCCTACAAATGACTCAAGTATATTTCTTCATGGCAGAGTAGTATTCCATGTATGTAAATAGCACTTTTCCTTTATTCATTCATGTCTTGGTGGACATATGGGCAATTTCCAAGATTTAGCTATTATGAATGTGGTGTTACCAACATGAGTATGTGTGTATCACTGTAATATAATGTCTTCAACTCTCTTGAGAGACAGCTAGAAGGGAATACAGTAGCTGAATCAAATGGAACTTCTAGTTTTATATTTTTGAGAAATCTCCCTACTGATTTCCATGGTGACTGAACAAGTTTACAATACCAACAGCAATGTAAAAGTGTTTCTCCCCCCTGCCCAGCCTCATCAGAATTTATTATTATTTGTGATGGACAAATAGCATTTTCTTAGCTGAAGGTTCAGAGAAGAACAAGACATTAGATCCTGTCTCACATGAGAGTATGAACGCTAGCTAGATTTGTAAATTTCTGTCTAGACATGGAGGACAAGGACTCTCTCACATTTGAGCTTCAGTATCCCTAGACGTCTTTGGTCTCTGCTACTCTATGAACTTCTGAAGACTCTCCATTTTCTATATTGAACAATATAGTTAGTTTCTTAAACTTATGCTATTGATTTAACCTTACTATTTTGCCTCATGCTTGGGATACATTTTCCTGCATGTTCTAGCTGGAAAATTTCAAGTATCACTTATAAACTAATTTGAACATCACCTGCTATAAAATTATTTTTCTAAACCCTCTGCTCTATGCTGTCACTGGAACTCCAGCAAACTTCAAATTTGTTATTTGTCGTGCTGTGCTGCAATTACTTATCTATAGAAATTTCTTTCCCTTCCAACCTACGACCTTTTGAAAAGAGAGAAAAAAGTTATAATTTTTGTATACATAATGCTTCCAGCATAGTAGGTTCCACTCAATGTTTGAGGAATTAGTTGATGAAGGGGTAGTTGCTCTGCCATTTATTTGACATATCATTATAGGACTGTAACAAGTAAATGTAGGCCTTGTATTTGAAGTTTACACAAGTTCACCTTTTCTAAAACAAAATACTTTGCATTTTGTACTTGGGGAATAAGTACATTTTTGACAGGGAGGGAGATTTCATACTATAGAGCTGTAAAGATTAAATTCATGTTTCATATTAGAATGGAATATTGTCTTCTCAGTCACTTAATCAATAAAAGAATTGAAGTGCTTCATGAAAATTGCAATTTATCCTAACACTAAAATTAAATATTATGTAATGGTCTTGGTTACTTTTCTCTCATTGCTGAGACAAAATACCTAACACCCAAATTAAGAGGGAAAGAGTTATTTAGCTCATAGTTTGTGGAGGTTTCAGTCCATACTTGTCTGGGTCTGTGGCAGAATGGCGCAAGGCAGAGGGCAGCAGTTCATGGTGGAGGAAAACAGGAAAAGCAACAAGGTAAAAGAGAGGAGCAAGAGCAACCTTCTTTCCTCCCTAATGTTGTACACAGGTTACCCGCCCCAGGGTGGGTGTAGCACTCACAACCATACCCCAGTATTGGACCATGAGTCAGTCAAAAACTCTAGAAACCCACCCCATGAATGCATGAGGCTTTGGAGGGACATCTAGACATAAACCATAACAGTAATAAAATGTAGTCTTGTATCATAACTGTCAATATCTGATGTAGATAAAACATATAAATCTTTTTTTCACTATTTTGAATGAGTCATAAAAATATACAATTCAAACCTAGATGACACAGATGGGCCAAAATTTACAACAGAACTGGCTGTTGATATAATCTTTAACGTTTTCGAAGATATTTACAGGAAAAGAAGAAGGTGCAGTGATCCCTCACTATCGTGTGAGTTACATTCCAGAGATCCCTGCAATTAGTGAAAATCTGCGAAGTAGAATTGTTATATTTATTTTATTATTTATATATATTTTAAGGCTTTATAAGCCCTTCCCACACTCCTATTAACCTTTCCCACTCTCTTATTAACCTTTCCCACACTCTTATAAACACTTCATATGCTCATAAACACTTTCTACCCTCTTAAGCCTATATAATTTTAACATGTAAAATTCTATATGGGTACTTGACATGAAGTGGTAAAGGAGAGATGCTGAACGTATGGGCACAGTGCAGGAGAGCAAAGAGATTGATGTTACAGTCATGGAGCCAGTCAGCTTCCAAGATACAGAACACAGTGCTGTGTATGGTCTCCTAACATTTGATCAGCCAATAGTGTGCAGTGTACAATTCCATGTTGGCAAACTTGTGAAGTGGTAGTGGCATACTGCATTTCCATTGTGTACAGTATGGTGTTCATCTGCTGATGAAATGCATACTGTATTTTATTTTGGTTTAATATTATTTTAATGTATTTGAATTAACATTTTTATATTGCTTTAAATTTTTAGGCAAAATAATTAAAATGATAAATATTATGTAAATACCTATATATTACAAAATTCCATGACATAGGGAAAACTTCGGGATACAGAATTAGATATAGGTTTTTAAAAACCAGTGATATAGGACAGCCACAATAAGTGAACCTCGATATAGTAAGGGACAACTGTAATTTTGCACCAAACAAAGCAAAGGATAATTTCCACCAATCAATACTCAGTTTTAGTCATGATATAAAATTTTTAATTTAATAAAATGAAATTATTTGCCAAAGAAGCATTTAAGATGATTTATAAACATAATAATAAGAAACGGAAAAATAGCAGATAACTAGAGTTAGAAAATTGAATTATTAATTTTTTTCTAAAGAATTTCTTCACTAGAAATTCACTAGAATTGTGAGCTACAATTTAAAACTTGGCTATCTTTCCTGTTACCAAAGACAAGAATTGAAACATAATATACATTACACACATATACTGTACATATTACATTGTGTAGAATATAATATATTGTAATTTATATACAGAATATATTAGAATATATGTAGAATATATAAGAATCTATACATATTTGAAATATATAATATATACTGAAAACACTATGTGTAATAGAAATTTTGCTTTGAGAAATTTTAAAGCATTCTTAAAACTAATTCTAAAGTAAACCTGTCAAAAGAGAGATCATGTGACTTAATACATAATTATCTTATAATCAATGAATAACATTAATTAGAACTGTAGCAGTAATCCTAATGAGTATAAGGGCAAAAAGGATGCAGAATCCTGAATAGTTGTGATAACCTGGCATATGTCAAGTTGTATTTCATGTATTCTACACAAAATATCTGCTTTATTTCTGACTATCAGTGTCACCATTGTATAAATCAGAAAACAGTTCAACACAACACAGTTACCCTTTCAACATATTTATGATTGCAAGCTTCATGTATCTCCTGTTTTTCTTTTTTTTGAGAGGGTCTCACTATGTAGTTCAGGCTGGCCATAAGCTCTCTGTGTCTCCCAGGCTGCCCTTGAACTTTCCGCAAACATGCTGCCTCAGCTTCCTAACTGCTGGAATTATAACCATGCAAAAATCTGGCTATTTCGATGGATCCTCCTTCAATAATAAGTCTATAATAACTATAGAAGTAGTTAATAGTTTTAGTTATAAGATTAAAGTAAAAATCATCAGTACAATTTAGTTAGGAAACTAAGCTAATCTGTTAAAAACTACTGATTTCTGCTGGTTTAAATTGATCCATGAACAAAACTTTGATATCTTGAAGTAGATTTAAAAATTTCACTAGAAAACTCTTCTTTGCTTCTTTGAGCAAACAGATAAACAGCTATTTTGCACTTATACCTTGACAAGGTCATGAGTTGCCAACATACAGACTCAAACTCAGAAGTACTAAGTAAACACTAACTAAGCAGTCACTGTGGTAGGTGTTGTATCTCATTTAACCTTACTACAAAGAATCATTATTCTTTGCTACTATTATTTCTTCAACACATACTCAGTAAATACTTAACTGTATTCTGGACACTCTACCACATATGAAGGTACATGCTTTTATTTTAAAATATAAGTGGAAGAGTCAAAATTTGTGAGAATTTAAATTTCTACTCAGTTAATAATGAAAGCACCAGGCAGTTCAACCTTTATGGGAAACATTCAGTAATGATTTTTTGTATAAGTCCACAGGAAAGTATATATTAATGAATTTTAAAAGTAGGAACCCAACTTTCATTACTCACACTTTCCTTAAATGACTAACTATTAATGCCAAACCAGAACCAATCATTTTCATATACATAGGGATGAGACAAGTAAAAACTACCATTCACATGGAAATGATGGGATAATATTTAATGCAACAATGAGCTTCCTAAAAGTAAAAGGGTATTATACAAGGATACAGATAATTTTCTGGTTTACTTATTTGGAAGAAACAATGCCCATCTAAAACAGTAGCTCAAGATTTTCCAGTCTGAAGAAAAATGTAAAATTGCTTGGAAATTGTAGTTCAAACATCATCTGTCCTAGAATATGGTAGTTTGGGAAAATTGTTTTGGAATTTTTAGCTCTGGGTGTGCAAAGGAAATGTCTTAAAGTCACTAGTAGAAATATACTACTGAGTAGCAATACGGAACATCTACTCTCAGGAAATCTTGGAATGGGTAAAGCAAGCTCCTTACATGCAATTACTCAGCATTAGAGAGGATTATTATTGATATGTCAACTTCAAATGAGTAACCACACAAGGCAAGCATCATGTTACCTCAGTTACCCAGAGGCGCACCGCCACTGCTCTTCAGTTTTGTGTATCTGATGTGTGGCATTGGAATTTAAAAATAATGGTACTCAGAAGTAAAAAGCTAATTATTAATAATAATAATAATAATAATAATAACTATTATTATTGAGACAGGGTCTCAACATGCAATTCAGGCTGATTTTGAGCTCACTTTGTAGCCCAGGCTGGTCTAGCACTTGGAACAATCCTCCTGCCTCAGCCTCCCAAGTGCTGGGGTTACAGGCATGCGCCACCATGCCCAGCTGATGGCAAATTATTTCAAGCAGCAGTAGCACCAGACTGACAAATGTTGAGGTGCTGCCCTCCCCAACAGCTGCCACTGCACACAGTGAGCCACCCTTGGCTCTCACAGGAAAATTCTTTAAAGGAACGGTACACTCATTGCATTGATGAAAAATGAAATATTTTAAATTTATTTATCTAAAAAGAGCAAGGTGGCATGGATTTGCCATGATGCATATCGCTACAAAGGTTATTTCAGAGCAGAGATTTATTTTATGTTGTCAAAAGCAGAGAATATTCCAAATAAGTTGAAACTGGGCTTTATTAGTTTCTCTCTTCCAAAAAAAGGAAATGGTCTTGCTGGGGTCATGTAGGATCATGAAGACGGTGTTATTCCTCCTCTGGGTGTTCTGTTTAGCAGACAGGGAAAGGAGTGACATTAACATTTACTGAGTTTCTGGATGGCAACTGAGTACTATACTTGGCATGGATGATATTTAATTTCATTTATGTAATAACCCAAAGAGGTAGGTGTCCTAATACTTTAAGAGAGCAACATTTCACATTTATTAAGTGCTTCCTGTGTGTCTGCCAGTCATGGAAGGCAGTATCCAACATATTGACCTGTTTAATCCTGGTAACAATCTGATCTGTTGAAAGTTTATGGCAACAACAGAGAAATGACCCAGAAGAATAAGTAGATAAATGAAACAGACTGACCAATAAAATTCAAACATTTTCAAAATTAATTAGCATTTTATTTAAGAAAACCGGAAAGTGGGCTCCTTCTTAATTTCAATTAAAATAGTTAAGAAATAATTTCTAGAACATAAGTAAATGATAGTTTTAATTTAGCAAGGAGAAGCTAAATCAATGTCATTAAAAGCTGTAACATAACACATATGTAAACAATCACAAATTGGTTGTGGATATATAACATAGAGCCTAATTATAAAGAACTAATACATTTTTACTATTTGGCAGAATATTGCATGGTGTTAGGAACCTCTGACATTTATTCCAGTGGACAGTAACTTTCCAAGGTAGATGTGAATTCACTGAACCTAATAATTGGAAAGGAAAGTGCAGGAAGGAAGGAAGAGAGGGAGGAAGGAAAGAAGGAGGAAAGGGAAGGGAAGGGAA
>NW_004955414.1:11197995-11201993 GCF_000276665.1 Chinchilla lanigera | reverse complement strand
AAAGAAAAAGAAGAAAGAAAGAAAGCAAAAGAAAGTCAAGAAAAGAAGAGAAAAAAAACAAAGAAAAGGAGGGAAGGAGAGAAGGAGAAGTAAAAATTCCAAGGTCTTCCACCATTCCAGAGATAGAGATATAATCATTTCTAACTCATGACAAGTTTACTCTTTAAAGGCTCAGGTATTTTTAAGAGTATCATGAAGCCACTGCAGGGAAAGAAAACTTCTTTATAATTATGTGGAAACTCCAAGCTCTGAGTTCTGATGTGCTATACAACATTCCAATGACAAAATCCTGGAATCAGGGTCAGAGAAAATGACCAATACATGCAGCATTTCTGTCCACAGGACTGGGTCTCCTGCTTGAGACATACCTCGTAGTCTTCTGTCTTCTACAGAGATGAAAAAGACTATCAGTGTGCCCAAAAATTTGAGTTACTGGTCAGCAATGACATTGGTACCAGACACCAAATAAGGATGAAATACCTAAAAATAAATATATTCCTGATTTCCCACTAACAGGGTGCTTCATCCTTTCCAACAGGATCTTGATGTCAAGGGGCAGTGTTATAGATAGGTGTGTCCAAAAGAACATGATCTGCTTATGAACTCCTGTCCAGGCCCTTATGGTGAATTTTGGTTAGTGGAAAATGAGCCTAGAAATAATTCTCCTTGTCCACTAATTTCCTTACATCTGGAAGAGTAGTGCCAATCTGACTAATGCATTCTTAATTTCTAGGCAGCTATGCCTTTCTAAAAAAAGGTAAACAGACAGATTTTTATACTGTCCTTGTGATCACCCCATGTGCTTATGATGGGAACAGCCACCTTGGACCCATCAGATGAACTATAATGAAAGGACAATAACTTAAACTTCCCAGAAATAGAGAGTGTTTATTCAATAAGAACTACCTAAAGCTGCCTTGCTATCAATCTTTTGCTCAATAAGCTAATAAATTTCAGATTTTTAATTTATTTGCTGAGGCTATCCATCATCTGAGAACTGACAGAAGGCCCTCTTCATTTTCTTAGGCACCAACCTATACATCACATATATGATGAAATCCATAATTAGGTCTTCATTTTCTGGATGAGACTATTGTAGAACTAATATAAAAAGATGTTGACATTTTTCAAAGGAGGTGGTATAACTCATATTCTACCTGAGCTGTGTCTCACTTCAAAGCAAGATCTCCCTACTATGTCAGGCTCTGACATTCAGTGAAATGGCTGATAACTGCTTAAAGACACTGTAGATATAAAAATTTCTTGAAATTTGTATAATGAATGAAAGGCATACCTCATTTCAAGCTAAATAATGAAGTCATTCCAAGAAATTCAAGGCATCTCTAAATAGGAGGTACTGCAACTTTATCAAGCCCTTCAAAATACTGCAAAAATAGTGAAGATTACCCATGCTCTTTGTCATTTTTCTGTTGCAGAACAGAGGAGGATAATATAACCCAGCCTTCTTCTATATGTAGAACTATATGTGTAAGATGGAAGGAGCTTAAAACAAAAGCTTGTGTGAAAAGACCAGTTGTTATGAAGAGAATTTTTTGTTACCTTTTTTTAAACCTCAGAATATGCAAAGGAAATGTCTTATATTTAGTAGAAGATAACATACAGTGGTATAATGTTGATAAGATCTCAGAACAAGTTAGGCAAGCATTCTAACTCCAAATATCTAGCCTTAAAGAACAGTTTTCCTGATAATTTCTTACCTAATCTTCCATATCAATTTTTATTCAAGTACTACTAAGCTGATTTGCTTCAAATAATTTCTAATATATTTTGCAGAAAAGGAAGAGTTAAGTAAAATGTGGGGAAAATTAGCTAGCATGAACTTCTAAGGACAGAAATAAATTGTGGCAAGGGAAGTATCACTTAGAAGGGGATAGGTAGTAAAAATTTTGGATAAAGATGTCTGAGAAATCTTCACTTTGAATTTCATTTTTAATAATATTGTTAGGTCATAATTTACATACAGCAAAGAGAATAAATTTGAAGTGTGCCATTCATTAAAGTTTACCAAATATGTTAACTCCCATTTGAAGTATTACAGTCTATAGAACAACTCCATCAGTCAAGATCTTTCTTGGGATCCCTTTAGAGATAATCCCCCTTGTGGGGCTCCAAGAAACCTCTAAAACCCTTTCTGACACTGTATTTTAAACATTAGATCATTTTGTAGAATTTCAAACAAACAGAATACTCTTGCATAGACTTTTTGTGTATGAGTTAAAAACTTGGCAGATTGTTTGGATGTTTATGTATTTTGCTCATCTCTCTCTCTCTCTTTACATATATATATATATATATATATATAATCTTTAAATTTACTTTTGGTAATTTCCCTTGGAAGAATATACTATGGTCTGTTCATTCACATATGGTGGACATGTGGGCCATTTCTAGTCTTTATTATTATAAAATGTGTATACTATCTGTTTCTCTAATGTATACATCCACAAATGGGCATATTTTAATTTTTCTTGGATAAAAATCTGTGAGATGAATTGTTGGGTAACAAAGTAGGTATTTGTGCACCTTAATATAGAAGACTACCAAATCTAAAGTGATAATTTACTACTTACTGTCCAATGTGAAAATGTGTTTGAGATTCAATTCCTTCACACTCTCACTAATGTGGTGTCATATTTCATTATGGTGCTTTGAATTTTCATTTTTCTGAAGATGAATAATATTAAGAATATTTTAAAATGCTCATTAATTATTCACACATAAATGCATCTATGTCTGTGCAGTATCTGTTTGAGTTGTTTGTTATCTGGTTAATGATAAATAAGAACAGCTTGTTAGGACAATTATGTCACTTTGGCTAAAGTGGTACAATCAGGAATATCAACAGCATCAAACACAGCCTAGTAAACGACAAACTGAGATAATCATTAATTTGCCACCTTTTATTGTATGAACAATATTTGTGACTATATAATAAAATCTAAAATGAACCATAAAATCATATGTAGTAAATATATCCTTAATATGCCCATTCTACACTTGGGAGAAAACTTGAAAGGAGTTAGGGGAGATAATAGAGAAATGAAGAAGAGGAAGAAGAAGAAGAAGGAGGAGGAGGAGGAGGAGGAGGACAAGGAGGACGAGGACGAGGAGGACGAGGAGAATGAGGAGGACGAGGATGAGGACAAGGAGGACGAGGAGGAGGAAGAGGGGAATGAGAAGGAGAAGGAGAAAGGATTAGAATCAAGGCTAGAGGAAAAAGGAGGATCACACAAACGTTGGGAAACTGCTGAGAAGGCAGGAGGGAAGGAGAGAAGGAACAAATAAAAGGAAGAAGAGAACAGAATAACAACCACACAAAAAACTAGAGGTGGCTTTCCATGCCTATAAAAAAACAACATCAATTTTCATCTCTTTGATGAAATGCTGATTATTTTTTAAATGTTTATTTGCCATTTGTACTTCTTCATCTGAGGAATGTGTATTCATTTCATATGCCCATTTTTGGATTGGGTCTTTGAATTTGGGGGGCTGATTTTTTTCAATCCTTTCTATGTTCTAGACATGTCCTTTGTCTGAGGGACACACAGTTATAATTTTTCTCACTCTGTTGGTTATCTTTTCACTCTGTTGATTTCTCTCACTGTGCCAAAGCTTTTTAGGTAAGATCCCATTTGTTTATTCTTCATAGAATTTCACATGAAGCCTGAGTTTTGTTCATGAAGTGTCTGCCTGTGCTTATGTCTTCAAGATTTCTATCTAATTTCTCTTTCAGTACATTTAGTGTTTCTGTTTTAATATTTAGATCTTTGATCCATTTTGACTTTAGTGCATGGTGATAGATATGGATCTATATTTAATCTTTAACATGAGAAAAGCCAGTTTTCCAGCACCATTTATTAAAGAGGCTATCTTTTTTTCAGTGAATATCTTTGGCCCTTTTGTCAAAGAAAAAGTGGTTGGGTGTGTTTGGAGTTGTACAGGACTCTTCTATTCCATTTCTCTGATCCTCAAGTCTG
>NW_004955414.1:11192249-11197328 GCF_000276665.1 Chinchilla lanigera | reverse complement strand
CACTTGGTTATCAATCCTAGAAGTCTTTTGGTGGAGTTTTTGGGGTCTTCTTGTATAGTACCATGTCATCTGCAAATGATCATTCAAATTATTTCTTATTCTTATTCCTTTTATTTCTTTCTATTTTTTTATTGCTCTGGCTAATGTTTTCAGACCTATATTGAACAGGAAGAATGGCTGTCATAAAACAATTAACCAATAACATATGCTGGAGGGGCTGTGGGTCAAAAGGAAATTTTTTCACTGTGAATGGAAGTGTAGATTAATCCAACCATTGTGGAAATTAGTGTGAAGATTCCTCAGTAAATGAGGATTAGTGATCTCATTCAACTCAGCTACTCCCCTTTTGGGTATCATTCCAGAAGAACTAAAAACATCATACCACAACCATATATGTGCATGTTTATAGCAGCACAATTTTTAATAGCTAATTCTTGGAAACAACCCAAATGTCCATCTCCTGAGGAATGGATATAAAGGGTGGTTTTTTTTTTTTTCATGTAATGGAGTACTATTCAGCCATAAAAAAGAATAAGCTTGAGACTTTTATAGGTAAGTGGATGCATCCAGAAACCATACTCATAAATGAAATAAATCAGACTTACATATGTAAACATTGCATAGTCTCACTAGTGTGAGGAGCCAAATGAATAAGTAGGACTCAAAATGTACAACAGATATGAATTGGAAAGAAACTGTTCAACCAAGACAAACTGGGATGAGGAAAGGAGAAAGGAAGGAAGAGAAAAGGAAAGAATGCATTAAAAAGATAGTATGGTTATACTGCTCATTTCTCTTAGTTTATTGAAAAGAAAGATTTGTGCTACTATTGCTTGTACAACATCTCATGCCTATGTCATGTACTCAGTAACTACTCTGAAGAGAACCACATGTAATGTATTAATTACTTTTACTCTCCTTTTATTGTGATGGAGCCAGCAGTTGTTCTGAGTTCTGAGCTCAGTTGGCCCCTCTTCAAATGGCTCTGAGCCAACTGCCCTCTCCCACAGGATGGTTGAACCTGCACCACTCACCAGCAAGTGAGTCCACAGCACCCACTGCTCTACTGCACCGCTATTTCCTTGTGGAGGCATCTGGGGTTGCCAGCAGTCACTGTGTGTCTGAAAGTTTCAACTGCGCCTCCCACTCAGTGAGTCTCCACTCAGGGAGAAGATGTCACCCACCACCTCCGTCTTCTTTGTTCATTTCTCTCTTCACTCTCACCATGAGCTTCAATCCTCACTTTAGATCCTCCTTAGGACCCACTTCCCTCCTTCTCTTCCTTTCACTGCTACATTCGTATGTCTGGGCACACATCTCAGAGAAACTCTTTTTCTGCTGTTCCCCACTCCACCTTCTTCCCAGAAGTCAAAATGGTAAACTTTAAAAGTCAAAATATCCCTCTTTATTATATGGTGCATGCTTTCTGTATTCTACTGAATGAGCTTTATTAATCTCTAATCTTGCAGATTTTCTTCTGTAATTTTTTAGACATAGAAGAGTACGTTAGCATTTAGATTTACATTTATAATTACATGAGATTTATTCTTGTATAACTTGGTGTATGTGTGTATGTGCGTGCATACACACACATGCATACACACTGCATGGATAATCATTTGCTGGAGAGACTATCATTTCCCTTAGCATTGCTTTAGAAAATTAACTGGTCTTTTAAAAGTGGTCTTTTTTCTAGACTCTATCCTTTTCCACTGATTGGTTATCTATGCTGATATTAACACAACAGTATCTTTATTATATGTCTTGAAATTGGGTAATGTAAGCCCCCAACTTTGCTTTTCTTCTTTTTTTCCTCATAATTTTTATCATATACAGTAGAATAATTGCATGAACACCTACAAAACTTATGGGTGGCTTTGGATGGGAATTATATTTTCAGATTACTAATTGATATATAGAAACAAAATTGAACATATATTCACTGTTTCCTGTGGTTTTTCTAACTTCACTCATTATTCCAAACAGATTTCTTTAAATATCCCCTAGGATTTCTATGTTAATGATTATATTGTCTATGAATAAATGTTATTTCATTTCCTCCTTACCAAACTCTATATGACTCTTTTTAAATTCAAAAAATAATTGAATAGATTTGCAGTATGTAGTGATTGCATTCATTGTGGGGAATGGGTACATGTACATAATACCTCTTCGTTCTGTTTTACATTCCCGGGGATCAAACCCATGATCTGGCACATGTAAGACAAGTGGTCTTCCATTAAGCAGAACTCTAACCACAGAAGCTATTTTCTTTAGAATATTTTTGATCTTTGGATGGTTGAATCTGAAATTTGCACAACATGTAAATATAGAGATTAAATTCTTATTTCATTGCATTTGTTAGTACCTCCAGTACAAAGTCAAATGGAAATGGTTCCATTCTTTCTGATATTAAAGTGAACCTTTATCCTTTTACTATTCAGATGCTAGATGTAGATGTAGATGTTTCAGAGATGCCCTTTATCATACTGTGATAAATCTGATTACGACAAATGAAAGTGAGACATTGTGTATACTAAAATGATCACATATCACCTTTCTTATGTCAGTATGAATTACATCAATTGATTTTCAAAGGTTATGCCAGTCTTGGACTCATGAGGAAAACTTCACTTATTCATGATTACATTAGGTTGATTCTCTATGATATTAAAAAAATCCTTTGTTCTATGTTATTTTTGGCTCCTTCTGTTCTGTTATTAGTAGTGTGGGTATGAATGGTTATTGTTATTTTAACATGATCTCTATTTTGCTTCTTTATATTGTTCATTTTTGTTTTTGTTATTACTGTTGTTTCCTTTCCTCTTTCTGTGTGGCTCTGGGGACACAGCCCAATATTTCCAGCGAGGAGGGTGGATGCTCTCCCTCTGAGCTACACTCTGAGACAGGCAGAGCAACACTGCACCTTACTCCACTCATAATCCAATCCACCAATATTTTAATGCAGAGTTCAACATAAAATCAAGGGAAGAAAAATTCCCAACTTGGAAACTGAATTGATGAACACATTTAAAAGACCTTATACATCATAATCAAGTTGGTCTGCTACTAGGGATCTGAGGGTAGTTAATATATGCAAATCCATAAACCTCATACAGCACATAAATAGAATCAAAGATGATAATCACATGATCACCTAAATAACTGCAGGATAAGCTTTTGATGAAATGCAAAATTCTTCCATCATAAATACTCTGAACAATTTAGGTATAAAAGGTTTTAAACTAAACAATACTAAATACCACAGATTCATAGTGAATGTCTTATTGAATGGGGAAATACTGGAAGGCTTTCCACCAAAACTGGGAGCAAGAGAAGATTCTCTACTCTCATCACTGTAAGTCAATATAGTACTTGAAATGCTAGCCAAAGCAGCTAGGCCAGGGAAAGAAATAAAAGGGATATACATAAGAAAGTAGGAAGAGAGGGCTGGGGATTTAGCTCAGCGGCAAAAGAGCCTGCCTGGCAAGTGCAAGGTTGTGAGTTCCGTTCCCGGTACAGGAGAAAAACCAAAAAAAAGAAAAAAAAAGAAAGAAAGTAGGAAGAGAAATTATCTCTGTTCACAGATGATGTGTTTCTATATTTAGGGGACCTTGTAAACTCTACCAAAATACCTTGAAAACCGATGTACAAATTTCACTTCCTTAACACAAAATCAACATTCAAAAGTAAGTAACTTTTCTTAAACCAATAACATATTCTCTGAGAAACAATTCAAGAATACAACCCCATTTTTAATAATTTCAAAAATGAAAACAGAAAACTGACACTAGACCTGACAAGGAGATGAAAGACCTCCACAACGAAAATTTTAAAAATAGTGAAGAAATAAACTTAAGAAGATATTAGTGATAGATTTTCTATAGTCATAAATTCCAATAATTAACACTATGAACATGTCCATATGAGGTACAATAGAAAATTATGCACCATAATTTTAAGAATGATTAAATGTTAAGAAATTATAGTGAAAGGCATATTGCTATTATTTCACTTCAAAACACTCCCCATTCCTTTGAATGCACTGAACATGTGTCTTATTGTTTTTGCCATTTTCCAAAGCACTTCTGGAAATCTTCCCATGAAAATCTTCAGTTTTTCTTTCATAATTTCCTCAACGTCCAGAATTGATTCACAACTTTTAACTTTCATGGTCATTTTGGCATTGGGGAAAAGCAACAAGTCACAGTATCAATTTCAATGAATACGGTGGATGACAATACATCATAATGTTTTGTTTTGCTTTGTTTTGTTTGTTTTATTCTGTGGGCTTGCCTTTCTGGTGGATGGCACCTAGCAACTATGTATATTTTATATATCATATGTCATAAAGGCATTCATAGAATAGGATTTCCAGAAATTGTTCAAAAAGTGTCAAGAATGACACGATAAGTGAAGGGGCGAATATTGTGGGAAATTAATGGAAAAGTGCCTCCTATTGCAGCAAAGTTTCAAAAATCTAAACATCCTTTTTATCAGCCCTTGTATGTCCTAAGTCATCTGCAGATTCAATGCATTTTCTATTAAAATAAAGTTGACACTTTTCAGAGAACTAGGAAAAAATCTTAAAGCAAACTACAAAATTAACTAATGGAAAAACAAAGAGTGTGAATAGCCAAAGCAATTCTGAGCAAAAAGAGCAATGCTTCAGGCATTAAAATACCTGATCTCAAAATATTCTACAGAGTCATAGTAATGAAAACAGCATGGTAGTATTGTAAAAAGAGATATGTAAACCAATAAAACACAGCAGAGAATCCAAGAACAGACCCATGATCAGCAGTCAACTGATTCTCTACAATGTACAAACAAAAATTCAAGAAAATGCCTCTCTAGTCAATGCTGCTGGAGAAATTGGGAATTCATGTGTAGGGCTCTGAAACTAATCTCAGACTGTACATAAATGAAGTCAAAATGTGTCAAAGAGCTTAAAGTGAAATGAAAATTTTGAGAAATTCTAGAAGAGTGGAAGCCCTTTAATATATTCACCTAAGAAAATTTCTTAATTAGTATTGTAATAGTCTATGAAATCAAGACTTTACAAGCAGGATGTGTTGG
>NW_004955414.1:11166901-11191729 GCF_000276665.1 Chinchilla lanigera | reverse complement strand
TTCATATCATTTCACAACTTGAACATTATAACTCAGGTATAACAATTCTTAAGAACCAGTATTGAGTCTATCAACATTATATTACATTAGAACTGTAACATTTTGCCCCTGCCCCACAAACACTCATGTACATCCCTTTATGAAAAAGGTATTTAATCTACCTGCAAGAGTTACCAATGTCCTAACAGTTTCAGCATTTCCAAGACCCAACTCTCTTCTGAAATGGAAGGCAAACTCTTAGCTGCAAGCCCCTGTACAAATGAAAAGTTAGTCACTTCCAACATTCAATGGCACAAAATAAACATTATCATTCCAAAAGTTACAAACAAGGTGATACCACAGATTGGGACCAAAGCAAATCCAAAATCCAGCAAGACAAACATTAAGTCCTGTAGTGCCATGTCCAGTACCTAAAGCAATCTGTGGCAAACTGTGAGCTCCAAAGGGCTTGGATGGCCCCACCCCTAGGGCACTTCTGGTGGTGATAGCTCCCATGGCTTCTCTCATAGGCCTGCTTTGCTCACTTCTTGCAGCTTTCCTTAGATGATCCACATTCCTGGTTTTTCTAAACTTCTAGGGTCTCCATTGTACCTTTGGCTTCACCTTGACAGCTTCATGCATTGCTTCCTCAGGGGTATAGTGCATGGTCTCACAGTACTTCTGAAATTGGGGTGAAAGCTGCTTTAACCCCATAACTCTTATGTTCTCCATGCATTTAAATCAAGCACCACATAGATGATGTCAAGGTCTGCTGCCAGGAGGGGCAGTAGCCAGGCTTTCCTCTCTTTTGGCTATAGGAGTTGGGTGGCTTGATCACGGGGCACTCTGAATTCAATTCAGAGGAGCAAATTTTCCATGCTACCACCATTCTGGAACATAGTGCTGCCACTGCTATTCTGGAACATGGTGCTATGGGGTTTTCTTCTTAGAGCAAAGTCTTTCACCTTTGGAGTTTTGAGGCTGCAAAGGGTAGAGACTTGCTGCTTTTTGTGATGTCCTCAGGCTGCCTTTATATTCTCCACTTCTTTCTCAGCAATCAAGATCTCCTCAGCTGTATCTGTGCTGTCTACCACCCCGCCTTGGAGCCAGCTGTTTGTGGACCGAAACCTCCACAATCTAACAAACCTTTCCTTCCTTAATTTTGTGTGTCAGATATTTTGTCTCAGCAATGACAGAATAGTAACTTTCTTTCTGACCAATCTTAAAAAGTTTGAAATCATCCTGCTGAGCTCTACGCTCTTGATTTACAACATAAATCTGGCTAAAAGCCCTGATAATAGCCATACCACAGCCTTAACATTCAACTGTCTTGAAATTTCATCTGCCACATTAATTAGCACACCATCCTTAATCTCAGTCTGAGGCAATATCTCTGGACATAAGCAAAATGCAGATAAATTTTCTGCCAAGATATAATGCGTATTATCTGGGGTCCCACAGTCAATGCAGTCCTTCTTCCCAACAGAAAACTTCCTAGCCTGGTCTTTACCAGCAGGATTTCTATTAGCTTTCTGGTCTTCGGAATCTCTCATTCAGAACAGCTTAAGGTATTACAGTGCTACTCTTCTAAGCAGCCACTCCAAATCTTTCCAAACTCTTGCCACAAACCATTCCCAAAGGCTCTTGAACTATATGGTCAGGTATAGTCATAGTAATGACCTCACTTCTCTGGTTCCAAATTATGTCCTGGTTACTTTTCTCTCATTGCTGAGACAAAATATCTAACACACAAAATTAAGGAAGGAAAGGTTTGTTAGGTTGTGGAGGTTTCAGTCCACAACCAGCTGGGTCCAACACAGGGTGGTGTCTTGATTGCTTTTTTCTTGTTGCTGAGACAAAATATCTGATACTCTAATTTAAGGAAGGAAAGGTTTATTTAGCTCACAGTTTGTGGCTGGCTGCATACTTGGCTGGCTCCAAGGCACAGGGGCACATTGCAGAGGGTAATTGATCATGGTGGCTGAAAACAGCAAAAGCAACAAGAACACAAGAGGAGGAGCTGCAGCAAGCAGTCTCTTTCCTTCCCTTACACTACATGCAAACTACCCACCCTGGGGTGGGTGTAGCCATGAATCAATCGTAAACTCTAGAAGCCTGTCCCATGCCTGCATGAGGCTTTGGGGGGACATTGAGACACAAACAATAACAGGTGGCATGGCACAGGGGTAACTATTCAAGACCACAGAAGGCAGAAAAAGCAACAAGAGCTAAAGGAGCAAAGCAAGCCTCTTTCCCTCCCTTATATTTTATGCTGACTATCTGCCCACACCATCTCTGTGCCCTCCTCTATCAGAAGCTAACATGTTTACAAAATGAGGACCCTAGGCCCCTGCTGAGTCACTAAGTTAAGATTCTAAATTTCTCAATTCTCAACCTGACACAGTGTGTCAGTTATTGCACAGGATTACGTCAAGCCACTGCACTTGGGCACAGTGAAGGAAATAATCCAGAGATAACGGACAGTCTATGTACTGGGAGAAAGCCCTTGTCAGCTATTCATCTGATGGAGGATTATTATCAGGAATGTATAAAGAACTCAAAAATCTTACCAGAAGAACAAACAATCACAGAAAAATGGGCAAATAATCAGAAGAGATTCTTCTCAGAAAAATGAAAATGGCTCAAAATTACAAGAATAAATGCTTAATGTCTTTAGCACATCAAGGAAATGCAAATCAAACCTACATTTGGATTCTATTTGACCATATAAATCTATACCTATATCTACAAATCTGTGACTACTCTTCAGCTATAAAGAAAAATGAAATTATGTCTTTTGTAGGAAATGAGTGGAATTGGAAATCACTCTGTTAAGTAAAGGAAGCCAGACAAAGAAAGACAAGCATCAATATTCTCTCATATGTAGAAAATGAAAGAAAAGGATATCTTGCATGCAGTAGTGGTGTGATTAACAAAGGAGAAGACATAGGAGGGAGAAAAGTGGAAGAGGGTAGAAGGGAAGTTAGATATGATCAAAACACCATATACACATATACAAGAACAGCACAGTGAAACTCATTAACTGTACATTTAATACGTGTCATCATAAGAAAATAAGTGTTGGAAAGAGGAGTTAAAGGCTTTCAAACTTGTTCCATCTGAGGTCCTTGAAGTAGTTATTAGGCATAACCTTTGGCCAGTCATAGTTTTAGTGGACAAGAGTATGCTTTTGAGGTGTGTGTGTGTGTGTGTGTGTGTGTGTGTGTGTACATAAATTGAAATTGCTCTAGCTTTAAGTGCCAGAAGCGAAGCTTATGCTGGAGATAAGACAGATACAACTGTTTGCCTGGATGTTAGTGCACTAATGAATATTTAAATACAATGCACCCCAAGGAGCCAAATCACATACCTTTTATACTGCATACCATGGTTAGATATGTTTCTATATAGGAATGATACATATCTGATACAGTACACAGAAAACAGTGTAAATGGGTAGTTCACTCACTCAAACATATAAAATAGATTTTCTGTGAAACAAACGTGTGTGTGGGTGTTGGAATCCACTCCCTGCTGTTTTTCTGATTTGTTCCTAAGCTCATTAGATGCTCTGCACCTCCTCCAGGGGATGAATTCGTCTTCAGACAACGTTAAACTCATTCTCTTGAGCAGAGGTAAAAAAACGATTTCCTCACTGGAGTTTTCAAAGGCAAACATTTCCTACAGGAAATCAAACAGTTCTAGGACTTGACAAGGTAACTAAGTATATTCAGTTAAGCAAGTAACTGACAGTAGAATCTGTTGTATACCTCCATATATAGCCAGAGGGCCCTCCTGGAGATGAAAAGGCTTTTACTTTTAATCGGAAGGACTTTGGCAAAACATCTTGTTGCAAACTTTGGCCCTGTCAAAAGAATGGACAATCTCAGATGATAGATATTGGAGCCCCAGAGTACTTTTATACATATATGATATATATATATATATATATAATATCACATGTACAATATACATTATACATAATATATCATATATTATATGTATGTATACCATATATATCATATGTGTTTGTATTTTTGTTTCAAAACATACATGATAAAATAAAGCTTTAGATTCCTGAGTTTATCTGTTTATTATATTGTTATTTTTTCTTATCTAATAAATACTGTTTGGATACCAGGTGTCCATCAGGTGCTTCAAAGAGTATTGTGCACGTGGAGAAATCATTCAGGACATTTTGGTGTCACATCCTAGAGCTAAATATAGATGATAAATCAGTAAGCAAACACATTAAAAACTATGGTAAGAGTAAGGACATGACCAAAACAGGGAGCAGGTGTGCCTTTCTGAGGACGTGACAGCTGAACTTTGATGGAGATGGTGAAAGGAAGCCAAGGGTTGGAAGAGCAGGAAGACTGTCTCAGACAAGGAGATGAGGGAGAGTCTCAGGCCAGAAGCTGAAGAGAACTGTGTAGCAGCCACTTAACAAGAATGAGGAAAGCCAGCATGTGGAGAAGCTGGATGAAGTCCAAGTTAGGTGATCTTAGACCCTTCAGTCAGTTGCTGAGACATTATACTCAGGACCCAAAGCAGACAAATAAGCAAGGGTTAGTAGCATGCTTTCTGTTCATTCACATGAAGTTCTACTTTGGCGAAATACATGATCTTTCCATTATCTTCATTAGCCTAACTAATCTCTCATTCCTTCTTCAGAATTGTGATTCTTGAAGGAGGAAGAGGGGAAAGAAAACTCAGATATTGGCTCTCAAATAATCCTGGCTTGTGAAAATTAAAATGGCTTTCCCAAAAATGATGCCTGGAAACATGAGTAGAGAAACAAAAGTGTTAAGAAACCATTCAAACATGCATGATTTTCAGAACATGAAGAATAGAGTTTTTTTTCTCACTTTGTATTTTTTGCTAGTACAGGTTTTTAGCACATAATGATTGCATTCCTTGTGAGAAGTTGGCACAAGTACATTACTGCTATGGCTTCCATCTAGATGTCCCCCAAAAGCCTCATGGTGGGGCTTAGTCAAGTCATAGGTGGGGCTTTCTCAGAGTTGCCCAGATCTGGAGTTGGTTGTCATAGCGAATTCTAAGAAGAAGCTTACCAGACAGCCGTAAGTGATATTATTAACAGACAGGTGTGTTTTATTTTTAAATTTGTTTCTACTCATTTGTTTACATAACCAACTGCAATATGTAATGAATAATAGTAAATGGAACACTATTAAGGTAATCATACAAATTGTTTATAAGGTATAGCTCTTGATCTAAATCTGAGCTTGTGAACTTGAAAATCACATTGGTGCAAAAATTAAACTTCTGATAATTACACACTTTAGATAATTGTATATTTTTCTCGTGTGATATTTACAAACATTTTCCTTATTGAAAATTTAATCACGTTTTAAAGATTGAATGGAATATCACACTTCACCTACTTAGCAGAGGGCCTGACAATGCAGACATTAAAATGCTAGTTAATATGCTACTGTAGGAAAAATGTCAAGAAAATACCATCTTTGCTAAAAAGAACCTAACCTTAAAGTAATTATCCAATCCTGTTTCCCTGAAAATCCTGCTAAAGCTAAAAATGTCAACAAGTTTCTAGGCCATATAGTTAATACTGTAAGTTATGCCTACATGGTAAAGTACACTGGAACTGGAAAGCACAATAAACAAACAAGGAACATATGAGAGGTACACCGTATTTTAGGATCTGCTGACTGTTGTATCACAAGTATCTCTTGTGATGACTCTGATTGCTGTTTCTATGGAAAGTCAAAAGAGATTTTAGCCCTTCTGAGATATGGAGCTGCTAAATCAAAGCAGCCCTTTACCCACCAGTGTGGACCTTTCCTCCTTGAACATGCAGTTGTCATATGGCAGTGTGGGTATGTAACCCACTGTCTAGAGCAAGGCAGAAGACAGTTCTTGGCCCTGCTCTGCCAGCATTCTGTCATTGCTCTCCTGTCTTTTAGGTAGAATCACTGTGGCAGTATGTGATAGTCTCATTGGTCTGGCGCTCTTAGGCATGAAAAGACATCTGATTGGTACCCCTGCTCTGTCTGCTGGAAAAGTACTTCTGTTTTGTATTCTTGCAATACAAAATGATCTTTAAAACTATAAATGATCATCCATGCCACCCCTTTTGAGCATTTTTCCTTTGTGGGAAGTTATTCTGAAATATTTGCAGTAACTGGCCAGCTGGCTTCTCCTTTAATATTTTCAGCACAGGAAACAGATTTTTCACTTTAGGAATCAATCACGTTTCCAGAAAAGCCAAACCATTATACTGTGCTTTGTTTTTTTTTTCTGGGTAGAATTCTGCCTACTTGAATTTCTTAGCCATTAGCTTTATCTCTGTCCTATCTTGATACAGGCTAAGTTTAGGTTGTTCCCCACCATTAACCCTCACGTATTTGAAAGCAGTTTTATCTCCAACAAATTTATTTTTTCCAACAAAAATATGCCCAGTTTCCTCAACTATCTGTTATTTTTTGGTACCATTTTTCCATAAAAAGACATTGTATTACTGTTTTAGTAGTTTGTGGAACAGATGGTATCAACTCTAATCAGAACAAAGATGTACTTATTTTATCAGCGTTGGTTTCTTACATGTTATAAGCAAAATGTACAATTTTTAAAACTTGAGATATACAGAAATACAGAGTTTAAAACTAAAACACATGACAGGAATACATATGTTACATAATGTGAATAATGATAATAAAATACATAATCAATAAAATACTATGTTTTGGGGTACTACTACCTGTATTCAAATCAGGGCATCACTAATTATTAGGCATCCAAATTTAGGAAGGTATTTTAATTTATGAAACCTCTTTCCTGTCTACACAGTAGTGGTGTAGAGACACTATTAGTCTCGATAGCTCATTAGGAAATAGGATAATTCTTGCAAAATCTCCTATGTGCACTTTTTGAGAATGAGCGGCATGGAAACTAGCATTGCATGCTTATCAGGATCATGAATTCTTAGGATGAATCTCTGTTCTACCATTTGATCACTGTGAGATTTTGGCAAGTTGATTAACTTCTCCCTATCTTATTATTTCAGCTGAAAAACAAACTGCAGCAGATGAAATTCTTATAGTAATGGTGGCAAAAAGTTTGAAGTCTGACATCGCTTCCCGAAGCTTGGCAAGTCTGTCACCCTTCTTTCAACTCGACAAGATTCTGTAACAAGGACTTGTGCAGGAGAAATAGGGAAAGCGTGTGACTTCTAAGGCGAGATCATAGGTTGCAGAGGTCTCTCCCTCTCCTCCTCCTTTCTTTACCTCTGTCCATACTCATTTCTATCACTGGGCTTTTCCTTTTGGAACTAAGTGTCATTTACCAGCCCACTCCAGAAAAATGTTGTGATGGAGCGACAATATAGCAATCTTGAGGGATAGATGTAGCTATTCCTGCTTTCAGGTGTTTAAGCTTTTCCTGCCCAGGCCAGAGGCAAGTGAATGAATAAACCCTCAAGCCATTCTGATCTTAACCATCATGTGACTGTAGTCATATGAGTGAACCAGTACAAGAACACAGCACAGAGTTGTATAATTCTCTGACAGTATTATTGCTATTTTAGGGGGCTGTGTTTTAGAAAAAGCAGTTAGGTAGCAATAGATAACTAATGCAAACTTTGAATGGAACTGACTCATAAAGTTCATGAATGCTAAATGAGATTCTGTATATAAATTTTATAAATTACATATATATATATACTATACGAAAAATATAAATATTTAAAGACAAAACATATATTGTATACAAATTATTTAATGTAGAGGAGTGGTTCTTAGGGTCTAAAGTTTAGGATTTAAAAATTTAAGGATTTACCAAACAGATGATTGTAGCCCACCACTCTCAAAATTTATGATTTAGTGATTGTGCTTAGAAGGCTTAGCAATCATTTCTAGTGTGGTCCTAGAAAAACTGATTGTCATAGTCCGGAGCCACACCCAGAATACCTGATATTAAAAAAAACAAAAAACTGCAGTTTGTAAATTTAATTTTTACTCTCTTTTTAGTATTTATTATTTATATTTAGTGAAACATAAACACTCCTAATTTATTTGTATATAAAGGGAATCGATGCCCAGTTTTTTAGGCTAATTTATCTCCTTTATCCTAAGTGTTGATCCTAACGGCCTTCACATAGCAAGAGCCTATTATCATTTCTCACAGGATTCGTGAACAGCTCCCACTTCCATTGAGAGTGGCACGATGTACTACGGGCTGCAAAGTTTGAGAATTTATGTTCCTTGTTCTAAAATATCTTTGCATCACATGAGACAAGTTTTCACACTGTCCTTGCCTCAGTTTAGGAATGCGAACCTTAAGATCGGAGCATCATGTCTCCACACTCTGCTTTTACCTCCTTCATCTCTGAGTGGAGCAGTAAAATAATCAAAAGTGACAGCAACACAAGTAATAAAAATAGTGTTATCAGGCTCCTGACTTTATTTTATGTCCATCGCTTAATTTGATAAAAACTGCATTAGTTGTTTAAGTCTGGCTTTCAGCATTTTTTCAGCTGGGAATTTATGCTGGTCAATCAGCATTTATCTGCAGACATCATCACCTGGATATGGATGTAGAAAGCTATGGCTGGTGAGGACCGGGCTTGAGGATCCCCTGGAGGACTCCAGTTTTCATAAAGCCCACATTTTCAGAGTACTTACAAGGTTATTCACGTTAGGACCCCTATCACAACTGCAAGTGAGCCTGGAGTGTTTGACCCCCTCTCCCACTGCATCAAGAGAAGTACCATGAGAACAAATGGCACGATCTATATAAAAACTCTCCAAGCTGAAAGAGTTCTACTTACACTCCCTTAAATTAATTAATGACTTGTTCTCTTAAGTCCAAGAGCTTTTAAGTTTCACTGGGGATTCAAATGTTAGTTTGCAGACTATGTAACTTAGGTGTAATGCACTGAAGATTATTTAGTATGTGTGCTTCCTGAATATTTGGGGAAATGCACAAATAGAAAAAAAATGTGTTTATTGCTTTCAAGGAAGAAACATCTTCATAGGAAAACAATAGTGAGAGGATGCTTGGGATCATGTGATTTACTTTGCTAAAATTTTTCTGATATTCTCATATTGCTTTTAGGGAAAAATCAAAAATTTATGGGGCAACTGGTAAAACACTTATGATCTAGTTCATCTTTCATCTCTGATCGGCACCTGTTTCATCCATATCTCTATAGTCCTCCAGGTCCTTGGATTTGGCAGCTACTCCACCACACGCCCTCCCCTTGACAGTGCCACCCCTTCCCACTCACAGCTTTCTAGAATGTATCCACCATTAGTGTCTGCAGAGTAGTAACCAGGCATACAAAGGATTTCTCTAACTATTCACACTGTCCTACTACTCTGCATTTTGACAGTGCCTATGCAAGTAGACTGCAAGAGGAAGGGTAGAATTCAATTCCACCTCGGCTTTGCATCACCCCCGTGGCCTAGAAGAACGCCCGTGGCTTAACAGGTACCAATTATCTGTTATATGAACAAAAGAAGAAAATACACATATTTCAAACTATTAGAATGAAACAAACCTGGAATTAAAAAATTCTAAACCATGTGGATGAATGAAACAGACCATGGTAATGATTAAGCTTGCCATTGATTACAGCTCAGAATGACTCAAAAAAGGGGGTTAAAGTTGATTCTGATGAACTGTCATGTTGAGCACCTTGGAGCTGGTTCGTGCACTGGTCGGGGTGAGGGCATTTATAATTCAAATGCACATGTATTACAATCCTGTTCATGTGAAGCAAGCCCCTGGGATGGAGTCAGTGAAGTCTCATTTGCCAACTGCAGATCATAGATTGATATAGCATTAGGAGCCAGAAAAACTGTAAGACGTCAATTTATATCTGCTTAAAAATACAGTAATCAAAACTTCCATGCAGTAGATAAGTCACACAAAGTCAGACATTAAGGGATAGAATTAGAATTTGTGCTTGGAAGTATATTAAAGCTCAGGATGTTTTTCATACATCGCATCATTATCCATTTACTAAAAGAAGGTAAGAAGGTAGCTTTCCCATCGCAGTTTCTTTTCCAGAAAAGGAAGAAAATACTACTGAGTATTTTCTATCCATTCACTTAGGCATTAAGTGAGCTCCTCAGTGATGAAATGGTAAGAATCGAAATGACACACGTATAGTCTCTGTTCTTGTAGAATTTATCAAAAACTGATAAAGGTAAAATCTACACACGTAAGTGGAAAATAACATCATATGAGCTATGTAAGATTTTTTTTTTAGCATAGTGCTACCCATTACTTTGAATTTCCAATAATGGAAAAATGTGGTGTGTTCAGGTCTTTCATCCTTCTGTGATTTGAGTAAAGAAATCTAAAGGAACAGCTGGAATGTCTGAATGTTTGTGTCATCAGATTGGAGCACTGGAACGCAGCATTCCTGGCAGGACAAATACCACAAGCAGAAGTCCTGGGAGCAGAAGGGGTCACTCACGTTTGAGAAACAAAGAGAAAAGAATTGCGCTCCAGAGGCTTTCACCTAAGAGACCATTAGCAAAAGTCTTCTTCCAGTGAAATCTGGGGAAATTGGGAAGCTGTGTGTCTAGGAAAGATCACTGTTGATTTCAGTTATATATCAACTGGGTTTGTCAATGTGTACCTCCTTTACCTGCATGGTTTCCTTCCCTGTTGAAGATGATAAACATTGGAGCCACATGCACTTGAGGTGTAGCACAGTATGAGTTTGTTTCAGGGGTTCAACAGAAGAATTTCTACCAATTTTCTTGATAATCCAGTGGAGATTTTTCAGAAATTTGGGATTTGTAAGGTTAATATCTCTAATTCTGGTAGATTTGGCCTCAAACTAGAATTTCTCTTCACTTATGAG
Organism: Chinchilla lanigera; assembly: GCF_000276665.1. NCBI lineage: Eukaryota > Metazoa > Chordata > Mammalia > Rodentia > Chinchillidae > Chinchilla > Chinchilla lanigera. The sequence continues at coordinate 11,180,892 of NW_004955414.1, read as the reverse complement.
GCTATCCTGGGTAGAAAAGTTACATTATCTGTGGCCTAGGTTTGTTATCTGCAAGATACTATAACTATAACTAGTAAACAGGAGGAGTGTCAAGTGTGGAGCACATACCCAACGCTCCCATCGTGCCTTCCCCTTTCCTTCATACTCGTTCCGTTCACCTCCTTATACTGAGTGTACTCCTTTCAGTCTGGAAAAGTACCTTCCCTCCTTCCCTTCCTCCTTTTAGTATGACAACTTTCTTTTCTATTTCTGATGAGAAACTGCAGATTATTTTTATTATTTACATGGCATGCTGAATCCAATGGAATGTTATTCCATTATAAGCAAAGGATAGTATTTTGTAAATTAGTTTTCTTATAGAAATGATTCTTTGTTTTTTACAACACTGAAAAACATCCAAACAATGGACATTTTTCTACATTCCATGTCAAGAGGTTCTCACAATTATGTTGCATCAATGATGTTCAAGTATTTTATCTATTTCACTGAAAGTAGTCTTTATGTTGTTGGTGAAGAGTGTATGATATACATTTACACTTTTCATGAATAGTACTGCTTTCTAAGAGTAATGGTTCATGAAAACTTGATTTTTCCCTTAATTTTCAATACTTCTTATTTAATCAAAGACACCACTTAGACACGTGTTTTTAAATCATTATTTGTTTGCCTATTATTAGAAGTACTTCTGGGAGATGTGTCAGACTTGTAAAGGTCAGATAGGCACTAGGAGCTGTGCTTGAAGATGAGAGTGATTTTCCAATGTTGCTTTATTTATATTAATGATAGTAATAGCACCCCTACCCTGGGGATAGCACTCATGCCTACTGTCTACACTGTTTTCAAGTTAATCCAGTGGGAACAGCCAGAGCTCCATGTAAATAACATTCTTACTTATATCTTTGAAAATCATAGCTACAATTAAAAGAAAGCATATATATATAAAATATAGAATATAGAGACTATACAGTATGGAGTATACAGTGTTTAACAGAGTACAGAATATAGAATATAGCATAGAGTATAAAGTATAGAATATAGAACATAGACTATAGATGGTGTCATTACTCAGCTCCCTTTTGACATCAGTATTTCCTTAGTCTGTAATTCCCTTCTGGATAGTAAGTAAAAGTCTTTAGAATTTGTATGCTGAGCATAATTAGTACACCTAAATGTGCCTCATTAGTAGAAGTGAAGTTAAATGGAAATATTGTGTGTTCAATGCATCTACTAATGATGTTTAGTGTGTTCTAGAGTATTTTTTGATGTTAAAGCTATTTTCCTAGTCTTTCTCACTGGAAGAGGCAGGGGAAAAGATTTACAAAGTCTCTAGTATGCACTAGGGACCATACTGTTACTTTTACTCATTATCCCAAACAATTTCATGGATAAACATGTTTTTGCTTTTTTGTACAGCAGGAAACTAAGGCTCAAATAGGTTAAGTGGTCTTCTCAATAACACATGGAAGATCCGTAAAGATGGGAGGAGCCAGGCGTAGTGGTGCACATCTATAATCCCAGCACATGGGAGGCTGAGGCTGGAGGAGTGCTGCCAATCAAGGCCAGCCTGGGCTACATAGAGTGACTCTTTCTCTAAAAACAAAGCATTAGATAAACTATCTGTTGGACACAGAGAGGAGGGGCAATTAATGTGCAAGGAAAGAAGGAGAAGAGAATCCCTGGCCACAGGAATTCTATTACAACAGAAACATAGGTGAATGGAACTGAAGATCATGAATATTGCAACTGTTTGACAAAGTCTCTGTAGAAATTTCAAATTTAAATTACTAGATCTCAAATTATTCCTTAGATTGTCTTCATATTTAGTTTAAAATGCAATCAACTTTTTTTTAATGCTACTACGTGGTAGCATAGCTAATGACAAAAATGTTCATTTATGAATGAAGATATTCATCATTAAATTCTTACATATTTTCTATAACCAGAGAGGAAATCATTTAGAAAGATACAGACTTATGCTACAGTTGCTTCATATGACTGATTCTGTGAGCTAATTGGCTTGGCATAAAAGGGCATAGGTTCCCTCTTGGGGGCATTTTGAGCAAAAGCATTGTGGCAGCGGTCCAAGTACAGCACCTGCAAATATCACTGTAACCTTTTCTACCTTCTGTAGGCAACAGGCTGGGTTCCCAGGGAGGCAACCTGTGAGGCAGAATTTAACGTGCAGGGTGTTTATTCAGATGTGCGCTTGTGAGAGCACCTGTGGAAGGAAGTAGGGGAAATAGGGTTGGCAGAGGGAGACATCAAGCTGCAATGAGGCCAACTATGGGCTCTGCTAACTAAACAGAGAGATCTGGAGCTAATATGCCCCTCTGAGCTGTCCCAAAATGGGATGAGCTGACTTGGCTTTTATACTCTGGGTTCTATTCACTTAAATTTGAATTTGCTAAAAGGCTTGACCTGAGGTAAGGCAGCTCTATTCAAGGGAGCCAAATCCCTGAAGGAACTGATCCCTGATGGCTGCTTCTGAGAGTGCACCAGGAAAGGAGGCCACATGTTATTAAGAAGGAGTCTGGTGCTGGAGCATAACAACACCTACCAGAGTTCATATGTTATGGTATGGCTTCTCTCCCAGATGTCCTTATGAAGATGTGACAGGGGAAGCTTTTTATATCCTGTGAGCTAGTACAGAGGCTATACAGTTATTTGAGCATGCTTGCATTTATTTATATGCCTTACATCTATTTGACAATGTTCACTTATATTATACAAAAATTCACATAAGGAATTGCAAAAGATAAAATGTCCATAATTATTGAAATTAAATTAAGTCTAAATTTTTAACCTTTATTCATGAAAATATTAGTAAATAAAATGTATACATTTTTATGCAGACACAAATTTAAAATTGGAGGCAAGACAGCAACAATTAGCTTCAGAATCCAATTTATTTTATATTTTTTACAATACAATGTGTTTAGAAAACTCAGATTCATAGAGTTGCAAATATCAGCTGCCTGCTTTATTACTCTGCCATGCTATTTCATGTTATCTTTTAATTAAATAAAAAGAGCAGACAAATGTATTCCAAGAGCTACATTCATAATAATAACTACAATGATGACAGCAATACAGTGGAAATTTATATTACCTGTGAATAGTTTCCCTATGCTTCCTCTTACACCTTCAGAGTCTAACAGAGTGTCTTCACAAAGTAAGAGCTAAATAAACATTGTGGGAAATAAACTAATGCAGAATCCGTAAAAACCAGATCCTGCTCATTGATGTCTGTACCTTCCTTCCACTCAGCCATAGTGTGACCCTCAACAATAAGGCAGAGAAAAATGAACAGCTTTGCACTCACCAGTTCTACTACTAGGGATTAACAAGCCTATGAGACAATTTTCGAAGAAATAGTTAAGAGAATATACAACCCAGTTTTCTTCTTCTCTTCCTCTTTCCCACCCTCCTTCTTTCCTTGGTTTCATGCCAGACTGCTACTTCCTCTGACTTAAGACTCTGATATTAAGAGGGTTCCAACTGATATGCCTCATGAAGAAGTAAGATTTAACTAATAACGATAATTTTAATTTTTCTTTGTCCTCAAATATAATTGGAGTTGGATACCCTATTCTGTGTCTAAAACTGACTTTGCATGTCTCTGACTCCTGTAGGATCTTGGCTTCTGGATATTCTAGGCCCTCGCATTGCTTTTAACCTTATTGTTGCATGACTGACAATCAGATCCAGATACATTAAATATAACTGGGTCACTGTGGCAATGAGTTTTCTCCATGGACGCAAAGCTTATCTTGATAGTGACCAGAATCCTACAGGTTTTCTTATATGAAAATGGTCCTCCATTTGCTCAGTTTTTACAACCTGAAGCTCTTCATTAGCATTTCCTTCAGACTATTCCTGACATAAAAGATAAAATAGAAAATTCCATATTCAAAATCAGCCTGTTAATATGACCAAGTATTAGTTCCTTGGGGATAGTACCTCAGTCTCAAAAAACAGTGAAATTATTAGGGATAAAACAAACAAAAATAAATATGAGTTGTTGTCTTTGCAAGAAGGCTTTAGATAAATCCCTGCTGCCTAAATGCCAGTTGCTGTCTCAGTTGAGGAGCTGTGAGTAGCAGGAAAACGCACAGGGAGTCACCCTTTGAGGACCTCAGCAGAAATGCAAAGCTACTTTTTCAAAATATACCCAACATTAATTTGCATTAAGTAATACTAAGTCATGTTTATTTATAACTTAATTTATGATGTGCCTGAATATGAGAGCATTGCATGTGTTAAGTCATTTAATTTTCCCAGCATTTTCATGGTGCAGGATAAGAATAATGAAGGGAAGGCGTACAGATTTCCACTATTTTGGTTAAGACCTAATCCCTTTACAACGGACAGAGCTGAAATTCTTACCCAGGAAGAATGATGCTGTTCTGTGTGCCTGTTACACATATCTTTATAATTTTGTGTGTGTATGCGTGTGTGTGTGTGTGTGTGTGTGTGTGTGATCCTAGCTGATGTAGTTTAAAATGTTTATGTTCTTGAACATGGTGACTAACCTCTGTTTCTGTGTTTATTTTTATCAAAATGTTGATACACTTGAGTAATCACCATCAAACGTGCATAAAAACACACAAATATGACTACTTTGCTTGTCATTTTAAATTTATGTATTAGATACTCAACAAATGTTGCTTTTCATCTCTGTAGTTAGTTTCCAGTAAATGCTGTTGAATCAATGAATACAAAAGAAAAGAACATAATCACAGATGTCTTCCAAACTACTCAAATGGATTAATATTAAAAATTTTATCATCCTCAAAGGCACTTATAGGCCACAAACTATGAAATATTTGCAATGAGGACATATTTACTACAGTTTAAATTATATGTTGTTTGAAAATGCAGCTTCCCCTGATTGGAAAAGCAATTTGATACTTTTTGAGCAACCAGGTTCATTCAATCTTGATAAGATTTATTTTGCTATTTATTATAATACTCCTTTCACATTATCACAGAAAATGACAGTATATTATTCAATGACAACTTTAAAAATTTCAGAAACAAAACAAATCAATGTCCAAAGCACTATTGCAAGTGTCATTTCATGGAACATTTAAAACATTCCCATGTATAACAAGTGAAAAGCAATGAAGCAACAATTAATTAAACTATGATCCTAAATTCTGTGTTCAGCAGAATTATTCTACTCTAAATTCTCTACTAGCAAGTACTCATTGAAAACAGTTTTGAGAAGCTCCATTTTTCAAGGATATCTACATTGTATTAGGTGTGAGCACAAGCATGCACTTTACATCTGCCATGCAAAAACAAACATACACATTTAAATCAGAGTTCAAAGTTTACCTGTCTTGTTTTACATTACACAACGCACATCGGTACATTCTAACATGACATCCAGTGGGCTTTGCTTAAAACTGTATTTTCAAAGGGCAGTTTTTATCTTTCTCCATAGACTTTGGACTCAGTGAAGGCATTACAATTTATCCAAACAATTATTGAGTAGCAGCCATACGCTAGGGGTCCTAAATACTCAGAAAAGGTTAAATTTACGATTTTATATCAATGATGAAAATGAACAATTTCCTCTGAATAATATTGAACATGATAATGAGGTTTATTAAGACATCAAAGAAGCAGATGAGAGAGGAGGCTGGGAATGTTGGCCAGAACAAACGAGAGGAGCAGAAAGGAGAGCAGATTGCCCACTGGATCCTGATGGTGAGACACTAATCTCCTAAGAGATTATGATTATTATTGATTTTTAAATTAACAACTGAAAGTATTTGCTGATGCATTAAGGTTGGTTGCTATGAAAAGCAAAGGCATTGTCTAGATTTCTGGCCTGAGTAAGTGGGTAAACCATGGTGTCATTGACAGAGGTGGAGGACAAAAGAGAAGCAACGGATGGACCAGATAATGGGAAATAATGAGTTTATTTTAGGTCATGTTAAATTAGATGTAACTGTTCTGTACTCAGATGCTTGTGACTTATGTGAAATTTGGGAGTTGGGGATAAATGTGGAAATCTGTAGAAAAAAATCAGCTAAAGAGAGAAGATGGATGAAAAAGATAAGAGAGATGAATATGGAGCCCTATAACCCTCCAGAATTTAGAAGTAGAAAGTGTGGAAAGTTAAGTAAAAGAGTCCAGGAAGGAGCACTGAGAGATATCTGGGTGAGATCCAAAGGAAATATAAACTGTGAAACAGAGAGCAGGATGAGAGCGTCAAGATGAAAAAAAGCACAGTCTGGTGGAGAACAGAAAGAACTTTTCTTTGGCAGAAAAACAGAACAAAGCGGAGAAGGGCTAGAACTGACCATGGAAGGGAAAGAAACAAAAGTGAAAGAAGGTTGTTACAAGAATCAAAGCAAGCCATGGTGACAGGTAGCCTGCTCCAGTCCAGCTGCAGATACAACAGAACACAGCAGACAGCAAAGAGGTCGGGATCAGGCAGCAGCAGGCAGATGTTGTAATGGCTCAATATTAGGAGCAAAGGAACAGTAAAGCCAAAGAAGAAAGTTGGATTTTGCCTCCATTGTAAAGTACATTACAATCCTACTCCCAATCCTCATTACAATCCTACTCATCTGTCAAACATCCCATAACAATAATTACTTATAATCACAACTAGCTTAACAGAAATACCAATAGTCTTCCCACACTCAAGTAACATACTTACAAATACGCTTGGAAGGTGGCATTCCTAACGTACATACACACGTCAAACTGTAAACATGTCTGTGATGCTTCGCGAAGTTCTAATTACAAGTCAAGTGAAAGCACATTATTTCATAAGCCAGAAATGATCATTTAAATTGCTTTCTCCATCTTTGAATGCTGTGATTACTTTGAATTTCTAACCATTGAGCCAAGAAATACAAGCTCATAAACAGAGATTTTAATATTTTTGAATGATGTTTAGAGGATAAATTTAAAGATACAGAAAACACATCAATATAACTAGCTCTCTCCCAACATATTCTGGCACTGAACAATTTTCTCAAGAATATACTAGTTGCCAAGTTCACCATAATCACAACGACACTGAAAACTTTTCCTTAAAATCATCTCCTGCATAATATGTAGGATTCTCCTTTATTGTTATTTTTACCAGTAGGTTTTGTTTCTAGCAAGATCATCAGTTTACTAAGTGCTGTCTTTATCTGTAAGTATTTATACTAAGTCCACTGAGTTACTGGCTTTTATGTAAAGTTATTAATCATAATGAGTGTGTCAGAAAAATTCTCAGAACATTTAAAATTTAGGAAAGAAATAAAGTCCAGGTTTCCTATTTTGATCAATTGCTCTTGCATTTGTTTTGTATCAGCACCATGCAATTTTGTCTTAAAGTCAGGTATTGTGATGCTGCTCTTTTTTTTAAAGTTGTTTGTTCTGGTGATGGTGAATTTTTTGTGGCTCTGTGTGCATCTTAAGATGTTTTTTCATTTTCAGTAAAGAATGGTTCAGATAGGGGCTGGGGATTTAGTTCAGCGACAAACGCCTCCCTGGCAAGTGCAAGGTCCTGAGTTCGATTCCTGGTACCCGAAGAAAAACAAAAACAAAAACCAAAGAATGGTTCAGGTATTTTGATGGGATTTGCATCAACTCGGTAGATTACTTTGGCTGCTATGGTCACTTTGGCAAAATTAATTATTCTGATCAGTGAATGCATATCTTGCCATTTTTGAGTCTGCTATAGTTTCTTTCACTGGTATTTTGAAATTTGCATTCCAGAAAGCTTGAACTTAAATACTTATTTTTAGCTATAGTGAATGTGGTTGCTTCCTTAACTTCTTTCTCAACAAACTAATTATTGATATATAAAATGCAACTGTTTTTCATATAACCAAAACATTTTTTATAAAAGTGCCAAGAGAGAAAGAAATGTGTCTTCAATAGTGATGACAAAACTGGATATGTGTATTCAGAAGAATGAAACTAATTCCTTCAAAATTATTCAAAGACTTAAATACAAAACCTAAAACAACCCAATTACTATACAAAAACAAAGAGGAAGCACTTCAAGACATTGGTGTACACAGCGATTTTTCAGCTAGAATACCAAATAGTAGGAAACAAACTAAACATCAATGAAATTACATCAAAAGAACAATTTTTGCACAACAAAGGAAATAACGGAATTATGAGGCAATCTACAGAATGAGAGAATATATTCTCAAACTATTAATCTGACAAATGATTAACATCCAGATATATAAGGAACTAATTTCAAAAAGGTGAACACAGACATATACACAAAGCAACAAAAATGATAATCAGTTAAGACGGACTGATGAACTAAAGGTATACTTCATAAAAGGAAATATATAGATGTTCGACAATTATATAAAACATGAGCCAGCTTTGTAATCATCACTGAAATGAAGTCTGAGTTATAATGAGATTTTGCCTCAATAGAGGTAGAAATGCTAACATTAAGAAAAGCAGAAAATAAATGTTGGTGAGGATGCAGATAAAAGAGTCCTTGAACACTATAGATAGGAATGTAAAGTAGTATAATTATCATAGAAAACAGTAAGAATATTCCTTAAAAAAGTAAAACTAAACTACCATAGGATTCAGAAATTCTACCACTGATTATCATTACACCAGAAACATATTTAGTCTCATGTCTATCACAGCACTCTTCACCATAATTAAAAGATGGGACCAATCTAGATGTTCATTGGTGGATAAAGAAAACAGCATATATTTACACAGTGGAATATCGTTCAGACACAACAGCAACCTGCATGGAACTGGAAGACATTAAGTTAAGTGAAATAAGCCAGGTAGAGAAAGACAAATACCGCATGCTCTTGTTCATGTGTGAAACTAAGTCAGTATCATGGGAGAATGGAATGGAATGGTGGACCCTGGAGAACTAAATGGGAAGGATGGTAAGGAGAGTTCAGAGGGAAGCTCAGGAAGAGACGCTAAAACACATGCAGAAGAATGAGTTCTCTTTTTATCTATAGCATGTTTGAATAAACACTGCTTAAAATACTCCATGATACATTTCAAAATGAGTACAAGAGCAGAACATAAAATTATCAACACAAAAACGGTTAAAGCAATAGAAATGCTTGTTACCCTGATTTGACTATTATACATTACATATATGTATCAAATTACCATTACATAGCTCATACATATGAACAAATACTGTATCTCAATAAAGGACCCAGAATCTGAAGTGAGTGGATGACGCTTTTGTCCTGGTCTCAGTACATATTCAAATGTATTCTAGTCCTTTGGCTTATGATCTGAACTTTTGAGATGACATGGGTTTAATCCCTTAATTTATCTTAGTATGATAAAGTAAACCATAATTTTTATAGCATTGTTTTTGGGGTTAACTTAGTTAACATACATGGAATGTTTTGTTAAGTGAAAAATTGTATAAACTTCTAATGATGGCATTAAAATAAGGAAAATTTTGAGCATTTCAATTGGGCACTTGAGAGGGTGAAAGTGCAATTCTGACATCCCTGGAGGAATAAGGGACAGCAGCTGTTTCTTATGGTATAAATACTGTATTAATCTTTGTTTCAAGTAAGAAGAAAAATCCACAAGATGTGGATGCCATTAAATAAATAGATGTAGATGTTTAAAAAAATACAAAAATAAAATTGCAATGCTTAGAAATTAGATAAAAATTTCCTGCTATGAATGGAACTTATTTTGGATTTTTATACTAACATAAGAGAGAAGAAAGTGAGGACAATGTTTCCAGCACTAAAACAATTCATACATAAGTAATATTTAATTTTTGGCATTTTAACAATGAAAATTAGTCATACAATATTTTTTATGCTAGAATGATAACTTATTGATAACCAAATTAGACTTTCATGACTTTAAATAACTTGAAAGACAAACTGGAAGTTACTTAAAGTGTCAAGATTCCAGGAACTGAGAATAAATGACCAATAAAAGTAATACTTTACAATTTAACCCATGATAACAAAATAGATGCCACAAAAATACTAATTTTGTACAAGAAACAAAAATAATTTTTCACTAATATGCATTTACAAAGCAAATGTGCATATCTTCCTAAACATCTGGAACATATAAAAATTTCAGCTGCATCATTTCCAATGTTTTCTTTTAATTACTTGCTAGTGTCTTTGATTATTTGATCAATGTCTTATTCTTACATCTGGTGGACTAAGCAACTTCTTTGAAGATAACAGTATGTAATGTAGCAACCATTGTTAATTCCTATCATTTTCTTTTGGGGTCATGTATCATTTTTGTTTTTGTGTTGTTTTGGCTTTGTCTTCATTGGTGTTATTTTGTCAGTTTTTTCTTATCTTTAAAATAAAGAAAGCATTTCAGAAGATAAATTAAAATTAATTCAGAAAGCATGATTTTTTCCTTCTTAGGAAGCCAATTCCACTCTCCCACATGGTTGATAAACAAATACTGAATTAACTGAATTAAAATCTAAGAAATGGAATTAGACAAAGTACAGGGGAACACTATTCTCATAGTTTTGTTTCCACTGCATCTTCCCACGCCTGAGCTCCTTTTACTCCCTTGTTCTTCTCTTAGTCAATTCATCACTCTGAACTGTGAATGGCTGAACAAATATTTACAATCACTTATACAATCTTAAAATTTTTCCAGGTACTATTATAACTTTGAAAATGTAAGGGCACCTAGGGAAATATAAACTGTTTTTTCCTCGCTAATTGCTTTTCCTTCAAGTAATACATTTTAGGTAAACACTGGGCACTGTTCCTTATTGTGCATTTATCCAATTAATTATGTTAGAAGGTCCTCAATGTATACCCCATGCTATGATTTTGGAGAAATTCCCTCACAGATTTAGACTAAATGCCCTCTTTGTAGCAGTGAGTTTAATTGTTTGCACCTGTAATAAGAATATCATTTTGCTGGGCTTCCTGGAGCCTCATGTTGTGCAACTCTCCGATCCTCCAAAACTTACCGTGAGCATCCATCTCTGGTAATGAAGTCCCTCAGTTCCACTAGTATGCGAACCAATCATGTATACTTTTATAATCTGCCCTTCTGGTGGTGTAAATTTATATGACAAAACCAAAATCACAGGATGCAGTATTGTTTCTGTTTATTCTTAATTTTAAATGCAGAATAGAAATGGTCAAGGGTGAAATACATCTTTCTTGAAAAAAGAAAGATGTTAGGAAAAGGACCTATTTCACTTAAGCACACTTTTTTAGCAATCTGAAAAACAGATATAAATCTTCCCTCTTTTCTCTCCTCTGCCCATCTTTTAAAACTATTTGAGTGATCCTTGGATCACAACCTCTTCTTAACTCTCTTCTCTATGGTTCCAGTTCAATCCCTTCACAACTCTTGAGCACTAACGAAACAGTCACCTAACTCGTCACCTTGTTTAATCTTGCCTACTTCAAATCAATATGGCTGCCAAACTACTTCATAATTTTTGTAATATTAACTACCTCAATATTATGAAAAAGAAATACTGTTGCCATCAGCCACAGACTCATCACTCAGATATTCTGCTCTACGTTTTCTGGTCATTTGAAGTTTTAGTTAATGCTTAATATTTTCATGAACGTTTAGCAATGTTTTAATATGCTCATGGTAAGGGTATCTAATATAGTCACTGTGTCAGTCAACTTGAGCTGATGTAAATAGTATACCATGGTTTGAATAATTTAAACAATAGAAATTTATAATTGCACAATTTTGGAAGCTGCAAGTCTGAGTTTGGTGACAGATGGTCAGATTTTGTTCATGTCCCCTTCCTGCCTTGAATATAGCAGCCCTCTTCTTGTGGGACAGAGAGACAGAAAAGGGCAGAGGTATGTGTGTATGTGTATGTACATATAGGTGTCCTTATAATGACCACAAGAGAACAAGTGTCTCATCTTATAACAATTGGACCATGAAGGCCCGAACACTAATGACTTTGTACAAATGTAAGTATCTCCTGAAGGCCCCACCAACACTGGGAGAGCAGACTTCAACACATGAATTTCAAAAAGACAAAACTCAACTCTCCAAAGTCTCTATGCTATAGAAAAAGGAAACCAAGAAGAAAAGTACTGTAGAGGAAAAGAAATAGGCACAGAGAAATGAAGTAATTTACCTAAGGGCAATAAGATGCAGAACTGGATTTTGAAATCGAGCAATCTAGTTCCCAAACTGACATTTTAGCCACAATGCTATTATTATTTCGTAAAAAACAAGTTATTGCCAGGATTTCCAAAACTAATGGTATATTTTTCTTCTCTAGAGTCACTTACTATTTTGAAGCTTGTGTGCCTTTGTCAGCATCTTTATTTTATACATATATATATACTGTATATTATATATGTACTCACTTTATACCTATATAGGTATATACAATATATCTATAAATTATGTTATAATTGTATTATGTACATATGTCACATATATTAAGTAGATCTAGATTGGAAAATTTATTTAAGTGGAATCAAATTGTATCTATATTTACAACCTTTTTTCTCATTTGATATTGTTTTGAGTTCTATCATCGTTGAAACTCAGCCTTCACCTAATTTTCCCCTTGGCATTCCATCATTTCTTCCTTACATAGTTTTAATGTTAACTTTACATACATAGATGCACATATATAATGTATACAGGCTAATTGTGGCTAATATAGATAGATAGATAGATAGATAGATAGATAGATAGATAGATAGATAGATAGATGTAGCTATATGTTGGAGGTGGATTTGAGTGGGATAATGACAGCTTTAAAATTTTTGCATGGTTTTTATCTCTCTGTTGAACTCAGATTCATATTCCCAAATAATTCAAAACTTCACTTTGGTCCATATTAAGTTGCACAAATATAACATGCTCAACCACAGAGTACTAATTTATTTTTGGCTAAACCTATTATTTTGAGATTCTTTTGTAAGTTACCTCTTTCCGTTGATCAGTCACAAAAGAAAAGATCTCTTAAGAATAACAAGGAAGCAAGAAATAACAATTCAGCAGATGCATCATGATGCAAAGTAATAGTATATACGATTGACAGGTGTCAATGAAAAAATCAGGAGTCAACACAGATGCCATAAAAAGATCTCCTTAAAAATCCTCTTATGCAGATTGCATGGGAAAATATGCTGCACTTGTTGGGCAATCCTTTCTCCCGTTAGGAGAGGGGCTCCACCTGACCTCAGCTTTCTGACTCTTGTCTGCATTTCTTCATCCTCCACTATCCTCCCCCCAGAATTTCAAGAGCTGTGCTGGACATGGCACATATGCTCTCACTTCATCTCACCACATATGCCTTGCTTACTTTTACTAAAATCCCATCATCTTTGTTGTGTCTGAACAATTTGGTTTCCTTGCTGACACTACATCATCATCATTTTAAGGGTTTAAAGGTGTAATGGCTACGCAATGACCTCACTGATTTTGTTCAAATTTCCTCAATGCCACATTGGGGCTGATATTTTTGTGTGCATTCAGATGGTTTATTTTGTATATTAAGTGTTGAAACATTTGATCCTTACTTTCACTGACATTTTTTGCACTTTATTTTTTAAAATTGGAAAAATATAATTCTTCAGTCAGTTCTTCCTTTCTTTTGTTGCTTTTCTTGTGGCATCTTTTATTTTGTAACATCTTTATCTTTTGTTTTAAATATTACACTTTGAAGTATTCAGAATTGTCAATCTTATTTTTGACTATGGGTTTTTAAAACTGCATTTCAACACTTCGCTTCTCATGCATCCCAAATTTATTACCTTCATCCTTTCTATGAAACTAATAGAATTTTTATGAGAAAGAGATATAAAATATTTATGAAAGAAAAACAATATTTTCACCATAATTTATGGAATCATTCATTCTTTACTGTCATTGATTTGTATCAGAAACCAAAACAAATGTCAAATTCATAAATGCAAGACATGTGTTGCATTCTGTTTAGATTTCTTCTCTGCTTCTCTTTCTGTGCTAATACCTGCTTTATTCATATTGCTATCTATGAGTTCATA
>NW_004955414.1:11152983-11166669 GCF_000276665.1 Chinchilla lanigera | reverse complement strand
ATGTATATATATATATTATTAGCTGAGCCATCTTGAAGATGTGTCCAAATAAATTATGAACCTTATCAAAGTAGAATTTGTTCCTTCTATATATATATATATATATTATTAGCTGAGCCATCTTGAAGATGTGTCCAAATAAATTATGAACCTTATCAAAGTAGAATTTGTTCCTTCTCTAAGAAGTGTAGAGGTGGACCTTTCTTCTCACCTCTCTTTTTCTTCTTTCCTCTGAGTTTGGAACACACCTAATCTTCCAGAGCTTAGTACTCATTTTACCTATCTGTTCCATCTTTATCCAGTGAAGTGTTGAAATTCCCCAACTTGGGCTTCTCATTTTTCCTCTAATTTTATCCAGTTTCTGATTCAGATAGGTGAAGTTTTGTTACAGATGCAGACATATTTCACCAATATTATGTGATGCAGTGACATGTAACCTTATTCAGTTGATTACAAGTCATAGTTAATGTAAAGACAGTTAAAAATCATGAAACATCTCTATTTTTTGTAACAATGTTTGCATTGGAGTCTACACAGTCTGTTATTAGCATCATGGTGTTTTTATATGCTCTGTATTTTCATGCTATATTATTTGCCTTTTTCTTTCAAACTTTGTATCCCATTGTATTTAAAACAAACCTTTTAAAACAGTACTTTTTTTTGAATTTTATATTCAGTATAATTACCTCTGGCACTTAATTTAATTGTTGCTATGTTTGAGAATCTATAATGTGTCTCACTTCTCTTTGTACTTTTCTGTGTTTCCTGTACTGATAAATTGTAGGTTTAAGATTTGATATTTTCTCCTCTCTCCACCATTTAGAATTCCCTCACTCTTCTTGCCTCCTTCTGTTCTCGGTGTATGTGGGTCCTTTTCTCAGTTTGATTGGTCAGGCTGCACTTGTGAAAGCATTTGTCCCAGCAGTAGTCAGAAATACAGGATCTTTCCATCCTGTGGCATTGACATTCTAATACAGGATCACATAGAGCATTTTCTGACCCAGTTTGGAGTTGAAAACTCTTACCTTCTCCTGTGCCCCATTGTCAAAACCATATGTCCCAATGCAAATGAGAAAGAGGCCAAAAAAGCAAAGTTAAATGTAGATAGAGTAGAAAAGAAAGAAACTACTCCATGTAAGAAAGAAAAAAATAGCATGAAATATGTAGAGTAAGTAACTATGGTGTGAACTGAGCAAATGACTTATTTTAGAAAGTGTTGGTAACTACACTTGTGTGCACAGAGTGTAGCCAGGTTATAAAAGTTTGAAAATTCATCCAGAATTCCAAGGACTTAGCTGTGTCTTTGGAAATATTGTAGACTATGTAAGTCATAGCAATCTGCAGCATCATCAGGAAGAGATTGAAGTGCCTTCCCTGTCAAATGTGACTCTTATGTTCAGTGTACTTCCTTGTCCTCTCCTGGGTCTACCCACTGACTCCTGTCTGCTGTCCTATTTCCTCTGTCTTCTGTCCTCTGCCCATTGTCATTCTGGGTCTGACCATTTGGCCTCTGTGAGTGTGAGAGACAGTGGCCCATCCTGGTGTGGGGTAAGAACACCTGGGGAACAGAGTGTCATGTCGTGGAATGCAGTAGACAGCAATGTGATCTGAGCAACCATGGCATGCGGCACCTACACACTGGGCTTTGCATTTGATTGTATGACTAAGTTAGGCCTCTGGGGCCAGTAGGTTCTACTTTATTCTGGGTCCATGAATGAAAAGATCATGGCAAAAGATTTCCACAATCTGAGGCAAAATTGCAGCCTATCTTTAGAGTACAAGTAATGACAATGAGAAATAAGTGGTAATGTTTTAAGCAAAAGTCCTTCCTTCCTTCCTTCCCACCTACTCAGCCTATCTTTAGAGTACAAGTAATGACAATGAGAAATAAGTGGTAATGTTTTAAGCAAAAGTATGCTGGTATGGTATGTACCAAAACAGAGTTTCTATTTTGGGAACTTGAGTGGCATGTATAGCACATATAACTTCTATATTGGTGCATAGATAGGACAATAAAATTAGTAGTATATATACTAGATTAGTACTTTGGCTTTAGAGATAGATAGATGGGGATATAACCATTCTTTTCTCCTACTAATTATCCAGCTAAATCACAGGTTAAGTTTTGTGGATGTAACAGGGAGTAATAATCCACATCCCACAGAGTCTCAGCAAGATAAAAAATAAATATATAAACAGGATCTAGTAACTAAAATGTATTTAAGAGTGGCTGTTGCTAATATTCTGACATTGCTCATTTATTTATTTTGCATTAACACCATGAAATATCAGGGTCAGCTTGCTACTAAAGACAACAGATCAATCCAGCTCATTTTTGAGGTGCAAAGTGGAAGTTTGAGGATCTCAGTGTGGCCCCTGTGAGTATAAGGGGTAGTGGACCATCCCAGTGTGTGGTAAGGACCCACAGGAAACAAAGTGTCATGTCATGGAACACAGTGGATAGACAGAGGGTAAAGTGAAATTCAGGCTTTTGTAAGACTTTAAAGTGTGGTTTGTAGGGAATATTCACAGACCAAACATAGTAGTACTAAACCTGGGTATTGAAACATATATGACTTAAATGTGGGTCACATGTGCAAATCACTTAATTCAGTACCTGGAATATAGCAGTTACTCCAAAGTATGTGTGCCTTTATGGGGAAAGTTGCACTGTAGTGAAGTATAGAAATTGTAACACCTGATGAGAGTCATTTAATCACCGTGGGATGCAGAGATTTCAACTGGAAAATTGGGATGCTATTTCACAAGTATTTTATGTGTTGACTAATGTGTGATCAGGAGGCACTTTAAAACACCAAGCGTCTAATATTATAGCAGCATATTAATAGTAATAAAAACTAGCATGCCATGTAAATCCTAAATCTAAAATATATTTTGTATAAACTCCCTTGGCAGATTCATTTGCCCCCAAAAGGATCATTCGTTTTCCATTGTAACATGCAGTTTAGTGTAAGTCCATATTATCACATAGCTGTTTTATTCTACTCTAGGGGACAACATGAGTCAAATGAAACAATCCCTCCATGATGTTACTCTATATTCCCTAGTTAAATTGGCTAGCATGGGAGGTTTAATGAGCAACTTTAAAGCTTTTTGAAGATCTCAGGTAGACATTTCCAGTAATAATAACTTGCCTTATGATTTTTTAACTCTACATATTTATTAATTAAGGATATACACACATTTTTCCAATTCTTTTTTTAGTAACTTATAAATGATGGCAAAGATGGGCATGTTTTAGAAAAACTGAACATTTTACTGATATTTGAATTTGCATGTTTTTATACAGATGAGCTAGAAACATGTTAAAATAAGCAAAGAGGTTACATGCCATGCTCCTTCTTCTCGACAAAGAAGAAGATATGAAAAATATACTTCTGATTGCTAACAAATCTTAAGAGAGTTGAGATTGAAGATTTGTGAATAAAAGTTCAATGGCATGAAAACAGAGACAGCCACAAAAAGTACATCTTAAAAAATACCTGAATATGATGATCAGTATACAAAGGAAAATGTATGTTTACATATTGCTATGTTTAAATAAGAAAAGAAGCAATCAGGCATGGTGGTACATGTCTATACCCCCAGCTCTTGGGAGGCTGAGGCCAAAGGACTGCTGCAAGTTTGGGGACAGCCTGGACCATATAACAAGACCCTTGAATTAGCTGCTTTTCTCTCTTTGCTAACACAAAATATCCCAACACACAAAGTTAAAGAAGGAAAGGTGTATTTAGCTCAAATTTTTGGTGGAGTCAGTCTGTAATCAGCTGGATTCAATGCAGGGTGGCATGGGACAGGGGCAACAGTTCAAGGTGGCAAAAGACAGAAAAAGCAACAGGAGCAAAAGGGGGAAAGAACAAGCCTCTTTTCCTCCCTTATATTGTAAGCAGGCTACCACACCCTATGGCAGGTGTAGCACTCACACCATTTCCGTGCCCTCCTCTTGCCCAGGATGAGGATATTTACAAATTGAGGAACCTGGCCCCCTGCTGAGTCACTTAAACTTTTTCATTTCTCAAATTGACACAATGTATCAACCATTACAACCATGTCTCAGAAATACCAAGCAATAATAACAATAATAATAATCATAATAAATAGAAGCTGTTCATGGCTTCATGTTTTTTTTTTTTCCTTGTGGTACCGGGAACCGAACTCACGACCTTGCCAGGCAGGTGCTTTGCCGCTGAGCTAAATCCCCAGCCCTTATGGCTTCATGTTTGTATCGATGATATATTGTGATTAAAAATAATTGGAGTTACATAGATGTAATATGATTCCGTAGAGGTAAAAATAATTTATATTTTACAAAATATTAATATATTTTCCACACAATTGTATGTGCTTATGTACAATTACCTACATGACTGAGGAAAAATATGAATACTATCTTGTTTGAATTAGTTTGGGTATCTGTATGGGTAACAGAAGTAGGGACCAAAGAGAAGAGATAATTTGCTTTGGTTTTTTCACTTCTGTCTTGTGCTGCTTTGTAACAAGTAGAGGAATATTAAAGTTTTGGCATAGGGGTCTGGGGATTTAGCTCAGCGAACAGCGCCTACCTGGCAAGCGCGAGGTCGTGAGTTCGATTAATGGTACTGGAAACAAACAAACAAACAAACAAAGTTTTGGCATAAAAAATATCAAATAAAATGTTCCAGGTCTATGTTTTGAACGTGCCCTCCAGAGTACATTTATTAGAGACTTAATCCCCAATCGAACAGTGTCAAGAAGTGGGAATGTAGGAGGTGATTAGATCTTAAGTGTTGTCTGTTCCCGGCACAAGTGAAGTTATCGAGGGCTGACTTAGTGTGTGACTGAGCAAGGGAAGAAATAATGAGGTGGGCCCCTTCCCTCTTACGAGGGTGCGTTCTTCCCACGTTATGGGATTCCCCGTGTTATGGTAGAGTAAGAATGTCCTCAGCGTAAGTGGCCCATTGAACTTGGATTTCACAACCTGAAGAAACATGAGCCAAAGCAACTTCTTTGATTAAAACCTGCTTGGTGTGTGCAAGAGCAGCACAAAATGGACAAAGTCTCCTACATTCACCTTCTTCACACACCTTCTCTTCTTCTCAGAACTTTCTTTGTAGGAAGAATAATTTTACACATGGGAGAGTAGAAGATTGCTGGAGACAGCAAAGAGTAAAAGTAGGAGGATACCTAGGTGGGATATTCAAAAACATTGTTTGAGAGCCTTGGTTTTACTTAACTTGTCTGCCGGTCCACAATCATCTTATAAACAAATATAATATTGTCTATCTGCTGGAATATTACAGAATAGTGAAAGAAGAATTCTTGGAGCTTTCCTTCCTTTTCTGTGATGGCTCATATACCTCAATGTAAAGCTGAATGCACTAAAAAGAAAGCTATCCTTTCTTTCCTGTATTTTTTCTTTTTGAAGCTTTACTTACACACAATTAATAATGACTGAATAATATTAACTAGGAAGATCTACAAATAATTTACAAGTTTCCAATTGTGTGCTGTGCTAATACTCTAATTAGGTCTCATAGTGTCCTCCACCGTCCTGCCTGGGATTTGAGTCATTCCTTCCTCCAGTCCATGCTCCAGCAGCTGTCCTTATGAGAATAACTGCTGTATCGGAGCAGATACCTTGCAATTCCTAACTTACTTAGTAATAGCCCCAAATGTGTGAGTAGTGAAACTGGCAATTTGGTTTTGTCAGAGAAATAAAAAGTGGCTGCTGTAAGCAAAAAAATAGAAATTCTTCATCTAATGTAATGAGGAAGGAAAATAATCTTATACTAGCTAAGGTTACTGAAATATATGGCATAAATAAATCATCTACCAATGAAATTATGAACAGGAAAAATTTAGCTGCTAACTTAGCTATCACACCTGAAACTAGCAAAATTCATGGCCTGAATGTGTGATAAATTCTTAGTTAAGATGCGAAAATGATTAAACCTATGTGTAGGAGACATGAACAGGAAACATGTTCCTGCATACTGTAGCACATAGCTCCAGAATTCAAAAATTTCAGCGTGGGAGTCCTCAAAAAGAGTGACAATTAAACATTTATTGCAAATAAATGGTGGTGACAAAGATTCAAAAGACAGACTTGGACTAAAAGGTATAAAAAATTGCTGAAAATGCTACGTCTACCACTGAAGGAGTTGCTGCCACATTTCTGATAGAGTTCAGTGAATTAATTAAATAGGAAAGATACCATCCAAAGGAAGTCTTTAAATGTGTTGAAAACAAAATTTTTTGGAGAAGGATACTCCATAGAACCTCCCTTCATAAAATGTGAATTGTACTCTTTGGAGCTAATTTTAAAAGTGAAAAAAGATAAAAAGAGAGAAATGGACATATATATGAAGTATAGGGCATTATATACTATGCAATGTAACAGAAAGCCTCCAGTCATGGTTATATAATTAGTCACCGGTTTTAATACCCGAAAGGTGGTGATTTTCTCACCCATGCCCAAGGTCCAACATCTATGATGGGGCACACTCTCAAATCTTCCAAAATGCAATAAACTAACATCCTAAAAAATGAATTGCCAACCCTGTAAAGCAAGCACCAATAAAGGCGATTTGGATCAGGACAGATGTAAGTGAAGAGCAATCTGTCTTTGAAAGTGGAATGATGAAGGTTAACATAAATGGTAACGGCAGTGCTGCTTGTGAAGGTTATCCTGAAGCTTGCAGATGAAAAGCCAGGGTGAGAATCTGAGAAACTGAAATTACACCTTGCAATGCATGTCAGATAATTTTAAAGTTATGATTATAGGACTTAGCGACAAGTGTGAAAGTCCAAATCCTTGAAAAATATTACCTAGAATATTTTACATTATTAACACAGTCTATGAAACATTTAGCATTAATATAAGGGCAGCTGGTGAAAAAGTAGTTGTCAAACCTGTTTAATCTGAGATGGCCATACCTGCTTCTGAGAAAATTTTCTAATATGTATTAAACTTTGGAGCTTAAAGTCTGTAACGCAGTTACTTAATTTAAAAATTTAGGTAAGTATTCTTCTGTCTTTCAAGATTGATTTGAGCATCAAAATGATGAACTCATGAATAAATGCTAACTGCCATCAAAATGCAAGTTATTGTTTTCTATAATTTATTGAGTCTATGGAAGTCTCTCTGCAGTGAATAAATTTTTCAAATTTCTGCTCTTTACCACTATTCGTACATATATCTTCCTATAATTTTCACATCCTCATTATGGAAGTACAAGGCTATTTCCATTTCACCTCTCCACTGTGTTTTCAACCTGAGTCTAGAAGTTATATTACATATCCTCTCAGTTATTTATTCCTTCTCCTACCTTTATCTGCTGGTTGTTATGCACACCTAACAGATAAAGGAGGAATTTCAATCTGACTTGAAGGACTGAATATGCAATAACCTATAGATATCATGATATAGTTATGGGAAGAGAGAGAAAAGTTAAGAATTTCTTTATGGCTTTTCAGTAGAAAACAGAGTCTCTCTTGCCTTTAACAGGAAATTAACCTCTATCTAGAGAATACTATAGCAGTCATTTATTATTCCCAAAGTTATTCCCTCAACAACTTTAAACGTTTCTTCCTGTAGGTGTACACAGTGATACAGACTGTGTACACCAAAATACATATATAGCCACAGAACAACATAGAAACCACTGTAAATATTTTAAATGTTTAAAAATTTGATTCATATTGAAGTATTACTCTGAAATAAAGGAGAAATCAGTAAGATAAAAAATTACATAGGAACATGGAGTTAATATGTTTATTATTATCTTTTAAGAGAGGTAATAGTCCATAGTGATAGATTTTATCATTCTCTTTCATTTGATCATTAGTCATGTAAGTCCTGACATATGCAGTGTTTATTGACAAATGCTAAACAAGAAAAAGTAAATAAAAATCCATTTAGTGTGTTTTGTACTGTACATATCTTACTGTGTCAGGTTCTGGTCTTGCCATAAATAAGGCAATGGTTTTCTACAGTAGTGAGACATGAGTTTGTTTTCAGGGGTGGCAGAGATTTGTGTTAGCTTGAATTTTAGACAAATTAGGATGGTGCTTTTGGAGATGCAGAAAATCAGAAAAGTTTTGCTGAGAAGATAACACTTAACTATACCATAAATAATGATATTCATGTCATATCACAGAATCAAGAACTTTGGGTAGAGGGAAGTTCTAACTACTTTGCCAGAAATAAATAATGTAATTATCATATAATTCTGTTAGGTAGGTATTATTTATAACGACATTTTATAGAGAAGAATACTAAAGTTTAGTAAATACTAAAATTTAGCTTTGCAAAACCTATGCAGTAAGTACTGGAGCCTGCATAACACAACATGTCAACCTAGCAGAGGAACATTATAAGTTCACCTGCATCAGAGTTTGGAAATAAAAGAAACATAGGTACAGGTATGATACTAGTACCTAATAAAATCAGCATGCCAGTTGTATATGATCCAGGAGATAGCCCACATGCCTAATTTGAATGGGTTAAAGCACTTGCTTTTACTGACAATTGCCATATAACAATAATGACTCCAATATGGAGCTCATATTTTATAGAGGCTAAAAAATGAGCAAATTTTTTTTTTCAGTTAATAGGTGCTTCGAGGCAAACTAATGTAGAATAAAGGAAGAAAGTTTGCCAAGGGAAAAAGCAAGTAGTAAGTCTCTGGGCTCAAGATCTACTAAGAAAGCGATGTGGCTGAGCAGTGTGGAAGGCAGAGGTGAGGTTGTTTTTAGGGCTCTGATGCTCATTTAAATAACTTTGATTTCTGCCATTATGATATTTTTTATCTAGACTATAGATATGTATTCTATATACAATTTATATGGATATGTAGATATGTAAGGTTTGAGTATTATTGTTTTAAATTATTTTGAAATGTACATTTTCATATCATTATCTTTCATTTCTTTAATAGAATCACTATATTTGGTCTTCTGAGGGTATTAATGAATCTTTTAAGATTTCCTTTGACTGTTTTTGTTTATTCTGAATTAATTTCATTCATTCATTCTTTCTTTCTTTCTTTTATTTTTTCCTTCCTTCCTTCCTTCCATCCTTCCTTCCTTCCTTCCTTCCTTCCTTCCTTCCTTCCTTCCTTCCTTCCTTCCTTCCTTTCTTCCCACCTACTTGCTTGCCTATATCCTTCCTTTCCTCCTTATTTTCCTTCCTTTCTTTTTTTCTCATTTTTCTTGCTCATTTCAGTTTCCTATAACTTTTGGCTATCTGTTATACTTAAGAGTTGGAATCTAAAAAATTATTTAGAAACTTTCAGCAACTGTGTATCTTGTAAATTATGATATAATCATAGAATCTTTTGGCAAATTTATGTAATGTATACTTTATGGTTAGTCATATTCCCCTGAGGAAGAATTCTAGAGTATTTGGAGTATATGTAGAAGTCACTTGAGAATATATGTCAACATTCAGTGGGTAATCACCATTTTAATGCCTCTACTTTGAGTACATAACCCACCAGTCACTATGTACTGTGAATTCGGTCCACAGATCTTAGTGGGGATGGTTACATGGAAATGTGACTGTTGTACAAACCATAAACCAAAATTCACTGTTTCCCATTTTCTTCCACTTCCAGAAGTACATGATCCCAAATTCCAGATTGATTTACTTTTTATAGGGTATATCGTGTATCCAGCTTATTTCTGGTTTTTCTCCTTACCAGAGAAAAGGATTGGGATTTAGTTTAGGATTTAGCCCCCTGTGTGTTGCTTTTCCTGATGTGTAACAATTACACAGCTCCCAATACTTATTACTTTATGTCTTGTCCCTTTCTCTTTTCCTCTGTGGGTTTACAGAATTTAAGATGGTCATATTTGTCACTGTAGAATTAAAAGTGTTTTCCTTTTCCTATCTCTACCAGAGTGCATGAATATGGGCTAACATGGAGTTCAGAGAACATAGGGAGTTGTTACATATTTTCAAGAATAATACTGGCAGAGCTAGGACTCCTATTTGCCCCATTCAGAGTCACTTCACATCTGTGGTTCTTTCACATACATGTCTCAGTTATTAACCAAACAGTGCACCAAATGCAATTCTACTGCTCACTTGCCAGGAATGCTTAGTGGCGCATCACAGCCCCACACACACTGTGCACATTCTAGTCACTCTGTTCTCACCCTCCATGCAGGTAGACATGTCTGCAAGTCTCTAGCTTCCAATTAGTTGAGCCAATGACACATTTTAAAGCAATCCATAAGCCCTGCCTCCTTTCAGTAACTTCTGCATAACGATCTCTTAGCCCCTTCTCCATTAAGATATTCTTTTGTGAGTCCTGAAACGCTGACTCTGAGGAATTCCATGGAATGAAGGTGGAAGGGACCCCTTTGCGATTATCAAGTGGCACAATAAACACAGGGATGGCATTTTAACAACCAAGCCAACAGAGAGGACACCCTGAACGTTATTGCCTTCTGTCGAGAAATCTACTGCTTCTGAATGAGGCCCAGCTGCTGGGGGTAGAAACAAAAGCAGCAGAGAAGAAGCCTAGTGAAGAGTCCCACTAGACTCTAGCAAAAAAAGAAAAATCCTGCAATAAAAGGATGATTCAATTTAATGAAAGAGACACAGACAAAGAAATAAATTCGCCCAAACTAAGGAGGCATAATTCTTTGGTGTTTCAATTTCTCTTCTGTGAAATAAGGATCATAATTTGTTGTTCTTAATTCAGTATTATGATATTTCCTAAATGTGAGATAACATGGGAATATACAGTGTGTATGAAAGGAATTAAATTAAAATGCGACCTGGTGTTGTCCACACTAAGTTTAGATAGATTTGATGGCAGGATGAATCACATATTTCTAATATTTTCTCTACAATTTGAAGGCATATTTTTGTCCCCTCAGCCAATAGTTTTTTCTATCACATACCTGTCCAAAATATACAGCCACTGAGAACTGGCTTTGACTTTTTATTTTGATCATTTAATTTATTTTGACCATTCATTTCATATATGTATCTACCTAGCTTATATTATACTTATCTAAAGCTAGGTAAATAGTTTATTATACATTAATTAATAGGCATCTCTGATTGCATGTATGATTTGCTATTATACAAATAGCTAAGGCAATGAAGTAAATCTATCTCCTCCTGCTATTTATTCCCCATGATTATACCTAACATTTCTTTTTATTTTTTATCTTAATATTTGTGGCTCCCTTACAATGCTCCAGACACATAACTAGGTGTTGGGGCAGAAAAGGCATGGCTCTAGATGAATATGTCACTCCTAGGAAAATAAACTCTTGGATTCCTTCTCCATTCCATGTATTATGAAGCTGTGTGCAATGGTGGAAATAAAAATCTAAGTTATCCAGGCCTCAAAAAACACCATCTCCAAGGAAGCAGAAAAGTATGTTTGCATTAGCAATGCAATGAGATTTGCTTGAGATTGGAGTTATTTGTATAAAACTAATGGACACAGAAAAAGAGCTCTGTGTGTTACCAGGAGCAAATAACTTTGAGGTAAGTGTTAAGTAGCATAGCACTGAGACATCTAGTTTATGTTCTTGGATTATCACCGTTGCTATCAACATCTGTTCCTCCACTGATGGAGGAATTTGAATAAGTTATCTCCTGCACTTAGAAATTAATGAATCACCATGTATGGTTTTCAGAAATCTATAAAAATTTTTGTCTCTCTTTTACCAGTAGCATGATGCAGCAAAATGTGCCTGAACAGAACAATGACATATTCACCTTTATCTTAATATATATTTTGAAGTATCTATTGTGTGCCAGGCATTGTTCTAAATATTCCTTTAGTGATAAGAGCGATGAGCTCCACAGGAAGCAATGACTTTATAGTTTGATTGTAGGTATTAGTGTAAGCAGGGGCATAGATTATAAACAAATACAATCAGAAGATGCTGAAAATGCATTTAGATCATTTTCAAACAATAGTGTGGTCAAAAGTAAAGGGAAAAGTTGAGACTGGGTGGTCAGGAAAGCTGTCCTCATCAAAAGTCATTGTTATGCTATATTACCATAAGAGAATTCCAGTGACTTCAAACCAAAAAGTGGACCCATTAACTGACAATACCTAACTTTGAAAGCACAGGGATCCACACTGATGTGCTGCAGTGATTTTGTATGCCCACTGTCTGATGGTGGACATATGAACTAGCTGGTCTGTAATATGAAGAGAAGAGTTTCCAATGACAAACATATAACTACCTTACCTCAGCCCACAGATAATAAATGTGACTCCATTTTACATGGTTGGTCCACAACTTGTCACTTGCTCTGGTTATCATGCAAGAAAGGAGGCCACATGCAAGGAATAATTTGAAATATTTAAGTATACCTTTGTTTCTGCAATAGAAGGGTTTCTAAATAATAAAACGTAAATGAAACACTAATTAATAAGGAGGAACCACTTAAGTGATAAACACGGTGAAGAGTATTCCAGCTATAGAATACAGTTTCTGAAAAAAATCCCCCTGAGAAAATATTTGACATGGTCAAGAGAAAGACAAGGGGCAAGTGTGGTAGGAGCTTGGTTGGATGATTTACAGGGAATAATTTGGAAGACTGCAACATTGAACAAGAGATCTATGAAAAAATTAGATACCATATTTTTTGTTTGTTTGTAAGAAGTAATTTTGTTTTAATTTATTAACAAGTTATGAAGATAGGACCCAGACTTTCTATTAGCTTAGAACAATTTCATATTAACATCTTACATAAATAAGGCAACTAACCATTACTGATACATTAATTATAATTGTAATTATTCAGGTTTCCCTAAATATATAGCTTTATGCTTCAGAATCCCATTCAAGATATCACATTATATTCAAGAATTATGCCTACTTACATTATTATTGGCTGAAGCAATTTTGCAGATACCCAATACTAATGAACTCAAAAGTTTTCAGATGTACTCATCAGACACTCTAAAAAATACCCCACATTTTTTCAGGTGTATTTCCCATGATTATACTGGGATTATGGGTTTTAGGGACAAAGATCACAGGTAAAGGGCCGTTCTTATCAAGGGTGCACGTTATCAATATGACTTCTTGTTCTAAGTCTCACACGCCTAGCTCAGCAGTAACTTCCCCGTTGCTTCAATGTAAAGTTATCTTTTTTCCTCGTTTTTATGCTATGCTTTTTAGAAGGATCACACTCCATACAAATATTAGGCAAGGACTAGGGTTATATTCTTCTTCCTTGAGGACAAGTTATACACAGCAATTATGCCATATTCTTGTGCACTGAAGACTTGTCCACTCTCCTGCATTTCTTTACTGACTCATGTATATATGAAGTACGGTATTTTGAATATTTATTGTGTACTCTTATTTATAATGAAATACTCCCATTTCCCTTTTGTAATTGGAGGCAGGTTTGACTATTAGAAGTGTTAGCCTTTGTATTCTGTGTCTATTTGACATTTAGTCACTGTAAATATTGAGAACTTCCCTAATTTTTGGTAAGAATATGTACAAGTTTCAGCTGAAATATTTCCTTTCCTTATTCTAACACTATTTCTCTACAAAATGTGGGTCCTTTTATTGGAGAACAGTACTAGAATATAAATCTGTATATGAAGTATGCACATTACCACAGCAAGGAAGATTTTTGGTATAAACTATGTACATATATATATGTACCTTTATATTTTGTGTCTCTCT
>NW_004955414.1:11049043-11152528 GCF_000276665.1 Chinchilla lanigera | reverse complement strand
GCACTGTCTTTTCCTGTCACAATATCTATTGTACCTTTTGGATTTTATTTGCTCTTTCAGGTTCTTACACTAGGGAGACAATACAATGTTTATACATGTGGGTCTGATTTATTTCACTTATGAGTATGGTCTCTAATTCCATCCATTTATCTATAAAAGCCTCAAATTTATCTTCTTTATAACTGAGTAAAACTTCATTGTATAAAAATAGCACGTCTTTTTTATCCATTCCTCAATTGATGGGTATTTGGGTTATTTCCAGGATTTAGCTATGACAAGTTGTTTGGCTATAAACACAGGTGCACACATATCACTGTGGTATAATGTTTTTAATTCTTCTGGGAATATACCCAGAAGGGGAATAGCTGTGTTAAGTGGGACCTCTAATCCTAGATTCGTGAGGAATCTCCACACTAATTTCCACAGTAGTTTCAGCAGTTTACACTCCCACCAGCAATGGAGAAAGGTTTCTTTCTCCACACAGCCCCTCTAGCGTTTGTTGCTGGTTGATTTCTTGATGATAGCCATTCTTCTGGGGTGAGATGGAACCACGGTGCTGTTTTAATTTGCATTTCTCAAATGACTAATGATGTGGAACATTTTTTCATATATTTATTTAGAATTGTATTTCTAAATCTGAGAAGTGTTGTGTTCATCTCAGATGCCAATGCTAGGATTGGGACTTTGAATTTTGGGGTCCTGATTTATTTTAATTCTTTATATGTTCTAGATAGAAGGCTTTTATCTGAAGGACAATTGGCTAAAATATTCTCCCAACTAATGGGTTTCCTTTTTACCCTATTGATGATTTGTTTTGATGTGCAAAATCTTTTCAATACGATGATATCCCAGTTGTTGCTTTTGAAATATTTCCCATACAGTTTGCTTTTTGTTCATGATCTCTCTGTCTACCCCTATGTCTTCAAGATTTCTACCTACTTTCTCTTCCAGTAGATTTAGTGTTTGTGTTTTTTTCTGTTTGTTTGTTTTTTTTCCTGGAACTGGGAATCAAACTCACAACCTTGCACTTGCCAGGCAGGCACTGTACCACTGAGCTAAATTCCCAGCCCCAGTGTTTGTGTTTTAATATTTAGATCTTTGACCCATTTTAACTTTAGTGCATTTTGATAGGCATGGATGTAGTTTTAGTCTTTATCATGCGGAAAGCCAGTTTTTCCAGCACCATTTATTAAACAGGCTATCTTTCTTCCGGTAAGCACGTTTGGCCACTTTGTCAAGGATAAAGTGGCTGTGTGTGTTTGTAGTTGTTTCTGCACCTTCTAATTTGTTCTGTTTATCCTCAGGTCTGTTTTTTTGCCAGTATCATGATGATTTTATCACAGTAGCTTAGTACTACAATTTCAAGTTGAGGATTGTGGTTCCTCTTGCCTTTCTTGTGTTGCCCAGGATTGCTCTTCCTTTTCTAGGTCTCTGGTTCCAGACGAATATTAGGAATATTTTCTCTAGTTGTGTGAGGTATACTAATGGAATTTTAATTGGGATTGCATTGAATCAGTAAAACAATTTTGGGAGTATGGCCATTGTCACAATGTTGGTTCTTCCTGTCCATGAGTAAGGAATGTTTTTCCATTTTCTGAAATCCTCTTCCATCTCTTTTTTCAGAGTACTGTAATCTTCAATGTTTAAATCTTTTACTTCCTTTGTTAGATTGATTCCTAAGTATTTAATTTTTTTGGATGCTATTATGAAACATGTGATTTCCCTAATTTCTTTCTCAGTGTGTTTGTTGTTTGTGTACAGGAAGCTATTGATTTTTGAGTGTTGAATTTGTCTTCAGCTATGACTCTGACTTTTGTTATTAATCAATCAGCCTTTTTGTGGAGATTTTAGGGTCTTCTATGTATAGTATCATGTCATTGACAAATAATAGAAGTTTTGCTTTTCCCCCCTTATATCCATATTCTTTTTATTTCTCTCTTTTGTTTATTTGCTTTGTCTAATATATCCAGAACTATGTTGAATGGAAGTGGTGACAGTGGCCTTCCTTGTCTTTTTCTGATTTTATAGTAAAAGTTTTCAGTTTCTGTCCATTTAGTATGATGTTGGCTGTTAGTTTGTCATAGATGGCTTTGATCAGAGTAAGGTAAAGAGTATCTATTCCCACCTTCTCTAGGGTTTTTATCATGAATGAGTGTTGGACTATGTCAAAAGCTTTTCTGCATCTATTGAGATGATCATGTGATTTTTGTCTTTGGCTCTATTGATATGGTATATTACATAAATTAACTTGTATATATTGAAGCAGCCCTGTATTCCTGTGATGGATACCACTTGTTCATAATTTTTTGCATTATGTTTGCTAGTATTTTATTGAGAATTTTTGCAACTGTATTCATAACAGAGATTGGCCTGTAGTTCTCTTTTTTGATTGAGTCTTCCTGTGATTTTGGTATCAGGGTAATACTTGCCTCCAGAAATGAGTTAGGGAGAATTCTGTCTCTTTCTATTTCATTCAAGAGGTTGAGAAGAATTGATGTTAAATCTTCTCTAAATTTCTTGCAGAATTCAGTTGTGAATCATCAGCAGCTGGGCTTTCTTTTGTTAGGAAATATTTTATTAGATTTTCAATTGTGTTGGATGATATTGAGTTATTCAGGATTTTTAAATCTTCTTCATTCAGCTTTGGTGATTCATATGTATCTAAGAACCACTCCATTTCCTCTGTGTTTTCCATCCTATAAGAGTAAAGATTTTCAAAGTAGGTATTGATGATCTTCTGAATTTCTACAGGTTCTGTGGTGATTTCATTCTTTTCACCTCTCATTGCATGAATTTGAGTTCTTTTTTGAAAAAGTTTGCTGGGGGTTTATCAATGTTACTATTCTTTGAAAGAACCAATTCTTTGGTTCATTAACTCTTTATATTGTTTTCTTACTCTTCATTGCATTTTTTTTCTGCTCTGATCTTTGTAATTTCCTGCCTTCTTTGGGCTTTGGGCTTGACTTGCTCTTCTTTTTCTAGAAGCTTGAGGTTCTACATAAGATTCTTTGTTTTTTTTAATTCTGTTTTCCTGATGTGGGAATTCACCACTATAAATTTCCCTATGAGGACTTCTTTCATTGCATCCCATAGGCTCCTGTATGTTCTATCTCCATTTTCATTTGATTGTAAATATTGTTTAATCAATTCTATAATTTCACCTATGACCCATTGGTTGTTCAGTAGGGTGTTATTTAACTTCCATGTTTTTATGTAGTTTTTGTGATTTCTTTTGTCACTAGTTTCCCATTTCATTACACTATAGTCTGATAGTATGCATGGGATTATTTCAATACCTTTGCACTTACTTAAGCATGTTCTATGTGCTAGTATTTGTTCTCTTTTAGAGAACATCATGCATGTAGCTGGAAAAAAAATGTATATTCTGATTTCATTGGGTGGAACACTCTGTCAACGTCCACTAAGTCCATTTGTTCACAGGTAGGTTAGTTCTGTTATTTCTTTGCTGAATTTTTGGTCAAGTTGATCTATCTCTGTGACAATGGGTTGCTAATGTCCCCTGTTATGATTGCATTACTGCTTATCTGATTTTTATATCTGTTAAAATTTGTCTTCTACAGTTGGATGCTACCATATTTGGTGCATACATATTTATAATTGTTAAGTCTTCCTCTTTGACTTTCTTTATCTCTTTTGGTCATTCTTTATTTAAAGTTCACATTGTCTTCAAACAGAGAAACCACTCCTGCTTTTTTCTGGGTTTCTGTCACATGGAGTATTGTTTTCCATCCTTTGACTTTCAGTGAATTTCCTTTTGAGTTAAATGTGTTTCTTATATACTGCATATTATTGGACTTTGTTTCTTGATCCACTGTGTCAGTCTGCTTCTTTTGACTGGTAAGTTGAGACCATTTAGATTAATGGTTATAACTGATACGTGTTGGCTTCTTTGTCATGTTATTTTCCAGTTGTTGGTTCCCTACTTTTTTCTCTGTTTAAGTGCTTTCTCTGCTTGGTGGTTACTTTCTGTCATTGTTCTTGAAATTGTAGTCATTTTTA
Organism: Chinchilla lanigera; assembly: GCF_000276665.1. Lineage (NCBI taxonomy): Eukaryota > Metazoa > Chordata > Mammalia > Rodentia > Chinchillidae > Chinchilla > Chinchilla lanigera. The sequence goes on along the minus strand of NW_004955414.1, from coordinate 11,148,508 downwards.
TCACTTTCCAGAACATCTTTTAGTACTCTTTGCAGGGTTGGATTGGTGCTCATATATTTCTTCATTTGTTCTTCATCATGGAAATATTTTATTTATCCATTTATTTTGAAGGATAATTTTGCAAGATATATCAATCTGAGTCAGAAGTTGTTTTCTTTTAGGACCTGAAATACTTCACTTAAGCTCTGTTTGACTTGATGGTTTGTGTTGCATAATCTTCTGTGATTCTGTTGGGCTTTCCTTTATAGGTGGTCTGTTTCTTTTCTCTAACAGCTTTTAGTATTCTATTCTTTTGCTGCATTTCTGGGATCTTGATTATTATGTTTGTGGGTGTAGATTTACTTTGGTTATGGCTAACTGACGTTCTATGCATCATTTATCTGTACAACAGATTCTTTTGCTATGCTTGTGAAATTTTCTTCTATTACTTCTGCAAATAGTCTTTTCATATCATTTGTGTTGACTCATGCTGTTTCATTGACACATATTAATCTTATGTTGTTTTTCTTTGCATCATCTTGCAGCTATTGAATTGTTATTTCCTGGTTCATTGTTATTTTTAAACACTTCTTTTTGTGATCATTAGCTGCAATGCTATTTTCAAGTCTGAATTTCTAACTTCAGCTTTCTTCAAGTGATTTGCCAGCTTTCAGTGGAATCTTTCATTTCCCGGATATCTGTTTAAATCTGGTTTGTGCATTCTAATTCTTGCCTATATTGTTCATTCAAGATTTCTTTATTTTTTCTATACTCCTCTTTTCTATCTATGTCTTCTTTAGATGTGCTGAGCAATTCTTTCATTACTGTTGTCATTTCATTTTTTACCTGAGAGATTAATTTTGATCTGGTTTCTTCTATGGCTTGATGAAATTGTTTCTTTACCTCAGTTGCTATCATATCAGAAATTTCAGGTGGGTGACTTCCAAGCTCTTCTATGTTGATGTCTCCTGGCCTTGTTCTGGTTGGGGTAGGGGCCTGAGGTTGCATTTTGGTCCTTCATTTTGTCAGTTTTGAAGGTCCAGAGGTTCTCTGATGCTCAATCTCACTCCTGTGATGATGTGGAAGTGGTGGGGCAAGGCTCCTGAAGCTCCCTGTTGCTCAGTGTGGCTCCTGCGATTGTAGAGGGCAGGGCATGGTCACTGAAGCTCCCAAAGCTGTCCAGTTCTCAGCTTGGCTCCCACACTTGTGGGGAGGGGTGGGGGGCATGGTCACTGAGACTTCTGTAGCTGTCCTTCTAGTTCACTGAGGCTATGTACCTAGAAATGTATACCTCCTTTTTGCCTGCTCCCTTCTCTCCCTAGTGTGAGGAACTTTCCTCCATCTAGCCTCTTCCATCATCATTGTTTCATTGAGCCAGCCAATCAGGAACTTGAATTTCTGACACTGTGTTCTAAAATAAATTTCTCCTTTATGGAGGGTGTGGGTATGATGCATTGTGTCTCAGCAATGAGGAGTGACTAAAACAAATGTGCATTTTAATCACAACTGGCATTAAGCTAAGTATGGATTCATACAGACATCTTTAATTGCAAATATTGTAGACACGGGCCTTTTGATACTTCCATTTAACTGTTCAATTCCAGGATGCATATAAATGATTTTAGAGAGTAGTTCATGACAGTTAATATATACTAAAGAAGGGTACATTTTATTTGGAAATATGGAAAGAGAAATCTTAGTGAACTGTTGGAAATAGAACAAAATTTGGAATAGATTGAGAATAAAATGAGACTTGAAAAGTGAGTGATAGTGAATATACTGAAGTACTTCTCATGATACTCTGATACTCTTCTCAGGAGTATCCCTCTGGGCTCTGATCAGGTATCCTTTCTAACTTAAAGCTAACCCTATTTTAACCAGAACACTTTCTTGTGCTGTCACTATAATATTTGAAAATGCACTTCTAGTAGTAAACCAACATCAGTCCCAGTATGCTTTCTCCCAATTGGTTACCATCTTTGCCCTCTGAAACAACCTAAAATAAGTCCAATCTTTTAATCAAGATTTTTCAGTTTTAAACCATGATTTTTCTGGCTAATACCATTGGGTACAAAAAGGCATAAAAAGAGAATATGTCCTTGCTCTCAGTTTTGCCAAACATGCTAACATCTTTTAGTTGTCTTTTTTCCATTCTATCATTCTCTCCAAATACATCACTAAGAAAAAGATGTGAACATAAAGCTATGTTTTAACAATAAACAAAGTTGAAATGTAGGGCACCAGAATATTAACTTACAGCCTGTGAAGGCTTGGTCTGCAATGTCAGCCTGCCCTGCTAAAAGAAAGGACCAAAGGTTACTCTGCATGCACTGGCCCAGTGTCTCATGTCCATATTGCATTTGATATTCTAACAGCTCTGTTAGGCAATCTGTCATACATTTCTTTCAGAAAAGTAAACTGAGGCTCAAAAATAGTTCACACATTTCCAAAATCATCAGTCACAAAACTAAGATTTATACTGCTGTTAGATTTTTAAACTTATACCCCTTTATTATACCATGTCCTTTCCTTTACTAAGAGATGTACTTAAGTATATTTATCTCTTTTATTTATTCAAAACTGTTTTATACTCAAACTTCATCATAGCTCAATGACCTTACTATATTTATTACTACCTCAGAGTGAATGATGAAATGGGATTTTCATATTCATGAGATAATTACTGAAATGATTGTAAATACATGTTGATTGAGCAAGTTTGTGGGTACACAGATGCACCCAAACATATTTGTACTTTCTTCTTCATTAATGATTTTTACAGTCTCGTCTCCAACAGACTGTTTAATTTACAATCTGATTGTTACAATTTTATGCATAAAGATTTCAAATATGTACAATAGCATAGAATACAGTCTAGTTTTAATTACGGTGCCATGCATGATGTATAAAAGAATGGACTCTAATCTCTCACTCCAAAGCCATCATAAAGCATGAAATCAAACTAGCTGCCAGCTCATGTAACACATGTGACACCTACTTTCTTGTTACTCTTGATGGCCCTTGTGGCTCCCAACAACCTCTCTCATATGCATGATAAGTGTTACTTCTCACATATCCATGTAATTTAGTACTACTTATGCATCAAGCTTCATATACAGAAGAATCACTCTTCATTTCCTGTTGCAGAAGAAAAGCTTAATATATATCCATGCATTATGAGAAGATACTGAATTTTTCCTTTGTTGTTCTTCATGGGTGCTGTCACAAACACTCAAAAATGTCTAAGTTCTCCTTGCTCCTTCTTACCATCAGTTGGCCTACAGTTGGCATCCAATAAATATATGTTTCGTGAAGTGGCATTGACTAAGCATGACTCTTTGTTTGTTTGTTTTGTTTTTTTGTTTTGTTTTGTTTTTCTCTGGTACCGGGAACCGAACTCACGACCTTGCGCTTGCCAGGCAGGCGCTTTTGCCGCTGAGCTAAATCCCCAGCCCAAGCATGACTCTTATAGACAACTGAAATAAATATTTTATGAAAGAATGTAATTCCTTTGGTTAAAAGTAACTCATATTTCTCAATTCACTGTGACCTACATGATCTGATCTCACACCAGTTCTGTGGTTTAATTTCTTATTTTTCTCTCACTACATTTCTATTTCCAATAGAAATTATCCATTTCTAACTACTTTGTGAAGTAGGTAGATATATTCCTGATTGATAAATAAAGAAACCAAAACTCAAACAAGGTCATTTATTTATGACTTTTCCGTCTGACTGGCGTACATGAAAAGGATTTGCACTCTAATTTTGTCCCTGTAAGTCTAGTGCATTCTGCTAGTGTTACCCTTGACATTTATCTTCACCTGCTCAAAAGAGAGAATGATCAGTTAGTCCACTTTATTATCTACTACTCTTGAAACACTCATTTACATTTATTTTAAAACCATTATTATTGTTAAATAACCCTCTAAAGTTTATATTAATTCCCTCTTATTGAACTTTCTGAAAACCAAAAATACATATTAGCATATTGCTTTGGATAGGATTAACTGATTGCTTTCAATTTAGTAGGTGTTAGTCTGGAATTATTTCCTCATACGCTAACCTTCCATATATACATTTAAAATTGAAGGCTTATATTGGGTGATATTTCAATAGTACATAATCAATAAGATTCAGATGGAGAATGGAGTTTAGTGGAAAATCCCAAAGCTACTAATATCAAAATTCTTTTGTTGCTGTGTGTGGGGGCACATATGTGTAATTCTAGAATTTTGGAAGGCTGAGGTAAGAAGTTTGCAAATTTGAGACAAGCTTAAACCATGTAGTAATTCACTGAAGTACTCTCTCAAAAACAAAATAAAAAACAAAGGAGGCAGTTATTTCCCCTCAGTTTAAAGGACATGGGTACAAATTCCAAGTACAGAAAACAATTCCTCCTTTTATTTAATAATTAATAAATATATTTTTTCATTGTCAACCCTACTTTCCAGAGTTTAAAGAGGAATGCTATATTTAATTGATGAATTGTAGAGTTATAATGAATTATAATGTCCATTTAGACATTGGGAGATATTTACTTCTATTTCTATTCTCTGAAGGGGCTACATGCAGAGGGATAAAGAGAAGACTACCTTGATATACTCATGTGATGTGTGTGTGTGTGTGTGTGTAATGTTTTATTATGAAAATGTTAACCGCAGAAAATTTAAAAATAGGAAAACAATAAAATCAAATAAATTTTGATCCATAGTTAAGTAACCCAAAAATAATTGTTGTTTACCTTTGTTTGTGGTTCAGTTTGTTAGTTTTTGTTTTGTTTTGCTTTGGACTGAACAAATGTGTAATTTTTCTGTTCACTTTATTTTATGGGATCATGATCTTTATTTTACTAGTAAACTAGATTTCTTCACTTAACAATATATTATGCACATTTTCTATGTCATTATCTAGTCTAAAATATCAGTTGAAAGGTTAAATGAATACTATTTCCTGTATTAAAATTAAGATAAACTCATACACTATTATTGAATGCTTAGGCTCATCCAATACTTTGAATTGTTATTGTATCTCATGTGTAAACTTTAGCAAGTTATTTGATTTCTCAACCTGCAGTTTTCTTAATTTAACTAAAGAGGTAAAATAGCTCTACAATAAAAATGGTAGAAAAAAAATTTGTTGAAGGCATTTGAAAGGGCCCCAAATCCTTGGAAGTACCCTAATGTTTCCAGATAAGGAGAGGCAAAATTGTAAAATCACCATCACAATGTGATCTAGACACTGCATGGAATCTTTGTGAAAATACCAAAGACATTCTTCACATAAAAGAAAGACAATTATTAAATTTTATGGAAATATGATAATCCCTAAATAGATAAATCCATGTTGTGCAAAAAGAATAAAGCAAAAGATATCACACTACCTGAGTGCAAAATTTCCTATAAAGCTGGGCTAATCCAAACACTATGGTATTGATATAAAATAAACCAACATACCAATGGAACAGAATAGAGAACCTAGGAGGAAGCCCAGGTTTCCGTGGACAACTAATTTTTTTCAGTCTATGTAGTAATGGTGGGAAGTATACCATGGTACAGTGCTCCAGTTTCTTGTACTTAAAGGTTCAGTACGTTCACATAGGGGTCCAGGTGTAGAATACTATGGTTTGGGTCAGAATGTCCACCAAACAATCTATGCATTAAAGCTCTAGTAACCAATTTGACATTATTAGTTGATGATGAGTCTTTATGTGGTGGAGCCTAGTGAGATGTTTTAGGTAGTAAGGGCATGTCCTCAAAGGGACTTGTGGTACAGCAGTCTCATCCTGTTTTATGTTTTATTTTCTTTTACATCCTAGCTGTGAAGTGAATCACTGCTTTGTAACTCACCCCCCACCATGATCTGCTGTCTTCCCAAGGTCCGAGAAGCAATGAGGCTGTTATGACTTGTATCTAGACATCTCCTCAAAGCCTCATAGGAGGTAATTTTGTAGGTGGCTGGACCTAAGGTTTGTGTTTCTAGGATCAAGAATATTATTCTGGGATTGCTTCACCAGTTCTATTATTAAGGGTATGAGTGCTGCCTGCCCTAAGGACGGGCCTGGAGAAGCTATAAGGAACAGTTAGAGCTGCGGTTATCATAGCTTCTCTCTCACCCCTTGTTGCTTTCTGCCTTCTGTCTGCTGTGAACTATTTCTCCCCTGTGATGACCTGTCATGTCATTGTTCCTTGAGCCAGCGAACTGTGGACTAAAACCTCTCCAAACTGTGATTTGAAATAAACCTTTTTTCTTTTAAATTTGAGTGTCAAATATTTTGTCTCAGCAATGAGAAAAGTAACTAAAAATGATTAACTGATTGCAGATTAGTAACTACAAAAATGTGAATCAAAATAAACCTTGTATATTTCTTCAATTTGACTATCACAGTATTTGTTATTATAATGGAAAGCTGAGTAAAACAGTGAGACTCAGTAGACTATTCAGAATAAGTAAAATAACTTTAGATAAATTACTTTAGCTCTCTAGACTTCAGGTGTCAAAATTATGGGAGAAAACTGGACTAATAAAACTATTTGCATTTCTAACATTTTATGTTATAATTTTTATTTTGGAATTTTGCCACTAATTTTCAAAGAAGCATTCCTTATGAAAAATACAGATGGAAGGATTGACAAATGAATTTGCATAATGCATATCAGTTGTGATTATGGGAACAAATTTTCTGGAAAACTAAGTTGAGAAGAGGAAGCCTGAGAAAGAATGGTGGGAATAATTAGCAGTGGTTTTCATGAACTGAGGCCTGAATAGTACAGAAGCAAATACAGGATATACATGGACTGGCTATCCCCATGAGTTCATGTTTCATAAATGGTGCTGCTGCAGTAGTTGTTATATTTTTCAGTTTATTGAAAATTTCAGTGTTGTACATAAAATTTCAGCATCCACAGTAACATGAATCCTCTGGTGATCAAATAGTGCCCTTCCACATTCTTTATGATGCTTGCTTTGCCACCAGTGAATGCAGGAAACTAACAAATTCAGATTCTTCTTCTAATTGTATCCAACATTGTTTAACCCCTGGGATTCCCTTTCCCATAATGGTGAACACAGTTATGAGTCTGGGATCATGCTTCTATAATTCATGGATAAAAGAAAGAAAATTTCCCTTACAATGAAGAATATTGAATGGAAAGTACAGAGCAAAGTAGAAAACACATTTTAAAAACTGGATTTTCATTTCCTTCTATCCTTGAAATTATATTAAATTTTTAAATTATTTTTCCCTAGTGAAAGCAAAGAATAAAATTTCCTTTCCATGCTTTCTGTTTTTTTCCTAATGAGAGTTAGTTTTATAGAACCACATAAGAAATAGTAAATGAGAATTTATCACGCAATTAAAGCAATTATTACAATATAAAGGCATATACTCTAATTATAAGCAAAATGATAATTGGATGAAAAGAATTGTCACAAGGTGAACTGTGTCCTAATAAAATAGGATAATAGAGATTTAAATTGCCCTTTTTAAGTAAACATATTGTTTGTACAATTGTGTCATGAAATGTACAATAAGAGCCTAGGATACAATTTTTCTGCATTTACTTAATGGAAAATTTCTATGGACATCAGCCATAATGAACAGTTTTCAAGTGAATACTTCTAAAACATTTCTTATTATAATACTTATAATTATGTATTCATAAGTCCTTAGAAATTCAAGACTTGTGTTCTGGCTTACAACTAATCCACCTAAAGATGGAAATAAATAGAAGAGACACTGTTGAAATATATGAATATATAGGTAAAAATAGTATGTAATAATGTAATGTCTAGTGTTAACTGCCCCCACATAATACCAATTATTTCAATCCAGTTTATGACAGAAATCTAATAAGTAATACAGAATATTTCAATTAACCTATGCATAAACATTCATAAATTATTTTTTAATTATTGGTTGTAAAAGATAACTTTTAGTGATATCAACATGGGTGAAATAGCTCTATCAGAAAAGAATTTCACACAAGAAATAATTATATAGTGTAATTATATCTAATTTTGATGTTATATTTTCTGTCTTTCTGTTCTGTTCTGCTCTTCTAACTTATCAAGCATACTCTAACTGATTCATGTACACTTTTGAAAAATTTATTTACATATTAGCATCATAAATTCTTACTAAGACAGCAAAATACATTATGGTGTTCATTTTGCTATGCTTATTATTTACCTATTTATCAGGTTTTTTTTTTTCTTTTTCCATTTTGTTATATCCAACAATACTTTCCTTATAACCTATGCTTATAATTTAAGGTTAGCCTTTTTAAATGGCAATATATTTAAATTTTTGACAAAAAGGGCAAATATATATAGTTGAGAAAAGAAACTCTTCATAAATAGTGCTGGGATTACTCCTTTTCAGAATAATGAAACTAGATCCCTCTGATCGTATACTAAGTAAAAATACAAACGGCTTAAACTTTAAAATTTCTTTAAACAGAAGCTTTAAAATTACTGAAAGAAAACTTAGGGAGAGGCACTTGAAGCTATATCCTGAATAGGAACCAGTAACAGTAAAGAATAGTGAAAAATCAATGAATGGGACTGTATCAAATTAAAATTTTCTGCACAGCGAATGAAACAATAAACAGAATGAAAAAAAAAAGTGTCAGATACCCTCAAATAATATCTGGAATATACAAGTAATTTTAAAAAATCAGAACATTCCAAAATAAACACACAAAAAATGGGCTATTGAAATGAAACACACTTCTCAGAAAAAGTACAAATAGCCAATAATAATATAAAAAAAAAAAGTCCAGCATCTTTAGTCATTAGAGAATTACAAATTGAAACAGCACAAGATTTCATTGTACTCCAGAAAAATTTTCCAACATAAATAAAAATAAATAAACAAATACTGATGAGCTTTTTAGGAAAAAGAAAAAGTTTTCAGCTGTTGATGGGAATGTGAACTTTTACAACCACTATGGAAATCAGTAAAAAATAGAAGTTCCATTTGATCCAACTATACTATTCTGGGTATCTTACCAAAAATGTTAAAGTCATTATAATACAGTAATATAAATATACACACATTTATAGGAGTACGAACATCACTCACAATGGCTAGATCTTGGAAACATCCTATCTGTCCATCAGGAAAATGTGTTATTTTTACATGATGGAATACTATTCAGTAAATATTGTGTGGTTTCTCTTAAAATTAAAGTGCAAAGTATAAATAATCTAAACAGTAAAATTAAAGATAGTTGAGAGGAAACAAGGTTGTAGCTTTTTATTTTAAAGAGTAAAGAAAACAAAATAACAACAACATAGATGAAAACAAAGCAACACAAAACCAATACAGAATTTCAAAACAAGATGATAGGAAATTAACATTGGTTGTTATATTACACATTATCATCTTCAATGAAGTTGCTCAAGATTACCAGATGTAAGAATGCAAAATTGATCATACAATTTAAAAAAAATAAAAAATAAATAGAAACAGTGCAGAGTTTCACTGGTCAAGATGGTAGAAATTCAGTGATGATATTTGGGAGATGAGGAGGGGTCTAGTGATAGAAGGAAGAGACAGAAGGGAGAGAAATGGGAAGTAAGATCCAATATGAATATATGGTACCAGAAACCACATATATGGAATCTGGAATCTGGAATAAACCTACCCCCAGAAAAAACCTCTCATATTCTCAGAGCTGGTTATTTTAGAAGGTGGCTCGATGTGGGGGCATGGGACTCATTGGTGGATTCATCCACTGGTGTGTTCAGCAACTGAGTGTGCCATTGGGATGTGGGTCCTGGTTGAAAGAACTATACAGAAGCATGACCCAGAGAAGTGTCTTTGCTCTTCCCTCTCTGCTTTCTGCTTGTGATGATTTGAGCAGATTTCCTCCACCCAGCCCTTCTCTACCATGATGTTTCTATTTTGGAGCTGGGCAACCATGAACTACACCTTCTGAAACAGTGAGTCAGAATAAACCCTTCCCTCTTTTAAGTTGAGGAAGTCAGATATTTTGTTCTAGAGATGAGAGAGTGATTCAGACATGCACAAACTCCTCCCTTGAATGTAGTCATTATGTATGACAACTTTGTGTCAGTAAAAAACAAAACAAAAGGAGAATAGTAAATTAAAAAAACAACATTGACAATAACAATTTAAAAAAAAAAAAACCTGCACAGTAAAGCAAACAGAATAAGAGAAAACCTAGGGAATGTGATAAAGAACTTTACTAGGTAATTTTCTGATAGTGCATTAATATCTATAAAAATCATTAACTTGTCAAATACATTAAACAGACACTTTTCAGAGAAAAAGAAATATAAATGACAAAAATGTATAAGAAAATGTTCACTATGTTTAGCTAGTATGGGAATGTAAATTCAAATACACTGATATACTGTCTCCACTCAGAATTGCTAGCATTCATGCATAAAAAATGAATGCTGATAGGGATATGAAGTGAAAACAGAACCTTCTTACAATATGAAGGGCATGTAAACTCCTACAACCACTATGGAAATCAGTGTGGAGATTCCTCAAAAATCTAAAACTCGATAACTATTTGACACAGTTATACCACTCTGTGATATGTTCTGGAGAAAATTACAGATAGCATACTGAGATGATATATGCATACTCATGTTTATAGCAGCACAATTCATAGGAGCTAAGACTCGAAAATAGCTTACAGAAAAATAGATAAAGAAAATGTGACGTATATACACAAAGCAGTATTACAGCATTCAGCCATAAAGAACAAAATCACTTAATTTACAGACAAATGAGTGGGACTATCTCAGCAAGTTAAATATCACATACTTTCTCTTATACCCTCCCCGAAAGATAAATAAATAAATAAACTAGTCAGTTAAAGAGAGATGACAGAAAACCAGAAGGCAGACTTTCAGATATGAGGATAGGGAACACGGGGAGGGGAGTAAAGGGAAATGTTATAATATGGATGAAAACAATCAAAATATGTTATGCACCTAGTTAAGTATATCAGAATCTCATCATTGAATATCACTGATGTGCTCTAAAACAGAAAAATATACAAAATAAAAAACAAATATATATAAACATCTCCATGTTGTATAATTTATATGTATCATTCTCCTAGTTCTTCAAATATCTTTCACACTTTTCATATAAGAAGAGGTCAATAAATTACTTTTACTTGTATCATTGATATTTTTATAAAATTTGGAAAAACTGAATTCTACATTAATGAAATGGCTTCATACTAACCAGCTAATTTGATTTTAGACTTAAAACAGTATTTGTTAACTTATACAATGTGTTTTCTCTATGTAAGAGAAACTAAATATAAATATTTTCAGTCATTCAATTGTGTAGAGTTTAACACATTGCCTTATTTAAAACATAAGGCAATATTAATGTGTGTAAACTTTAACTATTAGAGAAATCTGTTATTATATTAGGATGTTAATTTCCCAACTGACTAAGGAAGTCTTCTATGTTCTACTACTTTCAAACTGTAGTTGTAGAATAGTTCTGTCTAATGTCATGGCCACATGCCACATGCTATTTTGATACAATTGCAAAAATTGATATTAAAATAAAATTTATTATTTCAAGTGCATTAAGTGTATTTAAAGTGTTTAAGCATACAATAGTTATGAGTGGGTAATGGTTACCACAGTGGACAACAAAGTTAGAGAAAATGTCCATTAATACAAAAGTTTTTAGCATTTATCCAGGCAAATATACTAGTAAATATTTCTCAGTCATCATATTTATGTCATGTCTATATCATTGCATATTTAGTCATCTATTATCTTTTAAAAGGAATATAACTGTGACATACATTTCATAACATGTATTTATATTTTATACCTCCCACATATAAGATTTGAGCTGATCCTTATACATTGCCTAAGGTAGTAATATCACATTGGGTTTGCACAGACTAGGCCTTTGACAGACATCAACTGTCACACGATCGCTTAAGATGCCATAAAGTAAAAATGAAAAAAAACTCTTAATATTTGAATGTAAATCTCAGCTATTCCATTTAGCAACACACAACCACTGACAATTCTATTTTTATATATGCATATGTGTATGTAGTGTGTGTGTTAGGGTGTGCAAAAGTTTTTGAGGGAGTTGGGCATAGTGACACACACCTCTAAATTCAACAGCTTGAGAGGTTGAGGCAGGGGATCATTTGAGGTCAGGAGTTTGAAGCCAGGCTGGGATCATTTAGAGAACCTGTCTCAGGAATAACGTGCTTGAGAGAGAAGAAAGGACCATGAGGTTTAGGAAAGAAACAATAGCAAATAACAAAATAAAACAAACAAAAATAAAAGCCAGTTATCTTTTTGTCAAAGATTGTTATGGTTTGTTTCTGAGTGTCCCCCAAAAGACACATGCAGTCATGGGGTGAGCTTTTACAGTTTATGATTGATCCATGAGTGTGAGTACTACACTGGACCTGGGGCAAGTAGTTTGCATATGTAAGGGAAAGAAAGAGGCTGCTTACCACCACTCCTCCCTTTTGCTCTTGTTGCTTTTGCCATCTTCTACCACCATGAACCTTTGCCCTCTGCCATGTGCCACCCTGCCTTGGAGCCAGCTGAGTATGGACCGAAACCTCCATAAACTGTGAGCTAAATAAACCCTTCCTTTCTTAATTTTGGGTGTCAGGTATTTTGTCTCAGCAATGAGAGAAAAGTAACCAAGACAAGGGTAAAATATAATTTCTTGCTAGGTTATAAAACACAGAACTCTGAATTTTTTAATAAATGAACTTTGATGTGCTAGCTCAAAGCTTTATAAGTCTAATGTGTAAGAGTTCTAATGAAATGACAATTATTATTTACCAAAATTCTTACTAATGTCTTTGCTAACAATTTTTTTTTTAAAATTCAACTTGTATTTTCTGGGCTTAACATATTCCTCTTTGAGAATGTAATATATTAGATATTTTAACAAGAGTCAAGAGCTAATTCACTATCCATCTTTTAAATGTTCCAAAATGATTTTAAAATGACATTATTGCCTGGTAATTTAGCTCTGAATAAAATTCTAGGTTGACCATTATTTTTTCAAGTAGATTATCAATCAGAGATCTTGTACTATGAATTATTTCTGAAGAGCAGCCAACTATCAATCTATTTTTCTTATTACTTTATAGTAATCTTTAGTATAATATTTAAATTCTTACACTTTTTAATAGTAGGCATTTTCCTTGTGAGGAATCACTAGCAAATTTCCAATTTTACTCTAAGATTTCAATGTACTTCCTCTACATGAGGGATCGTACCTTTCTTCAATTCTTGGAAAAACATTCATACTTAAATACATGGGGGCTATTTATTAGTTTTTTAGTGCCTCACAAGTTTATTCAGATTTTTATTTCTCTGAATTACATTTATTTTATCATTTAATCCAATTAGTGATGCCAGAACTATATATGTGATTTATTCTTTAGGTCATTAATTTATGTTATTATTTTAATAACTATATACTTGATATAAAATTCTACTTGATTATTCTATTTCCTGATTGTTCAGAACATCTTTGCTTAAGGTTTTCTTTAACTCTCTAAATATTTTAAGTTATTTTTTAGCTTATTAGTTTTACATATTATATATTTTTCCTTTTTAGTATTATTGATACTCCATTATGGATTGCTTCATGATATGTTTGTAAATTTTTAACTGTGGAGATATTGGGAGTTTTTTCCTTTTCTTTTACTAGTGTTTGTATGTGCATGAGCCTGTGGTTTCTAACTTATCCTGAGTAATTAAAAGAGAGCTTTTATTTTCCTCAGTTCAAGGCCCAGTCTTTATTAGTTCTTGATTATTGCTTATGTTCATTTCTCAACTTGTGGCTCTACATAAGTGATACAGTTTATTACCGAAGCAAGACAATTCTGAAGGGAAGTAGAACTTTATAGCAAGCATGAGCCACGACTGCCCTAGACCATGTAGGTTACAGGATCATTCCACTCACAAGGTATGAAATAAAGAGAATTTCAACATTATAACTCTTCATGGAAAATACATAGTATAGTGGCTTTTTCTTTTTTTCTTTTTTCCTTAGATGATGATTTTTAGGACTACAAAACATTTACATGAAGGTGCTTTCTTTCTATCTCTAAATTGGATTGGTATTGAATCTAATTTTATAAACTGGAACTAGTCTATAGGCTGAAACTGGTCCATAGATCACTTGTCATTGGTATTTATGCATGGGGTTCACTTTCTGTGAGTTGTACCTTTCATATCATCTCAAAGATAACAAGTCTTATGCTCTGTCTGCCAGTTGTTTACAAAATTATTTCTGTTTTTGGTTGGCAGATGAATGACTATACATCACATTCAACTCATACTATTGCTCCTGAGCATTGTCTTTTTCTTGAACTTATATCATGTTCATAGTTATACTGTGACTTTTAAAATAATTTTTAAATCTGCATTATTATTATGATTTGTTTTTTTGAAATAAAGGACTGGCTTATCAACTTCTTGGATATAAAATTTGGGGAAAGTTATTTAGTACATTTTAAAAGAACATAAATATAGCTATTGATATTGCCCTGCTTCCTTGAACACACATTTATTTAAATTTATCTCTTGCTTAAAGACCTCTAGTTGTTGTGTTGTTCTCTTAACTAGCTGACTGGATGGATCTTATACATTTTTCCTCTTTATTCCTGTTTTACATTTTTTTAAAAAACAGGGTACCTCTTCAGAATTAAACCAATAATGACAGATTCTTTACCTAAGTACAGAATTCTGATCTGGATATAAGCTGAAAAATAAAAGTATCTATTTCTTGACTCAGTACACTAATACCTAGTGTCAGATCAGCTCCATCTAACCCATTAACTTTTATATATCTTTGGAATAAGAATTATTTTATATCACTTACAGTTATTGAAAGTAATAAAAATAACGTTATTTTGATCCATGGTTTTGATATAAATTCAAATTGTGGTATCCTTTTATAAAGTTTTAATGAGCTAAGCCACAGCTATTAATTTATGTATTGTCTATTGCAGTTTTCACATTATGACAGGGCTGAGTGATTATACCAAACAACATGTGACACATACTGCTAAAATATTTACCGTTTTCAACACCATAGAAAGTTCTATGGCCCCTGGACTATATACTTAAAAGAGCAAAGTAATCCCATAGTCTTTTTAAAATGTAGACTCTCTCTGATTAATATTAGCAGATGGATTTCAATTGATTTAATGGGGTAAGAACAAATTTACATATCATTTTTTGGTAGAACTTATCAAAGAAAAGTAGTACAACAGCTGATAATGTATTATTTGTTAGAATATAAATATTAGTACTACCAAGTGCAAAAATAAAAAAATGGGATAATAAAAAGAAGTGATGATAGAAATACTGTACATATATGAGATGTTTAATCTGAAATGTTCCTCTGAAAGAATATTCTTCTTTGTTCAGATGTGAAGGTAATCAAAAGGTGATTGGTTCACAAGGGCTTCAGATTCATCACTGGATAAATCCATTGGTGAATTCTAAATTTGATGGCATTATTGGAAGGGCCTACTTGAAGGGTTGGGTTATGGGGGTATGATTTTGGGTACTATATCTTGTTCCCAGCCCCTCGCTCTTGGGTTCTCACTCTCTACTTCCTAACTTCCATGGTGTGAGCACCTTCCTTCCACCATGCTTTTCAGCCATTATGTTTCTCCTTTACCACAGGCCTAACATTAATGCAACCAGCTAAACATGGACTGAAATTTCTGAATTCATGTGGCAAAGTAAGTATATCCTCCTTACAGCTGTTTGCCTCATTTACTTTTTCATCACTTGTACATAATACCTGATATCCACAACTTAAAGAAGAAAGGCTTATTCTTTTTTTTATTTTAAAGACAAAAGAACGAAAACATATTAACAAGCACACCTACATTTACAAAATAACACAAAAACAGTGCAAGCAATATAGAATCTCAGAAAGGTGATAGGAAATTAACAGTGGTTGTTGTATTGCATATTGAAATCCTAAAATTGGTTACTCACATACATAAATATAGGCATGTAGGATAAATCAAGCAATTAAACATTAACTGTTCCTTTTAATAAAGCAATAGCAATTAGTAGTACAACTATCTTAGCTATCCTGTGTATACATATTTACATATATTTCCCTTCTTTCTCTCTTTTCTCTTCTTCCCCATCCCAGGAGGCAATGTTTTTCTGACTTACAGCTTTTTAGAGGTTTCAATCCTCTAGTGGGGCTGGCTTCAAAGTAACCAGAGTATGGCAGAAGCTTGCTTATGGCATGGCAGCAAAGTGGAGAGCCATCCAGGGAGGAAGGAGGGAGATAAACCCTTTTGGGCCATAACCCCAGTGCACCCATCTTCTCAAATAAATAGCAGTATATGTTAGACAGCCAGACTATAACAAGTACCTGAGAGCAGTTAATTTATAAAAAAGGAAAAGTATATTTCAGCTTACAGTTTTAGAGGTTTCAGTCCATGGATGGCTGGTAGGCTCCGTAGCAGCATATTTTGGCAGGTAGCAAATGATAGACCAAGTTGCTCACCTTGTGGTAGCCAGGAAGCCAAAGAGAGAAAGACAGAGACCCATTCCCTACATTGCCTTTGAAGAGGTACCTCCAGTGACCTAAAACCTCTCACTAGGCTCCACCTCTTAAATAAAGGTTTTCACCACTTCTCAGTAGTGCTGAGCTGAGGTCCCAGCCATTAATATATATATTGGCCTTTTGAGAACATTTAAGATCCAAACTAGAACACTATATTGGAAAACAGGTATAAATACCAAATATATAAATTACTGTAGAGAAAAAGAAAAATATGCCATGCAAAATCTTGATGTTCTGAATTTTACATCACTTCACAGAGTGCATAAAAATAGAAAAAAAGACTCTGATGTTTATATATCAACCACAATACTAAGAGATATAAGAGCTGTATACTCTTTAAGAAAAAGCTAATAGGAGCAAAAAGGGAAAATTAATATCTGCAGAGAAGACCAAAGCAGATGAGTTTCTATTAAGGTATTAATAGTGTTGATTGATCAGAAAACAACTGGTTAATAGAAAAATTTCATCAAATATGATAGATAAATATTTCTATATAAATTGTAGGAATACTTATCCTATATTTTTCATTTAATGGGAGATGATTTTAAGTGTATTAAAATATTTAAAATAATGAAGGGCCTGCATTCATTACAGTAAGTTCTTAAAGTTCCTTTTATTTGAAAATCTGAAAAAACTAATCTAAATTAAAACATTTTACACAAATTTGAATTTACAAAGATACTTTTGCAATATTTATTTAACTATATTTGATTTCCTCGAAATGATACATGTGTATCTTTCCTCAGAATGATACAGAAAACTACCTTCTTTGACAAATGTACAATAATTGTTCTGTAAGCAATTGGTCTCATAATTGGATCCAGTCAGCCTGGGTTGAAGGGATAGGTCTTAACAGTCCTTCAGGAGTAATCATTACATTATAAACATTGTGCTAATTGATTTACATGAATTATTTGATATTCAATAAACATGAACAAGTTTGTCTGTTTTATACATGAGAAAATTAAGATTCCTAGAGAACAAATTATGTATCCCTTATCTAATTAGGAATAGGTGGTAGAATATAATTTAGGAGCTATATTTGCCAAAATTGGGATCATACTATTCTCAGTATATTGCTGTTTTTATATCTATGGCAGAATCATCCCAGGGTTGGATATTTCTTTTAAAATATAGCTGGAAGGTAAAAGACACACATTTTGAACTCATATAAACCAGGATTTAGTGTTCAATGGATAAAATAAATCCCAGTTATGAATTCATATAACCTTTTTAACTTCAGTTTTCTCATCTGTGAGATGGTACAATATTATCTATCATGAAAATGTTAAGATACAACTGTGTGTATAAGCACCTACCACACCATCTGTCACTTAGAGTGTCTCCTACATGACAAGTCATTATCAATATCATCACCATCGTGTCTTTGAAGTTCCTCAATTTTTCTCCCTGTGGACTGATTCTTTTCACAGGGTGGATTTACCATTATTATATAAAGGGTTTATCTTAGTGAACTTGAATTTCTATAGCAAGTATAATTCAACATATCTTACTTGGTTTTTTTGGCTTTTTTGGGGTGGGTACAGGAAATCAAACTAAGGACCTCACACTTGCCAGGCAGGCACTGTACCACTGAACTATATCCCCAACCCTAATCCAATGTATCTTAAAAGTGACTAAATAGTAACACATATCCCATTTAAAGTTTATTTCATTGATTAGCCCACTGAACAATAGATGGGCAGTTTGAAGGACAGCTATGAAAAGATTCTTCTCTTGTGAAACACATAAATAAGAAATGGCAAAAAAACAATTTTAGTTAATCACAAATCCATAAGGAAGCATAAAATCAGGTAAAGAGAGGAAAAGGAGATTTGTCCACAACAATTCAAGGACTGCTCTTTGGAAGAAAGCCTTAAAAAAAGACTTCAGTGGAGGCAAACACTGAGAGGACCGGCAGAGAGAGCAGCAGATGAGAAGGCCTGGGGCCCTAAATGAACTGAGGAAGATGGGAAATGGTGATGAGATTCAGAGGTTTTCAAAAGAGAAGTTTGAGTGACAAGCTGAGTAATATGGGAGCCACTGGAGAACTCGGCACTGAGGGACATGATTTTCTTCTTTGGAGAGAAAAAGAAGAAAGAATGTCAGGCATTTTATTATTGTTATCAGTTTTTAAGAGATACAAATGTGGTTTGAACTAGCAACCATAAAGTTGTGAAAAATGCTCTACTTTGGAAAATATTTTATCTATAGAGATAATGTCACTTTGGCTGGACTAGATATAAGATTTCAAACTTAGTTTTTTTTTACAAAAAGAGATATTGGTCTCATTGTGTATATAGTAACACATGAGAGATTTATCAAAGTAACACATCACTATTACTAAAAAAAATCTCTGAAGATGTACTTTTTGTTAAAACCTGATCATGATCAAAGTATAAGCATGTATGAAACGACACAATAAATCCCAATATTTTACATAATTACACATAGTAATAACTATAAATATATATGGAAATATTACTTAGCATCTTTATTACTATAAATCTATATGGAAAAAGTACTTAACATTGAATTCCAGAAGGTCTTGATAAAATGAGGTGTTTTAACACTATCCATCCACTCCACGCCAACACCAACATCCTATTGCTTGCTCTTCTTCTATGTGGATGATGAATATTTTCTCAAACTTCTCTAGAGTGATACATCAATATTGTTTTAAGCCCCATTCTGCATTTCAATCAAATTTTTATATGGCCTATACACTTCCTAAAAATCAAATCAAATATCTGCTCATTAAGCACAATGCCTGAAAATTTGGGGTATATGCAAAATAGTAGTTTGACAACTGACTAAACCGATCACATAAAATTAATGCTAACCATAAATTTCAAGGAAACTACTTTTTAATAAATAATATGAAGATGGAAGATTATTTGCTACCCAGATGATTGAGCTGGGTGAGCAACTACAGCTGGTGTGTTGAGGCTGGCAAATTTAATCTCTGAGCAGAACTGGTCCTAGTCAGTCAGTTTAATGGAGGAGCTATGGTGGGAAAGATACCATGTCTGGATTGATATATGTTCTTGAAATAAGAAGACTGGGATTATCTTTGTGTTGCAAGCTGTTACCTTAGGCTTTTTATTTCTCTCATTGTGCCTGTTTTGGTTAGCTCCTTGTAACTGTATTTCATCCCAGGAATCAACTGATCTCTCAGAATCACAACTGTATCCCAAATGGTTAATCTAGACAGAGTGCTTTTTAATAAATCCTCCACCCAGACTTAGGTAAAGTGGTCTAAAGGTTTCAGTCTATGTAAAAGTGCAAACATAAGTTGGATGGAAACAATTTCCGATTTCTTGGAGGACTTGGGGTTTCCTGATGCTAGGAGCCCTTCTCTGGTTTTATGGATCCTGTGAATTTTTCTGGTTTTGTGGAATCTGCAAGCATGTAGGTTACAGAACAGCACCTAACTTTCCAGAACAACCCAGCTCTTCCCTTCAAACCCTGATGTCACACAAGTGAGTGCTGGTGGTATTCTGACCTGATGTGGAATAATTCCTTTGCTATGGTTAGAGGACTTTTTTTTTAACTGCTGATGTCCACTGGTTTATTGAAAGGAACAGTTAATGCTTAAATTTTTTTTTTCTTGACCAATTTTGCACACTTATATCTTGTAATCAGAATAACCAATTTTTAACTTTTTATTTATTTTAAAGAGAATTAAATAAAGAGAACAATAGCAAAATGCCAACATCGTAGACAAATAAAAGGGCATAGTATTTCTCTTTAGGGTCATTTTCTGGTCTCTTAAAGCCTTCTCCTAGATCTCTTATAGGGAACACAGTCTTGCCTAGATCAAGGGCCTTGGAGATATTGTTTATTAATTATTATGAGTACAGTAACTTGGTCATGCTAGACAATGTTCTACACTTCACTAACTGATTTAATTTACCTAATTTAACACCTAACTTCAAACTTCCATCTTTCAAAGCACGATCCTACTATGTCTGAATTCACATATATTATACAAAAATTAAGCCCACTCGAATATATAACTCACTTCACGCATACCTAGCATAGTAGTACTTGTCAACAAAAGATGAATATTGTTTTCTTGTTGTAAACAATAATGATTCAATGTACTTAAAAATATAAAAACAAAGAGATACTGTTGTTAATGTTGCTGTATTGATAAACTTTAGAAGCCAGGATTACATAATTTACTCATATTTGATATATTGAAAACTTAAAATTTATACTTTAAGTATTTTTCAAAGATATTATGAGAATATAAATAAATAAATAATTATATTTCTGTTCTTTGAGATTTTTGTTTTTGGTGCCAGGAATCTAACTTGGGACCTCATGTTTGCCAGACAGGTGCATGTGCTACTGAGCTATATCCGCAGCCTGTTCTTTAAGATTCAGGCCTTAAAATTTAGCAGGAGTAATTTACTATATAGCTGGGAGCTAGTTAAAGCTAACGGAAGTATTTTAAAATTCTGTTTATATATATCACTTTTTACATGTAGGCCTTCACATGTTTTATCTGGTATTGAATGTATGAGATGACCTAGCTCTATTCAGAAATCATCTACTGATTGATTATTCACATAGTCATACAAAGGCAGAGAGAGTGATTTAACTAATTAATCATCAATTTAACACATAAAGTTGAAATAGATTTATAAATGTCTACTTTAGAAGAATCAAGTTTCATCATTTTTGTAGTAATTTGATACACTATAATTTAAATTTTCCCAATATGCCAAACGTTATTTTCTTTACATGGTACTAATTTACATAAAACTCTAGACTAGCTATACAATAGAATGGGGAGAGTTAAACTATTGGTATTTTTCTAGAACTAGAAGAGGGTGGGTAATCAGTAGGAATGCCCATACAAAATAGGCACAAAATGGCCATTATCCAAAAATCTCTCAAATGAGGTACATAGCTGTATGCTGATAGCCAGAGAAAGAAAAAAAAATGTTTAAGACGTTCTGATGACCACAGAGATACTTGTGTTGAAACTAGAAAAAGACATCTTTTCTGCAGGCAAATATTTTGAAATTGTAGTTGTTTTAATGTCCTGAACAGCTTTGCTCAAGGGGCTTTCCAGAATCTACTGAACAATGCACCAGCTGTAATCTGAGAACATTCCCAACACAAAGCATTCCCACATGTACCCTGGACTCTACAGGACCCACATGACATTAGTACAGGACACATTTTATGCCTATTCACTGCCCTATTTGCATGGTGTGACTATCACGTTTAGTATGGGAAGAGAGGCAGGAATCAATCTCCAGATAACACTGCATAGGTGGTTAAGAGAAAGAAAACTTGCTAGGAGGACATAGATCAACACAAACGGCTGTACAGTAGACTGATGTGGGAAATCATTTTTGCAGCCTCATAACTTGGTCATAGATCCAGAATTTCCATGTTGAGGTTTCAATGATTTCCCTTTAGGTGGTTTTTCAAATCTACAATTTGAATATCCAGAAATGATGGTCTTGCTTGTGAAAAAGTATAAGACATTTGTAACTTAGGTTTGATGTCCCAAAGGACAAACTATGTTCAACAGTATGAATCTGCATGACTCAAGAAAGAAAAGAAGGCAATCTAAGGAGTGGAAAAAATACAAGTTATATACAAAAATGCCTTATATTTTATCCATTTTCTTATAAATGGCTCAAATTCATCTTTCTTCATAGCACAGAAGTTCTCCACTGTGTATCAATACCACATTTTTTTTTATCCATTCATTGGTTAATGGACAATAACTAGAAGGGGAAGACCTAGGTCAAATGGAATTTCTATTTTAATTTTATGAGGAACCTGTATACTGATTTCCATAATGATTTACCAGTTTGTATTTCTATCAACAATATGGGAATGTACATTTTTTTTTTACCACAACCTTGCCAGCAATTGCTATTATTTAATTTCTTCATGTTCTTCATTCATTCTGGAGTAAGATGAGATCTCAGTGTTGTCTTAATTTGCATTTCTCAAATTCCAGCAGTGTAGAACATTTTTTCATGTGTTTATGGGTCATTTGTAATTCTTCTTCTGTAAAATATCTGTTCATTTCAGTTGCCCAGTATTTATCATTTATCTATTGCACTAATTTCGTTCTTCTGCTGTGCTGGAGATTGAACCCATGGCCTATAAATCAACCTACTTCCCCAGCCCTTTTTATTGGTTTAGTGTTAAACAATAGCTCATTAAGTCACTAAATTGCTCAGTAAAGGCTCAAACTTGCAATCTCCCTGCCTTGGCCTCCTAGAATGCTCAGAATACAGGCAGACACCGCCAAGCCCAGCATCATTCTTTCCATCCTTTAGGAAGTACATATGACACATTTGCCTAAGTTAATTAATTAATGAGTTAAATTCCACAAATCAAAAGGAATGGATGATGGATGATTAGAACCCAAAGCTCTAAATTCTCAGCCCAGATTCAATCAAGAATTGTACTTGTAAACATGATAAAATTAAGGGAAAAGTTTATAATATGGCTAAATATTTTTTAAAAAGATAATTTGCACCAAAACTGAAGAGGGAGATAATATTGGTTCTTGCCATAAAAACTCTTGGAAAATTTGTTTGGAAAATGACATCCAATTTAGAGCACAGCTAAACTGCATAAACATGAGGACATAGAAAAGAAAACCAGAATGTGTTAAGGAAATGAACAAGTTGACCTGGTGAGAAATCAAAAGTACACATCTCAATTGTTTATCTGTCATGAAGGAAAAGAAGATGTAATATGCAAACAAGAAGATGATACCGCAAATGTTCTATCACTTGGGGAGATAAATATGAATCCAAGGTTTATTAATTATTGCAGTAAGAAGTAAGTCACATATATGAGATATAGTTCTCAAAGAGTATGTATGTTTTCTGTCGGGAAAGTATATAGTGAGATAAGTTTAACCTGTATAATGATACTTTTTTAACAGGATGGGAAAAGCATACTGATCCGCTAAAATCGTAGTTAGGTGTAGGATTCAGTGTGAATCCTTTGCTTCCTAGGAGAGTATGCGTACTACTCTGCCACTATATAATTCACCATCTGTACATTCAGCTTCAGTGACCCAAATACGAGAAAAGTTTTCAGGAATCTGGTTAACCCTAACCTTGGAAAATATTCATTTGCTAAGAAACTTTTAACCTGTGTATCAGTCCATTACCCTGGTACACCTTAACTTTAGTTAGACAAGATATGTCGTTCCCAATAATTTTATAGAAATCATATTTTTTACATCATGTATTATAAAGGAAGTAAGATGCTTTCTGTTGTAATAAATGAAAATGTAAAATACAAACTTCTGCAATATAAATAATTATATGATTTGTCAAAAAACTCCTTAATCAGTTTCACAGTACGATCATCTTACCATAATACTATCTTCAAACAAGAGCACCTCTGGTTCATGTTATTTCCATAATGTTCAAGCATCACACCATTTAGAAGAACCTCATTTTATTTTTCTCTCCCTCATTCACTTGTATCTTCATATTCTTTTACTTTTCATCTTTTTCTGGATTTCTCCCACCCAGAAACCACATAATGAACATTCTTTCACTAATTTAATTTTAAAGTCTGCTTCTTTCTCAGAAAAAACTTTGATAGTTTGAAAAAAGACAGAGGTTATTGTATGGTCCACCTCTGATTTTGACCTTTTGCTCCACAGTAGATGGATTATACAGTACTGATCATTGCAGAGGTATTGGGAGTGGAGTTGTAATGACCAATTCCTGTGAGGACTAGGGACATGACCCTCAGCAAATTCAATCATGTTTTGCGCCTCCTTGGGGTGGTTTTCCTAGCCTTCCTAAAGGAGTTTGAGGTGTTGATATAAATAACCTTGGGTTAGGAGGCATTTTTTGATTGATGTTTCTACAACAAATCTCATCTCCTGGACAGGAAGAGCTCTTTTGGCGCTCAGCTGAAATGATGAACAGGTGGTAACAAAGTTGTCACTATTTTGAATTTCTATTATTGGACATAATCTTCTCTGAACCATGTTAGCACAGCTGGAATGAAGAGCAGTCTGCTTATCAGAGCCTTTGATGTGCAGTGGCAGCTGTCACAAAAACTCTGTTAGGGCCCAGATTTTAGACTGCAGCACTGGACAACAGCCTCAAATTCCTTGTTTGCTTCCAGTTTTATTTTATTTATTCTTTTCTGATTTTAATTTGAAACTGCAAATTGTAAATTGCATTCCATGGTTCAAAGAAGAGAAAAATAGAGCTCGATTATTTCATTTATTCATCATTTGTACCAATTGAATAAACTGGCATATTCTACTCAGCTGAAGCTCAGAGCAGAGGATTTAGTGTATTTTTCAAATTTTAGTAGATTACACTAAAGTCAGGTCAAAAGAATTTGTTGCTTTTATGGACAGCCTGCTTTATTTAAGTGCTTTATCACTTGACAAAACTCAAGGCCTGTGTATACATTTGTCTGACTGAAATGAGTTACGGGACTTCTTAGAGAATGGCTTAGCCACAAGAGATACATTAGTGAGCAAACATAAATATACTATTCACCTGAATAATCTAGGAGATCTATCTATCTAGATATAAATAAGCTGAAACAATTACACACACAGAGAGTTAATCAACCTAAAGAAATATTCATGGCAGTATGTGAAAGAATAATGCAGAAATCTTATATAGACAGCTGTTTGAGAAAAGACTTTTCAGGTGAGCAGTCATTTTATTTAATAACATTTTTGAAAGCTTTGATATCACCTACAAACTTTAGAAAAAGGAAGGATAGCAGAGAAAAGTTTAGAAAATATAAGAACTCACAATCTTAGGTGTCTTCTTGATCTTCAAGCTGTGTGTTGCTGCTAAAGTCTATGAAGATTCTGCTCCAACATGGCAATGATGTTTCTGGTGTGCCAAGAGAGTTAGACTAAAGTTTCCAGGTGTTAGGTCAAGCACTCAACTAGAAGTTGCTCTGAAGATATTTCAGAGGTGTATTTAAAGTTTATACTTTGTTGACTTTAAACAAAGACGATCCTAGATGATCTGAGTGGGACAGACTCAATTAAAAAATCTTAAAAGCATCGAGGAATGAGAAGAGGAAGATCTCCCACGTGTGGACAGAGGTTCATACATGTCACTCCAAGCTTCAGAGTTTAGGTTCAGCCTTCCTGACAGGAGGTTCTGTGGTCACTGGATTTGCATAACCAGTCTCCCAAATCACATAAGTCAATTCCTTGCAACAAATTTCATATTATAGGCTTTTTATATTAATGTCTGTTTGCAATACGTAATAATTATGTTTCTTTAGGAGAACTGGTATATATTTATATCATATTTAACACATTCAAGTGTTTGAGTACGTATCTGATAGATCTATAGATACTAATGAGCTAATGTGAAAAGAAATAAGTTGAAGTATTCTTCAAAATTTTTCTAAAGAATTTGTAAATGTATAATAAAGTATTATATTGTGTTTCTTTGTTTAAAGGTATTTCCTCAAACTTCCATGGCAACAAACTGCAGAAAGGAAGGAAGAAATAGACACTAATTTCCTTCATGCCCTTCGAAAAAATCATTAAACTAAAACTCAGATCTAATAGCAGGTCTCAACCATCCTACTTTCCAGTTTTGCACTTCACACAGGACACCCAAGTTTTACAAATATTCACTTTCTCATCATTAAATGAAGCTCATGATTTGTGCCTTACCTAACCCTGGGCTGGCTGCAAGCATTAACAGAGATTATAGATGCAGAAGTACTTTGCTTTAACATTAATGCTTTTAATGAAATAATGAGGGAAATATCATGGTAGATTCAATTTTGCTTCTGTGTTATTTGCTTGATCTGCAGTTACGCCTCAGCAGTTTTGCTCAACAAAGGGGTGCAGATGCTTTTTTCTCACTATGACTTCCATGGATGCAAATCATAGGTAACAGAACAGTGTTGGATTACATGTCAAAGCAAAACAGGAGATAAAAGATAAAGGTTATAATCAAGCCTTACAGCTAGTTCACTCTTATTTTTCTTTGAAATATGTCTAAACTTTTCCTGGTATGCAGGGCACTTGATAATATAAGTATAGGAAAGTACCTCTGTAGCAAACAGGCATCACTTACAAAAATATTGTTAATAAACATACATGTACTCAAACAAACACATAAACCACTGCTATCCTGTAGAGTGTTAAAAGTAATGCTGTAGAGGTCTAGTGTCATTATGCTATCAGGTGTATAAAGAACTTTCATGAGTATACTTGCACTAGCATTGAAAAACTTTTTGTATGGAAATTTTGGTTTCTGATCATTGAAAGCAAAGGTGTAGAGGTGTTACACATAATTTTTTAGAAACTGTAGTTATAAACTTAATGTCTAAAACTTTTAAAAGTTTTTAAAACTGATAAAAAAGTATAATGAAATAATTTTTCTTATGTCATGCATTTTGTTGAAGTAATAACCTTAAGATATATTCATCTTAATATCGGTAAGAAATAAGATAAGACAAAGAAAAACTAGGTCATGGATATTATTGCTAATGAAAAAAGTAGGAGGAAAGCTAGTTACCATGTAGCTACTTTTATTATCTTAATTATTATAACTAATTCAGAGGAAATATAGATTAGAATAAAACTGTCTTGACCAAAAGCAAGTGTACCAGGAAATCTCCTACTCATATGTCTTTTATCCAAAGAACTCATTACCTGACATGTTTTTATGAGATTACTGTAGAACAAAGATCAAAAGATCACTGAAATAAAGATAAACTATTTCAAGATGGTGAGGCAATTAGTGCCATTCTTGGTGACATGAAAAACACATCTTTTCTTCTTTTGTGGCAGTCATATAGAATAGTATTTTGTTTTGCACAGCATTTTAATTATATTTCCCCTAAGGAAATTGTTAAGAACATTCTGTACTCATTCTTAAGCTCTCAGTCTAAAGTACTTGTTTTTCTTTTGTAATGTCTTGATACATTTTTAAACTTATTTTCATGTAAACATTAACACTGCTACTTTTCAAAGTCCCGGATAATGTAACCCACAAGAAAAAAAAAAAAACAAAACAATTCTCTGAAAATACATGATCATTTATAATAGAATAATGGTTAGACATTACATGAAATTATACAATGGTTGCTGGATATGATAATGTTAGAAAATAATTTACTTGATCCTCTTTACTGAATTCCTGATGCCGAGTTAAAGGGAGAATGATTTATTTGGCTTATGATTTGTAGAGGTTTCAGTTCATAGTTGTCTGTCTCCAAGGCAGGATGATATGGCAGAGAGGCATTGCAGAGGAGAAACAGTTCATGGCAGGCAGAAGGCAACAAGCAGAAAGTGACAAGTGACCAGAAAGAATCCTCTTTCTGTCCCTTGTACTCCCTCCAGGCTATACCCAGGGTGGGGCAAGCTTAATCCTACCCGGAACTGTGCCCAATCAAACAGCAGACTGAGTTAGTAAGCACAACTCTTGATTACAGAATGACACACTCTAGATCCAGCCACCTCTGAAAAAAAATACCTCTTATGACTGTACAGGGATTTGGGGGACATCTACACAAAAGCCACAGAAGTTTGGCTACAGGCTTATTTCTTATCTATTATATGCTATTGTCTCCCTAGGAGGAAAAATAATTAGATCCCTAATTTTTGCCATATATAAAAACTTTAAATGGCCTAAAGTCCCATATATGAAGAGAAAATCTAACAGAATTAAATGTAGTAGAACATAAAACATATAGAGATGAAATAGTTTAAAATCTGATGTTCCTAGGCTGGGGATCGAGCTCAGTGGCACAAGTGCCTGCTTGCCAAATGCATGGTCTTGAGTTCGATTCCCAGCACCAAAAAAAAAAAAATTGATGTTCCTAATTTCCATATTTAAAATATTTATATATAATATAGTATGTATGGAATATCTGAAAATCACTAAGGGAAGAATAATAAAGCAAATATGAAAATAGCCAAATAATTATAAACCAAAGGTTTAACACAAGAAAAGCCTGTATGATAATACAAATGTTAAGAAACTGTTAATCTCACCAGTAATTAACAACTTTTTATGAAAATGAAACAGTGTATATGTGAATAGTATTGACAAAAATTGAAATGCCTTCCTTTAAAATCAAATACTTGCTAATGTAGATGAAAGGTTATGTAACCTCTTAGAGGACAATCTAGAAAACTAATAAAAATTAAATATGAGCCTTCTGCTGGTGCCATTTTATTTCTGCCTCTGTCTATCAAGGATAACCTACCAAAACAGTGAAAGGGGATGTGTTTAAAGGGGCACACACTATTTGGTTGTAGAGATGATTTAAATGACTTCAATGGATAATGTCTAAATATGAATGAATTCTAGGGAGGAAGCAGAAGAATAATCTATGAAACTGCACTGGGAACCATGCTCATAAGCCTTGCAGTGTGACTTACTACTTTCTGTCTCCGTCTCGAAATTCTTAGTATTATTAGAACAGTGAGTACTACATTTTCATTTTGGATTGGGCCCCATGCCAGCTGAATAGTTAGTCCTGGGCAAGAAGTAATTCATAGGAGGTAACTCAAATTTTCAAAGTTTGTTGCCTAAACTTTAAGGCACACTGTCTCACAAAAGTTAATGATATGATTTAGTTAGGTTTTTAGTTGGACTATCAACATTGAATGATGCATAAACATATTAAAATATCAACCCTACTGCCAGTTGTATCTCACATGTTGGGAAAGGTTAATGTTTACCTCAGTTCCCAGCCCTACAAGATAGAGATGATAACACTGATCTCTAAGGTGTCTTTCAAGTATTAAAAATATAGCATATTGTAAAGTATTATACTTAACATTTGGAATATTAAAGTTGCTTAGTGTTAAATATAATCATGTATATATAATATTGTTACACAAATATTATGCAGTAATATTATATAAATTAAAACTAATACTTTGCAAAATAATATTTATTTGTTTAATAAAAAAATAAATTGGGAGTAGTATACATATAATTTTACCTCTTTTTTCTTGAATTACAGGAAAGAGTTACATTTTGTAAATTTGGACACCACAGTTTGCTATCTTATTTTTTGTCAAATTCCTCTTTAATAAAAATTATTATCCCTAACTTACTGTTGCAGAGTTTCAAAGAAAACAGAATGCTTAAGGTAAAATTGGTAATAAGTACTCTGCATGAAATTCAAAATCTGGTTTGTT
Organism: Chinchilla lanigera; assembly: GCF_000276665.1. NCBI lineage: Eukaryota > Metazoa > Chordata > Mammalia > Rodentia > Chinchillidae > Chinchilla > Chinchilla lanigera. The sequence continues at coordinate 11,118,755 of NW_004955414.1, read as the reverse complement.
AATCCTAAGGTCTTCATTTCACACCAAATAGCTCTCTCAAACATAGTGATATGTTGTGTAACACTTAAAGGGAAAATCTTGATTCTTGTCTTCGAGGGTTTTGTGATTGTTCTGAGTAATAAATAAATACTAATCCACATGAACTAAGTAGAGATAGTGACAATCTGAAAAACACATTCCAAATTGTGTGATGTGGGAACTAATGCAGACTTAAAATATTAAGTATAAATTTTGGTCTTAAAGGTTTTTTGAACACTGTTAGTTTTAGTCTCCTCAAATGCCTCAAAATTTCAAAACATCAGTCTGTCCAAAACTCTCTGCTTCTCCCACACACCTCCAATACAAATTGTGGTATCTGGAGGAAATGAATAACTAACCTGACATAACTACATTTGTTTCCAAATGTTGATCAAGGTGTAAAATATACTTTGCCACCACTGATTATTTATCTTAATATAATGGCTTAATGAAGACATAAAGGTATATTGGTATTCTAAGTAAGGCTGCTTGTATTCAATTCTTAACTTATTTTCCTTATTTATCCCCTGAGGTTGAGAGAAAGCTCATGAGAGTGGTGATGTGGAATCAATAAAGCAATTCATGTAAAACATTTAGTAATGGAGGTGGGAATGCTGAACACGTAGGAACAATGAGGAGAAAGGTGAGGATGACAATGACACCTTTGATGGTTATGATGATATTACACTGTTGAGTTGAGCAGATGTTTAGAATCCCCCATGTAAAGATTTTAGAGTGTATGCAGGCTGGTGTTCATTCTGCTACTTTGTCTACCTCTCAATGTGTTCATAAATCTATTAGAAGCAAAAATGTAATGAGAAAGACTGGCTACTGTACTTTACAATCTCTGTTCAAAGATTTAACTCCAAAGATAAGAATGTCTAAGAAGAAATAAAAAATCCCAGATGTATTTCCTGTATTAATTACACTAATTTTCAATATTACAAATTTAATTTATAATAAATTAAATTATAAGTGGGGTCATGAAACTCAGCATTTTACTAGCTTACACTCTATCTTTGTGAAAAAAATCATATAAAAACATTGGTGTATTTGTATAGCAATACATTCTTGATTAGAAAGTAACTCATAAGGATGGAGCCCACAGCTCCAAAAAACTATTTCCTTGACTCAGATATATAAGAAAACATACTGATATTTATAAAAGCAAATCTTAAGAAAAGAGTATTAATATAAATAATGTATGAATTTGGTTCTTATAGATAAATAGTCACAGGTAGGACTGGACAGAGTTCATGGTGGATTGTAGTCAATTTAGCACAAGGAAATTTACCTTGAGATTAGACAAAAGGTGTATTTATTTTACTCTTTCAAGTAGACATTGCATTTTTATTAAAATTTCTGATGAATTTTATGGATCAAAATGCCAGTGCATGATTAAAGAGCTACTATTTAATTTAGATAGTTTGCCAGTACATTTTAAATATACATGTACATTTTTTCTGATATTTAAATTTTGTCTGTGCATTGACTTTACACTCTAACACATGACCTGCTGTACTACTTCTACCTTGGTAGAGTGGGCTTCCTTTGTTCATTTTCTTATAATCTAGAAACATGGCAATTAAGCAAGTGAATTTTGATTAAGAAAACCTTAGTTTCAGCCATATCTCTAGTATTTGTTAATTTTGTGATCTTAGATAAATTATTCATTATCCCCCCATCTGAATTTTTACCACTTTAAAATGGCTGCAGTGGGGCTGGGGATTTAGCTCAGCGGCAAAAGCGCCTACCTGGCAAGCGCAAGGTCGTGAGTTCGGTTCCCGGTACCGGAGAAAAACCAAAAAAAAATAAAAAATTAAAAAATTAAAATAAAATAAAATGGCTGCAGTAATGGAACTCATATATCTCAAAGCTGTTACAAATTAAACTGTATTACATTGCATATAAAATGTACTATGCCTAGTACAGGGCAGTTGCTCAATGCATACTGGCTGTCACTAGAAACACTAGTATTTTTGTACTGCTTATTATCATTATAGCCATCTTGAATTGTTGAGATAAAAATCTCTTTCATTTTCATGCCACAAACATCGGTTGAGTGCCTTATTACATGGCAGGCATAAATCTACACTGTTTTGCTAGACAGTTAAAAAAATGAAATCAGTAAATAAGAAAATATCCAATAACAATATGGCTATAATGAAAATAAAGCATTTGGATTTTTTTTTTTGTCTTTTTGAGACAGGGTCTCGCTATGCACCTCAGGCTGGCCTTGGGCTCACTTTGTAGCCCAGGGTAGCCTCGAATTTGCAAAGCTCCTCTTGCCTCAGAGTCCTGAGTGCTAGCTTTATAGCCATGCACCACCACACCCAGCTGCAGCATTTAGATAATAGAACACCTGTAGACCATCTGGAAACTCTTTGTCTTAAAGTTTCCTTTGATGGTAATATTTATAACACAGAGAGCTAACTATGTAAATATATGGATACTATATACCGCAGGTAAGGTTAATAGGTAAAAAAGAAAGGTCCTTGCCCTGGAATTACAATGATAATGATAACAATAAAAATAATAGTAAAAATTATAGCTACCATGTATTGAACTATTACCGTGTCTGGTGCCTTGAATTCCTTTAACCCTTGAAACAAATCCTATGATATTGGAACTATAATTTTATGAATAGAGCAGTTGAAGCCACCAAAAGGTTAATAATTTGCTGCAGATCACAGGAATGTTGTCTTCACAGCTCTGCTCTTAACTACTATGCCGTAGCATGCTATTGTACCTGGTGACTTGGAAGAAGAGGGAAAAGACCTGCATGGTGGGAGTATGTGGAGCAGGAGGGAATGTAATGCAATGAGATTAGAGAAGAAGGCAGGTACCTGCCAAGAAACTTAAAGTTAAATCTAAACTCAATTTTAATTATCATTTTAGTTTAGTTTTCTTTCTCTCCTGTGATTTGCTGTTCTTTTGTTGCTTTCTAATTTGTTTCAGTAGGTATATCCTTTTCTTTTAATTTCAATCGTAAATTTATATGCCTCATAAATAAATGTATTCTATAATTTTAAGCATTTATACAAGTAGATAAAACATTTTTGGCATATTATTGCATTAATGTTTCCATATTATTTGCATCTCTGGGTAGTACTAAAATTGTAACTGGGCTAATTTAGCAAGACCAACACAAATTTTGTTACATTCCAGGAGCCTTGACAGGCATGGCTGTAAATGTGGGCCCTGCTGAGGGGCAAGAGGAGTGCGTGTAGCATTGTCACCCCTTGGTGAATTCAGCGTAGCTGGCCATCTACCAAGGTGAACCAAGGCTATAAACAAGTGTTTGTCAGACAAGTCAGAATCTGTCTAGTTTCATGTGACCCAGCTGTGGACGTAACTTGGTATGAGTTCTATCGCATGTTAGTGGTCAAGCACTCACAGGCAGGCTCAGATCCGTGGGGTAAGGAGACATAGGTCATGCCTGTTAAGGAAGCAATGACAAAGAATGTGTAGGCATGCTTTAAAACCTTCATAATAATCTAGTTCAGATTGAAATGACAACTTAAATGGCTGTTCTGAAATGAACAACCTAAATGGCTGTTCTGAAACTAAACTAAAATGATAAGGATCTTTTCCATTGTCTAAAAAGTATCAGGAGCCTGCCTAGCCCCACCCACTCTCATTTTCCTTGGAAAACTGCCACTAAATTACCACCATGGAATTATAAAAAATACAATAAAAATACAGTTTTCAGCTCAACATATACCTATATTCAAAACATTTTGAGGAACGTGACTTGAAATAATTATGGCTTCTTCAACACATAATTCTGGGGCAGCATGCATGATATTTAAAAAAAGGAGTTTGGAGTCTTCAGAATCCACTGGTTTCCTGCAGATCCTATTGCTGTGCTGAGGGAACAGTTCATCTGCCACATACTGACAGCAAGTCACGGCTGCGAGAATGCTCTCAGCTCCCCAAATCTGACCCAAAGGACATATTTGGTGGAGACATCAATTATGCATTTCATAGAAATGCATATGCCTTTAATCTTGAAAGCACAGGATGGCATGTTTTCTGTTAAATGCTCAAAAGAACACGTATCAAGAAATTTTCAGATACTAGAACATTCTAGAACAAAAAACAGAGAGAAGGCAGTATGTAATATCCCAAATTAGGTTATTTTTGATAGCCATGAAATAGGTAATTTTGATAATGTAGAACAGGACATTAAAGAAGAGGAAAAAGAGGAAGCCATGAAAGCTAATATTATTCTTTATAAGACTATTAAAAAAACAAATGAAAGGATGAAAGAAGAAAGATTATTTCCTAGAATTACTACTTAATAAGCATTGATCACATGCAAACAATTATGCTTAGCTTTCTACCACCATGCAGTGACTCAGGTGAGTTTCATCATTTTGTGAAATAGGAAGAAAATAATGTACAGACATTTAACTAACCTGTTCAAAATTCTAAAGTGATAGGTAAAAGCACCAAGATTACATCACATTTTTTTATTCCATTAAAATAATTATTTTCCATTAAAGTTGTACTTACTGAATCCTACAGTACCTCAACTTTCCAAACACTAAGATAATAAACAATTAGGACAACACATTTTGCTTTTATGACTTTGGACAGACTTTCCAGACAATAACAACGTAACTATTCTTTATAAGATACTCATGATTTTTTCCATGTAGAAAATGGAGGACAACATGAACATGTAGCGGAAGACTACTCTATGGAAATATGAGAGATAAAATTTTATATCTTATACCACATGATATGTATCTAAATATAACAATAAGAGATGAACTGCAAAAGGCATAGGACTTTTGGGGAAGTTAACATGATTGGAAATCATATAGAATGAGTTAATGTCACAGTCATAGGTGGTCTTCGATATTTTACACAATCTATATGGAGTTAGATTTTTCCCACTTCATTTATATATGCATTAATTACCTTATTCATTATTCCAACAAGTATTATTTGCATGTTTATTATACAGCATGTAATTACTCACTACTGGGAATGTACTTGTGAATAAAATAGACACAGTTGCTATTTGTATCAAGCTTACAGTCCACTAAAACAGACAAAATTTATTAGAGCTATCACACACATATATGCTTCTAGCATTATCAAATTTTAAAAATATTAATAAAATAAAAATACCTGAATTTGTAAAAGAAGCTATTCTAGAGACTTGGAGAGAAAGTACACATTGAAATTAAGTTTTAGCTTCAATCTGAAAATTAAGTAGAAGTTTATTAGATGAAAAAGGGAAAATAGTTTATTAGCTGAAAGTAAGAAGTGAAACACTTTTGTATGTAGTACAAGTGGTATGGGCAGATGACAGCACGGGATAGAATTTCTCCAAGTGAATTCAATGTGAATATATTCAAATTTGAATAAGCCCTTCCCATCTACATAGTGGAGATGTATTAGAAGAAACAAAATTGCAGTAGAGAGGGTAATTAGGAAATTCCAGCAGTAGCTCAGGTAACAGATAGTATATAAATTAGAAAGATGTGCTGGTGAAAAACATAAAATAGATACAATGCTTTCCACACGATGCATTTATCATGAAGATAAGAGAAAGTTACTGCGAGAGTGAAGAGAAAATAGTGACGCAAAGTGGATTATGTAACAATACATTGATTAAGAATAGATATATTAAAATACAAAGATTCAATTAGAAAATCTTACATGCGATGAAGTTTGAATTATTTGTTAAAGGCAATTTAAAAGCTAAAACCTCACAGAGAGTGGACTGATGTGTTTCAGTCTCAGTGGTTTGGAGTGGGAACCCTGTAGTAGAGGGTTGTAATAAACCGTGCCTAAAGTAGAAGTAATAGGGACAGCTACATAGAATGGAAAGGAAAGTGTACTAAAATAACAGTTTTTTTTTCTACTACAGTTAGTAGGAAAGAGGCACTTCAGAAAATGTATTTCATTCTTAGACTCATTATAATGCTATGACTGGGCACAGAGAGCAAAGGAGTGATAAACTGGTTCATTTCAGATAGCAGATTATGAACTGTGCAATTGCTATTCTCGTGACTGTTAAATGTATTACTTGATCTAAAGATAAGCTGTTCAACACCCTTGTGACCATAGTGAAGTAGCTAAGTATGAAAGATGCCTTCCATGTTACCTCAAGTGGGTATTGCAAAGCTAAAAACTGTATCCTTCAAATTCATTTGCAGTTTGGGTTTCATATATAGATTAGATTCCGTCCCTTAGTAGCACGTGCATGAAATTTAGAAAAAAAAAAAAACATGCAACAGAAACTCTTGTTGCTACTATTGCCGCAGACATGCAAAGTCATGGGACCTGGGCATTTAGAAATTGTTGGTAACAGCAGCCATTCCCTGATGTCTGGTGTTCAGCTTCCAGAGGGCAAGTGTGAGCGTCAGTTATGAAAGTAGCTACTGAGGGCCACGCCCACTGTTTCACCTTTGAGTCGCAGCTGCAGTTGTGTGTTCTTCAATTTCACATCCCCAGGGTGTCCCCTGTTATTTGCAGGTTCTTCTCATCAAATTATCTGATCATATATTACATATTTTTCTGCTAGAATAACTATATATTTTTTCTCCAATTATGACTTTCACAGTGAGCCAGACTTGTAAATAGACAACCTGCACAATATACTAAGTGAATGCTATGACAACCGAAATCATAGTAACAAAAAGTCCACCTTTATTATTTTTAAGAGATCCATGGATTGTAGCACCAAGTACCACCTAAATGCCTGTGAAGATGCTGTCAGAAATCAGGGTGACAATGAAAAGAATGACCCTTTGAGACTGAGGGTGCACACTGTAGACTCCGTTCAGGCATTAAATATTATCCTGACAACTTTTGCCAAAACTGAGCCTTTGGAGCTTTCACGTCCTTATATGCAAAATCATGAGATTAAATTAATTTTCCTCCGTACTCCAAAATTCCAAACATATCTATGAGAAGAATTCATTTACTTATATGACCATATTTTCAAATATGTCAGAATTTCATAAGAATTTTTTCTGTCCTAAAGAAGTCTGTCTTGGTTACTTTTCTCTCGTTGCTGAGACAAAGTACACAAAGCCCCAAATTAAGGAAGGATATAACAACTATATTGTTATATAGTTCAAGGTTTATTTAGTTCACAGTTTGTGGAGATTTCAGTCCATACTTGGTTGGCTCCAAGGAAGAGTGGAACATGGCAGAGGGCAACAGTTCATGGAGGCAGAAAACAGCAAAAGCAACAAAAGCACAAGGGGAGGAGCACTGGCAAGCAGCCTCTTTCCCTCCCTTACACTGTATGCAGACTACCCACCCCAGGGCGTGTGGAGCATTCACACCCATAATTCCAACAATGGATCATGAATCAATCATAAACTCTAGAAGCCCACCTCATGACTACATGAGAATATGGAGGAACATCCAGATACAAATCATAACAAATACTGTGACTGTTGATTTCTGAAAGAATAAATCTCAAATCACGTATTGTTTTTTTCTTCCTGTACCAGGAATCAAATTCACGACCTTGAGCTTGCCAGGTAGGTGCTGTGCCTCTGAGCTAAATCCCCAGCCCCTCAAATCACATATTTTAATCGGAGATTAGTTAGATTGAGATTTTTCAGGTTCTAATCAAATTTGGATAAAATTTTACAGCTCTTCTGAGATACCATTAGAAAGTGTAGAGAGAGAGAAAATTGTTTTCATTATGAAACAACCTCTTTGCTCTCATCACATGCTGATTATGTAAACCATAGGAAACAAGCTTCTAAATTCTGAAACAATTTATATCTTTATTATAAGGTAGGAAGAAAGGAAACAAAAGTATATGTTTGTACTTTTCAAAATAATGACAGTCAATATGAAAATTATCTTCCTCTAAACTCAAGTATAAATTATTTATGAGTAAAATTATTCAAAGGAAATCTCTAGAAGCACCAAAACACTATAGCTCTTTACTTTACACTTTTATGGGCTTGAAAGTAATCAGACAACCCCAATACTTTTCTATCAAAGGGTACCTCTGAAAGTGCTTCTGGTGCTCTTGAACATGGCGTTTCCACGTTTTAGTGTCTTTACATCTGCAGGTGTCAGAATGTCTGCATCAAGTGTAATCTTTTGATGAGAAAGAGGAAGGATCTTTCTACTTTCGGCAGTAAATTTCTTTGAAGGATATCAGTGACCTTTCTATTGGGCATCATAACAAAGTAGCGTACATATTTGAGGTTCTTCTTTTCTCCTAAAGAGTAGAAAGGTCACTACTTTCTGTTTAGAACAAAATGAGTTTTCACTGATCAGAAATCTGAGCGTTTTGTCTTTTGTTGAGATGTTACAAGGTATTGTACTGTAGTGTTCTTTAACATCAATAGAGAAAGAGAGAGCTCCTCGAATGGCAATGTCATCTCTCAGTCTTTCTAAATCCTAGCATAATGCTTAGAAATTAGGTAAAATAAATCTGGACTAAATCACCCTGAAATAAATACTTACATTTAGTTTAAAATGTGATAAATTCAGTGAGCACTGATTAACCTGAGGGGAGGAATTAAATCCTTACCTTTAGTTTTTCACATTGGGGATGAATGAGAGACTAAAGAAGTTTCAAGAGAATGATACAGTTTTAATTAAAAACTTGATTAGTTATGTAAGCAATCAAAAAGGTTCTGAATAATAGTGTGAAACTTCTTAAACTCCCTGGTTAATCGCAACTGTCAAATAAGGTAAATATAAAATAAAACTTTAATATTTTAGTATAATGAATTTTCACTTTAAGACACAAATCAAACTTCAGTCCAGACGATAATGTGATGGTTAATTTTCTAGGTATATTTGGACAGATCATAGTCACAAGTTGTATGGTCAAACAGAAACTTAGATTGGCTGGAGAAGTGGGGGTTTTTTAAGCTGTAACTAACGTGCAATAATTTGCATTTACTTAATGCAGATTACTCTCCAAAATATATGCAACTTTCATCCAATCAATTGAAAATCTTAAGAGCATAGGTTATTGTTTTCCAAAGGACTTTCTCTTTTAGACTGCTATACACAAATTCTGTCAAAGACTTCTGCTTTCAGACCCACAACATCAACTCTTACCTGAATTTCCAGGTACCAGTTGCCACAAAAGTGTCGGTCTTTACAGCCTTGTGGCAAGTATGATCTGTCCATACATACTTCTGATACCCAATGTGTATAGCTTCCTTCATTATTATTTCTGGATTCCTGGAAATCTGTCTGTCTACATTTCCATCTTCATTATTCTATGAGTTCTGTTTCTCTGGAGAACTCTGACTATCATGTGTGGTAACACAAATCAGGAACAGACAGACCTAGGGATAGTACATCCAGAAGCAGTTTATAGACTTAAAAATCCATTGATTTCATTTGCTAATACTTGAGGGTAACTTCTAAAAGATTCTTTCTTTATTTTATGAGAGGTAATCTTCGTTTTGGTAATTTAAGACTAATTTTTAGGGTAGATTTGTACACAGTAAAACTGAGGGGAAGGTACAGAGATTTCTCACATACATCTGATACCCAATGTGTATAGCTTCCTTCATTATCAATATCCACCAACTGAATGATATATTTGTAAGAATTGATAAATTTACATCAATTAATAATATTCATCCAAAGCTCATAGTATATATAATAAGGATTCTCACTTGATGTTTCACATTTTGTGTGTTTGGTCAAATATGCCATAACATATAGCCACTGTTACAGTATAACAGAGCTTGCTTCCTTGTCATGAAGTCCTCTAGTCTCTTCCTTCTTCATTTTCCCCTCACTATTCCTAACGGTATCATACTTAGTTTTGTCTTTTCCAGGTTGTTATATAGTTCAAGTGATGAAGGAAATTGCCTTTTCAGATTGGCTTCCTTTACTTAATAGCATGCATTTGAAGTTTCTCCACATCCTTTCACCACATCATATAACGTGTCTGTTTAGCAGTGAATAATATCCAATTGTCCATATATAATAAATGTAGTTTATTTTCCTATTTACCACTTGAATAACTTCAATTCTAGTACTTATGAACAAATATAATATAAATATCAATGTGTACATTGCTGCATGTAGATAAGTTTTAAACCCCTATGGGTAAATCCAAGAGTATGACTGCTGGAAAATCTACTAGCAATATCTTAAGATTTGTAAGAGACCATCAAATTCTCTTCTAAAGTAGCCAAATCATTTTATACTTCCACCAATAATAAACAAGAGTTCCTGTTGCTCCACATCCTTATCAGCATTTATTCTTGTCATTGTTTTGGATTTTGGGCATTCTAATAGGTGCATACCAGTATCTCAATGGTGTCTTTAACTTTCATTTTCCTGCTAAACTATGATGTATAGTATCTTCACATATGCATATTTGGCATTTTTATTCTTCTTTGTTTTGATGTCTTTGTCTTATTTTTATTTTTATTTTATTTATTTATTTATTTATTTTGGTTTTTCTCCGGTACCGGGAACCGAACTCACGACCTTGCGCTTGCCAGGCAGGTGCTTTTGCCCCTGAGCTAAATCCCCAGCCCCTGTCTTATTTTTAAATTTGGCTATATTCTTTCTGTTGAATTTTAACTTTGCATATTTTGGAGAACAGTTATTTGATGTATCATTTTAAAAATGTTGCATAATTTGTGGTTCATCTTCCAATCTCCTACCATTATCCTTAACAAAGCAGAACATTTTTAACTTTAGTAAAGTCTACATTACCAATTCTTTCTTTCATATATCACATCTTTGTATTTCACAAAGTAATTTAAATTTTTGCCCTTTTATCTTCCAGAAGTTTTATAGACATTCATTTTACATTTAGTTCTGTGATCCATTTTGAGTGAATGTTGTGAAAAGCGTAAGAAATGTGTCTGAATTTCTTCTGCAGGGGGCATGTGCATGGCTAATTTTTCCAGCATCATTTGTTAAAACATCTATACTTGTTCCACTGTATTGCTTTTACTCCTTTGTCAAATGTCATTTATAGACTAATGCTTATTTTTTATGTCAATGTGTCTGTTTCTAGACTCTCTCCCCTTTCTCCTTATTCCTGTTCTCTTCCTCCTCCTCCTCCTCCTCCTCCTCCTCCTCCTTCATCTTCTTCTTCTTCTTCTTCTTCTTCTTCTTCTTCTTCTTCTTCTTCTTCTTCTTCTTCTTCTTCTTCTTCCTCTTCCTGTCCTTCTCCTTCCTCCTCCTCCTCTTCCTCCTTCCAATCTATATATCAATATATTTATCTATCTTTACCTTGTATTTCAAGTAACTTGTTCTACAAGTAATCCACAACATGAACGAACATTTCTAATAAATTTTAACTTAAAAATGAGACATGACTTGAAATGTAAGTAGAAGTGACATTGAACTTCCCATTATCACGACTAAATGAGCCAGTGGTTCATCTGTCTCTTTTGCTGTGAGATTGTAGTTGATCATCTCCCTAGAGCAAGAGATAATGGAGAAGATTTCATCTGCAGAAGAGGAGAAAAAGGCCAAGGAATCACTCACTTCAAGTGAGATTAGGAAGATGTATAAAATGATGGAAACAGTACAAAATTTTGTACAATGAATAAGGGTATAGCATTAAGATTGATGAATCTATTTAACAATAATGCAGTATCATGTTAATGTGAAATCCTCAAAAGCAGACAAAAGCAATTATCATTGCATATATTCTCTGTTAAAGCTACATGAAAAGAAAAAGATCCTACTGAACTGACAGATATCAGTGATTCTGTTAGTGAAAGTCATGCTGTAAAATAACCCTCCTCTCTCCTGTCTCCCTCTTACCAGCCATGAAGGTTTTTAAAGGTAAGTTGAGGTTAATTTGTTTATTTTCCTTCTATTTTACATTTTCTCTATTTTTTTATTATATTGCAGAATTATAATGATTTTTATACGCATATTGGCTTGTAGAATGAATCATATGAGCTTTCATTACTCATTGTGAAGAAATTTGCTTTGATGTATAAGTGCTTGGAATTACAAGCATAAAATCAGGATAATTATTCTTTTCCCTTCTATTCACCAGAGTATTGGAAACATTAGCAAGAGTAATGAGACAAGATAAAGAAATGAAAAGGTGAAATTATGTGTATTCACAGATGATATAGTTCTTTATAAAGAATACCTCAGAGTTCTTGAACAGTTACTATGTTTAGTTTCTCAGAATTTCCTTCCTCTGATTTTTATTTCATGAGAGTTCTATTGCTATACTTTCAAGCTCAAAAATTCTTCTTTCAACAAGTCCAGTGTAGTCATAGGCCCATCAAAGGCACTCTTTATTTTTATACAATATTTTTACATCCTGCATTTTTCATCACTTTGGCCATTTCTTTTTTTATACTATTTCATCAACTAGAACTTTACTTTAGTGATCACTTGTTCTACCGTTCATTTCTAGTAATATCATTCTAATTGTGTCTTGTTCTGATGCCTCATTTGTTACATAAAATCTTGTACTTCGCTTTTCAGAATGTTTTATATCATTTTTTCCTCATAGCCAAATATGATGCACTAATAAAAGGAACTGATATAATAGGCCTTTTGCAATGAAGTCAACAGTGTAGGTCTAAGATTTTTAGTGAGAACAACCATCTGGACTGCAAATTTCACAACTGCTCTTCCCAAGTGCTACAGAGTTTTATGTGTAACAGGATGTGTGAGTGGACTAAAGTTAGACATTTCCTTTCTCCCGTTTGGAAGGTCAAATTATTTGTAGTGTTTCCTTTCTACCAAGTAAGGCTAGACCTTCTTAGAAATGGACATTTTTATTTCTCTAGATCAGTTATGCCTAGGCTTTGGTTAACTAATTTTTCGTAGAGCACCAGTTGTTTAGAAGACTACAGTACTTTGGAATATTCCAGAAGGGTTCTTTTTATCCACCCTAAGGCCACAAATCAATATTTTATCTGGTATTTATTATGAGTTTCTGGCTGAGCCCCTGGAGATAAAAGGCACAAAAGTTGGCAAGTATTGCTATGATTTGATACTCCTGGTGTTTTTAATTCTCTATCAACACTAATCCTGCAGGGATTTCTCAATTACAGTCACTACCTGGGAACTGGTTCACATAGCAGTTGCTATGTTTGGAGACTGCTCTGTAATCTGAGGCTCTTGAGCTCACTTTTCTGTATCTCCAATCTTTTTTTTCTTTTTTCTTTTAAAGAGAATGGTAAAAAAAAAAAAAAAACCCAGAAACAATAGCAAAATACAAACAAAACAAAGCAAGGATATTAAAGACAATGCGCGATTTCAAACCAAATGATAGAGATTCACAGTGGTTGTTATATTACATATTGTTATTTTCAACGAAGTTGCTCAGATTACCAGATGTAAGAATGGACGGTTGATCAAACCATTAAAGGGAATAAGAAAATAATGATTTAAAATAAATCATTAGAGACAATACAAACTCAAGGCTTTTATAGGTAAATGTATCTCTGGTCTCAAGGGCAGCAATTTGCACTGTTTTCACTTCTTTCATGGCTGTATGAAGAGATTTAATTTTCCCACTTCTCTTTAGCCTTTTCCTTGTTGTTAAGATGGAATGATGATTTCTAAGTCCTTGAAAAATCAGATATACCAACATAAAATATGCTGACATAGTATATAGTTTTTTGGCTGAAAACACGCACACACTCATACACAGACACACACGCACGTGCACGCACACACACACACACACACACACACAAAAATGGGGCTATTTGACCTGCCTTTTTCTACTTGTAGCAGGCCATAAGCATCCCTTTAGGAAATGTGCCTTCCCCATACCAGAGTAAGTCCTTTTCATCTGAAACTGGTAATTGGTGCTGCAGTGAATTAAACTAAAATGTAAACTCACTAAAGTAACCTTTATCCTCCCCACATTAATACTGCCATACATCTCCTAATAATTCCCTAGTTATTGACTTTACACCCAAAGTCATTTTGTCCTGTTACTATATCATAAATTGATCCTACTTTGAAAACTGTAACAGCACTTTGCTTTGATCATTTCTTCAAATCTGCACTCTCCTGTCAGGGTCCCCATGCTCAGGAACTACTGGTAAAAGTTACATCCTTTTTTTTTTCTTGTTAATCTGTCTAGTGTGAATTTGGTTTCTCACTCTTCCTGAAGACCCAATTTAAAATAGAAGTTGAGTGCGGGTTATTATTAGTCTCCTCTAAAAAGTTAGATGCCTTGAGAGGCACATTTTTTGAGATGGGCTCTCACTATCTTCCCAAGGTTAATCTTGAACTCCTGGACTCAAGCAACCATCTCACCTTTGTTTTTCAAGAAGCGATGATTTTCCAGAGTTTGAGACACAAAATCTCTTTGCAGATTTCCATTTTATCATAATACTGGTTATTTATGAACACTAACATAATCCTCCCACTATCCTTTTATTCTATTTCTACTACTGAGACCTTAATAGATAAGTTATTTTTCATTAAAGTAGAAGAATAGGCACATATAACCCTTTCTCTTCTGAGTCACAGCCTTTCTAACCGTGCACTTATAGGACAGATATCATCACATTTCTACAAGACAAATCTGATTTAGTTATACTATTTGGAATATTTCACCCATTCCTTTCAGCAAGATAGTTGACCTTCCATAATGACTTCTGTGGTCTATTTTAATCTTTCTCCAACCATCTTTCCTATCCCTGCCATGTCTCTTCCCAAATATCAAGCTTCTCTGATTCATGTTCTACTTATAACATCTCTTGTTAGTATTCAAAACTCACACATTGTTCAACTTCACATAGTTCACAGATGAGAGTAAAATCTAGCATAATATGAAGACTTTTACACTTCCAGGTAGAAAGACACATACCATTTCTCACAGACCCACCTCTATTCAAAAATACTCCATTTTCACGATGGCAATTGTAAATAAAATAAAATTATTGGTTTCTTTGTCCTGCTTTTAAGGTAGAATCTCATGGTCTCCAATTGTATTTGAAATTCACAGCCAATGGCACTCCACACTGATGGCACTCCTTGAATTATTGTTTAGAAAATCATCACACAAATGTAAGGACTTTTTTTTTATCAGTAATTGGCTTCAGTGTAATTCAGAGCCTTACTTGTTAGTCACTTCTTCACAGGCCAATACAATTTCTTTATTTCCATTTTAAAATATGGACTCTGAAAACTTAACACCAAGTTTACTTTTCAAAAGCTGAATTGCATCAATTTGGTGAACTTATAATGGGCTTGCTTTATTCATCACCTTGTTTTATTCACCATCTTCAGTTGTAAATTCTTTTCATGGGGTTTCTAAGGTTTAATGATAACCAGAAATGAGTCAGGCAGTTAAAGAATTCACTTCATTAGTGCAGAGTGTACTAATTTGCATCACAAAACAATTCATTTAAATACAGAAATCTGCCCGCATGTCTCTTCTTCATGCCTAGTATAATTGTACCTTTATTAATGCAAAGTTGCAAGGTATCCATCTTCACTCTCTTGTTCTCCAGCTGTCACACAGGCAGAAGCCCAATATCTTCTCTGACACTTTGTGAAATGATGTAAAATAAAACTTATAGTATTTCAGTTTCCAGCATCCACTTCTGCAGTGAGATTTGTGTCAGCTATCCTTCTTTTTCTGGCAAGAACATCGAAGGGACTTGCGTTTAAGTCTCTTTTCCACTACTTGGTTGTATCTTATTTTATAAATTCTCAGCTTATACTAATCAACCTTCCCCCCTTTCTTTACCTAAGAATTTTTAAATAAAACAAAAATAAAAGGTATATACAATTACTACTACTAAAATATATCACTATGATCACTATGATTTTGTAGAAAAACTATGTACCTTAAAATCAACAGACAGTACAAAGTTCTTCTCTTCCATATATTATCTGCACATTGTAAACTTGTTTCATACTGGCTGGTTGTGAGAATAAAATAAGATGAATACTGCTATGGACAGAATATTTATGACCCCCAAGCCCCAAAATGCGCATGTTGGTCTCCTAATCTCCACCAGGAAAGTATTAGGAGATGAGACTTTGGGGAAGTAATCAGGTCATGAATGTGGAGCCTTCATGAATATCACTTGTAAAATGGCAAGAGGGAGGTTGATTTCTCTCTCTATGCTTTCTGTCCTGAAAGGATACACTGGATAGATGGCTCTCTGCAGACACAAAAAAGTACCCCACCTAGTATGAATCTTGTAGCACCTGGACCTTGGACTCTGTAGCCTCCAAAACTGAAAAATAAATGTGCGCTGTTTTTATGCTGCCCAGTATAGCGTGTTCTGTTATGGCTGCCCAAACAGGCTAAGGCACCTTATAAAGGAAGGGTTACATCAAAATCGTAAACCACCTTCTATCACTCAGTTCCTCACTTCTGTCAGCCTCTTGGCCTTAAGAATTAATTGATTTTTTTTCTATTGTTTCTGAAGAGAAAGTTATTTGTTAAAAATAATTTACACCTTGATTGCGAGTCACTCAGGAAACTCGTTTCTTCTGTGTGTTCTCAGTGATTCTGCAAAAGGTGCCTGATAAGATTGAAGTCATGAGACTGAACTGCAAAGAAGGATGGAAACCAGAGAAAGCAGCTGAGGTTCTGGAACATCTACCGTGCACCATGTTCCATGATGGACCCATCTAGGTGTAAGCTCTACATGTCATAACCACTGGGAAGCTGGGTGTGAATGCCTAGCATTCAGAGATTAGAAAACTAAGGGTCAGAGAAAGAAATTTCCTGATAAAGACACATCATTAGAAGAAAACAACTAAATCGATATTTCCTAATGTCATCATTTTTTTCTAATGAGCATTTGTCTGGCATATGTACAATTCTCGTACAATAAGGGGAGAATCTGATTATTTTTGGAAAAATGAAGGCTAACAGGCATGGACACCTGTAATTTTTAAGCTGGATGAACACAAAATTGCATGGCATTCTTTCTCTTCTTTAGGATTTATTCAGTTGCTCTGTGAGAAAAACCTGTACATGGAAGTTCACATGTCATATGTCTAAATAGTTAAAACATTTAAAAGTTACAAATGAAACTTCAACGCATTTAGAAATATCCTATATTCTAATGTATGAGGCCCAACTTGATTATACAGTTATTATACTTCTTGGAGTTCTGAGCTGAATATAATATTGAGAGCAGATTCTGCTCCTAATCTCAAATTTCCACTCCAATATTTGTCTCCTGATGTCATCTTTCCCCTCAACTCACTCTGCACTGAGAGCCTTGGGGATCCCCTGCTTGCACACCCAGGCTCCAGCCACATCCCCACACATCCCTACCCTCTAGTCACTTGGGAAGAGCCTGTATCCACCAGAGGTACTATACATTCACAGGGATATTCTGGGAAAAATTTGTTTTGATAATAAATTCTGGAGTCACAAGCACCCAAAGAATGTACCTCAAGGGATATTCACAATCTCCAGTAGCTAAATCCTGAAAAGAAGCCAGGTGCCCAGGCCAGTGACCCTCTTGTCCAAGTGTAGAGTTGGTTCTATGTTTTTCCTTCAATCACTGAAGTTTCAGAGCTGGTTCTCACTCAGTTTCTCTATCCCATGTCAACATCTGGCTGCCTGTTCTGGCTTTGTGTAACCTGGGAGTGATGCTCATTTTGTCCTTCCTCCATTTCTGGTTTTCCTCTTGGCTCGCTTGTTCCTTTTCTCTTCTCTTTTTCTCGTCTCCAGTCCTCTCCACTCCCTCTGTCTTTTCCCATCTCTCTTCTACCCACATTTGTTATTGCAAAAGCCTCCAGTTGTTACTTAGGATCTGTGCTTCAGGTCCTTTGTCTTTCAAGCTTTGTTAATCACAGCTTCAGTCTGCTTTGGTTGTGTTGGGGATGTGGAAGGTAAAGCATGTAAAGCTCTTAGCATAGAATAACTCAGTAAGTTAATGAATATTACTTTCCTCTCCTCCTTCTTTCCCTTCCTTTCACTGTATTTTCTTCCTTTGACCTTTACTTGACTTTTTTACTCTTTTGTTCTTTGCTTTTATTTTTTTCTCTTTGATCATTACTTTGGTGATTAATCTGTGACTGGCATAGCTCCACATCTAGAAACAGTGGTTCTCAACAGAAGATTATTTTCATCCCCAGAAGAGGCTTAGTCATGTCTGCAGATAATATGGTTTGTCATAACTCAAAAGGTTCTAAAAGCATCTGGAATGTAAAACTAAGATGTTGTCCAGCAACATCTTATCATATACAGGACAGGCCCCACAACAAAACAGTATCCTTCCCAAAATATTGGTGCAGCTGAGTTTGATACCCCTATATTACAGGTGTTCAGCTAAAGATGTGATACTACCTTGAGATTGTCCAGACCTGACAGCATCGACAGACACAGCGTAAACAATGGTCTGTTTCCCACTGATCTATAGTACTGACTACTGAGTACTATGGAAATAAACTGGAGATGTCAAAGAAGTCTACCAAAAAGAGGCTTCACAAAAGAAATACTTTGGATGAATCTTAAAGAATACAAAAACAAACCATAATAGAAGTTTCCATTTAATGAATACTTACTAGGCAACACACATTATGCTAAGTTCTCTTTATAGGTTATAAGAGAATGTGAAGTGAGCTTATTATGCTTTCTGTGAGGTGGAAAACATCTTCAGCATCTATAGTAATGCAAAATGCATGTTAATCTATGAACTTAATAAGTATATTGAATGAACAGGTACATGTAAAGGTCATTGTCCTGATCTTACAGAGTAAGCACTCAGTAAGTAATATTGATCATTAATGTATCTTTTAGAATTAATGTGTTATATAATTTTACTAGGTCATTTGCTAGGGACATTTTTAAACTAATTGATTGCAGACTTCAAATTTCATGCTATTAATAATTAAGCTACAGAAATTTTATAGGAAAACAAGCTAGGAACAATTGAAGGATAAAATAGCTACATCTACCAAGCCACAGAAATTAAAATAAAGAGTGTGGGGAGGTGATACAGGCAGAAGCAGTGGCCAGATAGTATGGCAGTAATGAGCCTAGTGGTGGGATTTGGTCAGATGACAGAGGCCCTTGTGTGTCTTGCTATGTGGGCCTTACATTCTCAGTAAGTGTTCCTTTGGTCTGTGGATATAAAGTCCAAATAACAACTCCATGCCTGTGCAGATCACACTGAGCAGGTAGTCAAAGAAAGGAAAATGGGGAGAGAATTTAAGAAAAATAAGTGGATTTAGGTAAGACTATGATAATAGATGTTCAAAGAGACAAGAAAAGGCTAGTATAAAAAAGCAAGCCAAACCAAAAACAGATTATATAGGATTCCTAATATATGTGATGCCAACCTACCCACCTGACATCTTTCCTACAATTGAGAATTCAATATTGAGGCTTTTCTGCACTTCCTGTCATCATCCCCCTTTGTACTAAGTGTTTCTCCACAACACAGGTGTTACAGGAGCAGCTGTTTTGGCAGGAAATAGTTAAGACTGTTGCCAGAAACTCTTGCCACACAGCAAGAGCTCCAACCTCAATCAGAGTCAAATCCTCATTCTTTGTAAGTCTCTTTGGGAAACTCTTCACTTTATTGTCAAAGATTAGAACAAAAAAATAAATGTTTCCCACTTCCTTGAGGAGGACTGATGGCATGAATATATGATTTTAAAAGTTTCCCTCTGATTTCTCTGTATCATTTTTTTTTACTTGTTCTTCAAGGACCAAATTAGAATATCAAGCACTATCATATGTCTTACAGTTAGTATGTGACAGGAACTTGCTAACTGATTTAAGTATACCTTATAAAATGTTTTCCAGTACTCTGTGGTTAGGTAACCTTCACTTTGTAGTTTTTCTCAGGGAATCAACTCGAAATCCAGTAATAGCTACCAGCTACTGAGCAGAAAACACAAAGCAACAAACATTTTGCATAGTTTTCCAAGTATTATTTCACTTTGTCCTCATAAGGGTTTTTCCCATAGATTTCTCGTACATTGCTTGACAAATAGCTAACATCAACAACTTAAAGGAGAAAAAGTTTATTATACTTTCAGAGGTTTTACCCAAAGGTCACCTGGCCCTGTTGCTTCAGACGAGTGGCAGCAGAGTACATGACGGCGGGAGCTCTGCTTGTCTCCCAGTGGACAGCAAAGACAGAAAGTGGTGCAGAAGCTGGCTACCATATTCCCTTTAAGAGCACACGCTTAAACCTGCCTTCATTCAGTATGCAACACCTGTTAAAGGTCCCACTACCTTCCATGGGGATGTGCCTCAGCACATGGGCCTTTGGTGGACATTGAAGACGTAAACAGTAACAATTGATGAGGAAGACAGGGAGGAGTTAACAAAATTCATAAAGTTGTAGTGTAATACATAAAGCTCAGTGTGGAGAACTCAATAAGGGAAATAAGTCCAAAACAAGTAACATCGAACAAAGTCCTTCCAATCAGTTTGGGGATTCTTGGAATACTTCCAAGGTGGTGTTTTGTTTTTGCTAAGTCCTGCAAAATGAAGAATAGTCAAGACAGCAAATAGAAAAGGCCTGTCTCCTACAGTTGAACAGAAGAACAAACATGAGACAGCACTTGCTAAATCTTAGAGAATCTCAACAACTATGCCTGTAGCTCAAAGGAATACACCATTGCACCTGCCCTGGGCACATTCTCTGATCCTAATCGTGTAATGAGCAGAACTTAGTTCTGAAGCACATTCAGCAATGGCTCATAGGTGCAGATAAAAAATAAAGTACATAAATTAAAGATGCAGTTTCACCTAGATGTAAGCACTTGAATATTTGCTTTTATTTTCTTACCATCTCAAACTACAGTCTGATATACTTAGTATTAGCCTCAGCTTGATTCCTACTACAGTTCTGCCCAATTGTCTTGTGGTTGCAGCCCTGGTGGGACAGTCTGCTTTATGACAAAAACAGAAAATTCCAGAAAACTATGGCTCTTATCCTCAGCCTGACATTTAGTAACTTATTGGATTTCTTTAGGAAAAGATGTTAATTCTTCAGCAAAATATAATGACCTTGAAGTTTGGACCATAACTGAGAGTTTTTTTTTTTCTCCATTGATACATCAGTCGGCGCCAGGTTCTTGGTGAACTTCTAGAGAACATCTGCTCAGTCAATTGATTAAATGAGATGGAGGCCAATTCTCCTTTCTCAAAATCAGTTTCCTAAAAGGCAATCTACATTTCATTCATTGGTTGTGATGGTTTTATATGAGAGATTGGGGCAAATATATATATGCATATATCAATATGGAGAAAATGGCCTAAGGAGAGAAGATATAAGGGTGTAACTCAGTACCACGGTGGTGGTAGAACAGAAAAAATGTTGATGAAATACACTAAGCACAAAAAAAAGGATCAAACAGACCAAGGATTAGACAAATACACAAAACGTCTTCAAATTCAAAGAGAAGAAAAAACAAAGGAGGCCAGTCCATATCAATCTCACATCCTATATCTAGTAATCTGAGAAACTACTCTGAAGATAACAACATGCAATATAATAACGACTGTTAATTTCCTATCATCTTGTTTTGAAATTCTGTATCATTTTTATTGCTCTTTATTATTCTCTTTAAGATAAAAAATAGAAAAGAAATCAGTGAAAGATTATAAAAATAACTGAACATTGAAATGAGAATCAGTATCTCTTAACTATGCTAGTGTCCTTTTAAAGATGAGTCTGGGTATCTCATCTAGTGGATATTTATATACACATATTTATGGTCACCACTATGTAAAATATATGTAATTTGAAAATTTGTTCCATAAAATGGTTATACTTTTATCTTATTTGTACCTAGCCCAAAATATCCAATAAACTTTTGTTGTTTGAATGAATAAAAGTACCTGTATGAAATCATAGTTAAATATTTTACTCTATAAACTGCAATATTAGGTTATGAGGGACCTTACATTAGGGACACCTGTACATGGTGGCCACATTGAGCCTATGGTACTTGTAGTAACTGAAGTGTCTATTATCAGGAATATCTTTTCTGATTATGAAAATTAACTTTTATGCATTTATCAAACACTGAAAGAGTTGATTGTTATGAAGTTTTAATAATCTCACAGTCAATCAGCTCTTTCTGTGGACAAAAAACAGTGTCAGGTTAAATGAAGAATACTTAGGATTACAAATACTTTCCTCTGCTCCATCTCAGTATAACTCATGGCCTACTTAATCTGTTTTGTACTGATAAAATGCTTGAGACTAGGTAATTTACACGAACAACTTTTTTTTCAATTTTTAAAATATCCATTTGCTGTGTATAATGATGACATTCTTCATGGGCAGTTGGCAGATGTACCTGTTTTAATTCCTTTTTCATCCTCTTCCTTGCTCCTCCCCTCATTCCCTTTCCCTCCACCTCTTGTTCCCCTTCCCTTTTGCAGATCTATCTCCCTGTTTCCTATTATCTTTTCTTTTGCTCTTTATTTATATTTTAGGTGTCTCATACAAGAGAAATCATGTGCTATTTAAGCTTGTCTTATGTTCTGATTTTTTTCACTTAACATTATGATCTTGAGTTATATATGTCAATCAAAAAGTTTCTTTCTTACGCTTGCAGGTAATGGAAAGTCCAAGAACGTGGTGCTGGTATCCAGTGAGGACCTGCGTGCTGCATTATAACATGGCAGAGGGAGTCCTGTGAGAAGAGAATGTGCATATGCGAGCTCAGATTTCTTTGTTCCTATAAAGCTATTAATCCCACGATGAGAGAAAAACTCTGTTACTCCGTCCTATCTCCCAAAAGCCCTATTGTTCAACTTTGTCATTAAGTAAATTTGAGGTTTAAGATTCCCAAACATGTTTGCTGGGCAAGTCCTCTGCCACTAAGCTATCTCTCCATTCCGAGGGTTCCAACATAAACCTTGAAGGACACATTCAAACCGCAACACATACTCATTTAAATCATATGAGGAAAACGCTTCATTTATTTTCCTCCTCATATATACATTACTGTGGCTTTTTGGTGTTATAACATTGTTTTTTATTAGTAGATGCTTGGATTCCATGGATAATTCATAGTGGAACATTTGTGCAGGAAGGTAAACAGGAACACTGGTATGGAAACCTTTTAAAAAGTGTTTTCTTCCTCAGTATGATATTGTCATATTCGTCAGGATCAGGAGAAACATCTTATTTGAAGACAGATAATACTGGTTTCAAATCCTAGCAATTTTCAGCCATATGACATGGGAAGAGATTTCTTTCACTCTCAATTCTTTATTGCCAAAGGAAGCTTTATTAGCTTTATTCCACATACACATGTATGAAATGAGCCTTTAAGATAATGTACAAAATACCTAGCACACATCTTGAACATATGCATAGTTTGAAAACTATGTCTTGTAACTCTGTTTCATTGGTCTTATTTTTTCTTATATCTTTTGCATGTGTAAAACATAAACACAAACTGGGAAGGAAAATCACAATGCAGCTCAGAGAAATTTCAAGTAATTAGACTGTGTTGGATTTTGATGTTAATTTGAAAGCCTTGATGCTTTGAGAAAATTTCCAGTTATTTGGAAAATAACTCAAACAGCCCAATCTTGTCTTGGACAAGTAGTAGCATTTATAGAAGTTAATTTTGATGACCACAATGCTAAGGTTCTTCTGTGTATGCCTGATCAGTATAGTTATGTTAGGATTTTGTACTTTTGGAATAAAATAGACTTCAGAACTCTCAGTTCAGTTAATAACCACATTGCTAAGCTACTCACTATCAAATAAATTTGCTTTGCCAGTTTCTAAACAGAGCAAATATGTATTCTGCTTAGCTATGGAATAACCTCTCTAACTGAGAGATGCCAGTGGAATTATGGTCTCCTAAAGCCTGGTTAAACATCACCAATCCCTTAATGCATTTGGCAAGGCATCTGTGTTTAATTTGATTTTATCCTTGTTTTAATTGTTTTGTTTCCATCCTGTAGGCACAAATCCTTTAGCCTTGAAATTGTTTATTAAAATGTCTGTGATCAAACTTGTATGGAACCATGATTTAAAAGGGTAGAAGATTTAAGTTCCACAATGCATTGCTAATCTACAACTTTATTTATTTATTTATTTATTTATTTATTTATTTATTTATTTATTTTTTAGTTTTTAGTTTTTCTCCGGTACCGGGAACCCAACTCACGACCTTGTACTTGCCAGGCCGGCGCTTTTGCCACTGAGCTAAATCCCCAGCCCCGCTAATCTACAACTTTAAACTTTCATTTAATGGTATCTAATTGATATCTTCCTAAAGACAAACTGACAGGGAATCTGACATCATCACTAGAGACTTAAAAGTTCTTCAAGGCATATTGTATAACTTTTATTTCTAGAAATACTTTTGTTCCCATCCAGTGGTTAAAGGAAATTTATTTCAAGAAAAGTTAGAGCTGAGTCAGAGAATGGAAGAAAATCTAGCTGAAATACATTACTAATGATTAACAAAAGAAGTGTGGGTTAGAAGAAAAGAACAGTGGGAGTAGGTGGTGGAAGAGTGACTGTTTTTTTTAAAAATTCATCCCGAAGTGAGGAAGAAATATATGCACAGTGCCTGGCAGACAACTGTCTGCAGTGAGAAAAAAACTTACTGGCACATAAAAAGCTCTTGCTCAATTTTACCCAAAATAGATATGCCAGGGATAGGGCTAAGGCTGATTTTATAACAGGACTTGCAGTGTCACCCTCCATACTGGCTCCATCTCCCACGGTTACACATAAGAGTGGGCCTTGTGTCCCAGTGGGTGTTTAAAGCAGAAATCGGAACACCAGCCTGAGTTTCTCTTTCCACTGTGTCTTTTTATCATTTCTTGAATTTTCTTAATAATTTTTCTGAAACAGTTTCACAATTTACCCCTCTCTGACTCCTTTAATATCACCACCCTGAACCTGGACACCATCAGTGAGCGCTTCCTTAAGCTGTTGCAGACGCTTTCTAAATTGATTCTTGTTGTCTTTTCCAACCAGCTCTGATTCACATACCACAGGGTAACCCTATTTAAGTACAAATGAGATCCCCTATTTTTAACCCTTCAATGCCTTCCAGTTTATCTCAGAATAAAGTGTAATGTCTTTAACATAATTTTGCATTTTTTGGCTGAAATTTCCCACCTACTTCAGCAGTGTTCATGACAACTCACACTGTACCAAACACCTTTAAGATCTTGGACGTCACCATGAGCCTTCTTTTCATTGCAAATTTTTATCTACTTTTTCCTTTGCATGAAAAAATTTCTTATTTCCTCTCATCTTTCAGGTCTTAGATGAGCCATCAGTTATTCAAGAAAACTTTCTTGCCCACACCAAATCTCTTTAATTATTTCTCTTGGTTATGTTACATTGTTCTGTAGTAGCTTTAATTGATATACAGCAGATTTTTAAATAGCCTATAAACTCTATGTTATTCCATTGCAAGCTTATTTATTGCAACTCTAATATACTTGATAGCAATCCTAATTGCCTGTATCCTTTATTGATTTGTAAGCTTTAAAAAACTGTCCTTTTAATGTCATACTGTACCTTCAACAATTAAAACAATATACTTGGCACATAATTAATTCTCAATAATTAGTAGTGAAAGGAAAGATTAAGCAAATCCTGTGCACCAAGCTGTTAGTTCAAGAAACTGTGCTTGGATTCATATGGGAATTTTTCTTTCATGGCCAGACTAAGTAGATTATGAACAGGCAACCTAAAACTTTTATTATCTCACATTTAAACTTTGTGCTGCTATCCTTACAAGTATTTCTAAGCTAGAATAATCTTCTCTGATCATTATATACAGATTATACCATTATATACATTATATATATATCATTATATAATGTATTATCATATACATTCTTTACAAGATATATAGACACACTTTAAAATATTCTTTTTTCCTAGTAAAACTATTGTTATAGAATCTTTTTCACTTCTCTTGAATATGGAAACCTGAACCTGTTTCACTTTAAATCAAAACCCTTCAAAAGAGCAATTGTAATATACAGTCCACACATTTTTCAGGTGGAAGTTATACTACTTGGGGATATTTATATTCTATGAGCCTACAATGTATTCTAGGTAAAAGAAATAGATAGGTCAAAGATAGATTCAAGCCATTAGTATGCCTAGAGAAAAGAGATTTGTGATCTCTGGATCATTTTTGTAGATGAATCAAATAAGCCCAGTCAGATATTCAAGAAGTAAGAAAAGCAGAGATAAAATACATTTTTTAGTTTGGAGCTTATGTGTAAGTTATCAGCTTTATGGAAAAAATCATTTCACTTTGAACAAGACATAAGGTGTGATTGAAATATACAGTGAATGTTTAAATAAAAAATAATTACAGTGAAAGACACACTACAATTAGTCTCCCTCAAAATATCCCTCCTTGCTTCGAATGCACTCATCCCATGGTTTTGCTACTTTCTGAAGCAGTTCTGGAGGTACTCTTTCATGAATGCCTTTAACACAAATTCAGTGAATGCCGCTGCTGAGTGGCATTCAGTAGTAAAATAGGCTCATAAAAAATCATGGTGTGTCATTATCTTCACATATCTGGCCCCTGGAAACTTCTGGATTTTCTCCAGGGTAAAATTGATCATGAAGAGAAGCATCAGAGTTGTGAATTAAATATGAACATCAAACTAATTTCAACAGTAGAGACACTTGTGGAACAGGACTTTGAGAACTGCTAAAGGGAGTAGGAAGAATGACTAGATAAATGTCTGAAGTTCAGAGGAGTGTTTCACATGGTATTAATGGCAACGTGTCTTTCACTTCATTAAATTATGTTTACTTAAACACATCATATTTTTCAATCACACTGTTTTTTATGTAGGGTTTATCTTCAATATGCACTAGGACTAACAGCCTCATCTCTCCTATGCCACTGAATTGTTAAAACCAGTGGAGTTGTGCTGTCTGCATTATCTTCCCAGAAGGAATTGAATTTGAGAAAACTTGGAAACAGAAATTTCTCTTTCTACTGTTGGTGGCTTATACAGTACCTAGAAAATAATGTGTGCTCAATAAATGTTGAATTTGAAAAGGGAGAGTCTGAATGTATACTTTTCCTGATATCAATAACTTTTATTTGAGGGGACATATAAAAAGCTACATTAAGCAGAATCAACTCAAGGAAGAAAGGAAAGCAAGCTGCTATGAAATATCTATAAGTTTATTCTAGGTATTGCTAATACTTGTAAGTGATTTCTTTCATTTGAACATCTTTCTTCTGCATTAAAACAAGTATCACTTTACTGACATGGCAGTGAGGCTTGGAGATGCAAAAGGGACTTTCTGTAACTTTTAAATGGTGGGACCAGAATTGAAAACCAAAATTCTATTCACAAATTCTATTTTTCTACCCGATTTCAATCACTGATACAGGTAGTTTTCTCAGGCAAACATGAATCTTTTTTGTAACTTCCTCTAGAAGATTATTCATCTACTTACTTTTCAAAAAAAATATAAGTAGACTTCATAGTAGCTCTCTAGAGCTAAGGACCATTTTAACCACTTTTCAGTAGAAAAAAAATAGTGAATCAGATTGTTTGGTCAGAAATCAGGATAAATTAGTTTCCGTGCTGCTGCATATTTCTCAGATGCATATGTAATATCAATCAAAAATCTCTTGATGACTCAGTGGGAAATAACAGCAGGAACATCTTCAGCATCCAGCAGGAAATCCAGCCTGTAGCCTTTTCCAAGCATTGAGAGGGGAAAAGTCTGCAGGAGAACTGACTAGTCCCTCTGAAACTGCAGCTACCACAATTCAAACTGGGCTCAGACCACACCTCACCAACTCACTCCACTCTACTATTCTGCTCTCAGGCCACCAACACAGATTCAGTTAAATCGGTTCCAAAACATACACAATCCATGCTGTGTATGAACATGTTGCAAAAATTTGCTTTTCATCGTGACAAATATTTCATTCAGTAAAAAGGGATCTCAAAAAGCAAAAGATGATTTTAAAACTTCTTTCTCCTCCTAAATGACTTGCAGAAATTAGTTGGAATTTTAAGCATGTCAACATGCTCAGGGAGCTGGCGAAGCGCACCTCTCTTCCCTCTTCCTTGGGGTCTACTCTCCAAGTGAACTGTTGAGAAAATATGGGCAAGACTACTTGTCAGGGGATGTTGCATCTATCTAGTCTCAACTCTGTTGTTCTGCCACTGGAAGCCCTAGGAAGTGCTACACCAACAACAACAACAATATAAGTAACTGTTAAGTTTTGAATAAGCTTCCAAACATTACTTGTCTTTTGAGACTCCACATTAATTTTGCATTATTTCTTTACACACATTCTTTGTGAACAGGAATTTTCTTGCCTTGTTTTTGGATTAATCAAGGTCTATTTAGTATAGGACCTGGCTCTGATTAGACCCTTTGTAGATATTTTTAAAATACATTAATGTGAGACAAGCCCTGGTTTCCCATTGTAACAACTCCTTCTCTGTGTCTCTAGCTTCTTTTAACATTTGCTCCTGTTAAACCACTGACAGCAGCGAACAACCCACATTTGCTTAGTAGGTGTACGCTCGTTACAATGTGACATGTTACTTACCTCAATACCTCAAGGGTAGAGAGTTCTACATGACTTACGATTTTACATATATACGTGTATATTTGAGAACTGCATGAGTTTGTGAAAAATCAAAAAAATTCTTATCTGAAGGTCTTTTAGTTTAATACAGCCATTCTGCTTCCTCCTTCTTTAGAGTAGTTTTGCTTTTATTCAGTAATAGCTAGTAACACATAAGTGAATTTCTAGCAGTTCCTGAAGTGTAGTGGTTATCACATTTGCCTCACAAATAAGTGCATTTCTACCATGGGCAGATTGCTATATGCAAGATGTTGTTCTATCTATCTACCTATCTATCTATCTATCTATCTATCTATCTATCTATCTTGCTTAATACTATGTGTTGATTTGTCTAACTTCAGGGATCTTAGATAGGAAGTAAAACATTATTTTGGGATATGTTAGTAAAGAGATTAGCACTGCAATCACTGGATGAGTAAAGAGGGCTGACCTCACTAATGCAGTAGGCTTCATTCAATTCATTAAGGACTTGAGGAAAACAAAAAGACAGGAAAGGCAAAAACTGTCTCTTCTCCATGAGACAGCAAATCTAACTTTTTCTAACCTCAAGTATCGGCAACCAGAATCCACAGGCTTTCAAATTTAGATTTGTACTTATATAAATTTACCTGGTCTTCAGGCTGTCTCAGTTACTTTTCTCTCATTGTTGAGACAAAGTACACAAAGCCCAAAATTAAGTAAGGAAAGGTTTATTTACCTCACAGTTTGTGAAGGTTTCAGTCTATAGTCAGCTGGCTACAAGGCAGGGTGGCACATGGCAGAAGGCAACAGTTGATGGCAGTGGAAAACAGCAAAAACAAGAGCAAAAGGGAGGAGTGGGCAGGAAGAGCAAGCCTCTTTCCCTCCCTAATATTGTATGCAAGCTACCTGTGGCAGGGTGTGTGTAGCACTCACACCCCATAATCCCAGCATTACATCATGGATCAATCAAAAAGTCTAGAGGCCCACACTGTGACTGCAGGAAGTTTTAGGGGGACATCCAGACACAAATCACAATACAGGCCTTTAGATTTGTACTAAATTATACGACTCTCCTGGTACATCAGCTTAACAGTGGAAGATCGGATTTCCTGAATTTCAGAAACAGAAGAGGCAATTTCATGTATCTGGAGAAATTTAATGTGCCATATACTATACTTTTCTATCAGTATCTGTGTTGACACGGATGTTAAATATTTCTTATTGCATACAGATGACTATTATTACTATTATCGTTTTGTAAATGAGAAGACCCAAATAGATAAAGGTAAATAACTCATCTGATATCGTCTACAGTAAAATAGCCAAACCAAGATCACAAATTCAAGTAATCTATTTCAAATATCCATGCCTTTAATCATTCTCCTTGCTGTCTGTTTTCATACTATTAATGCATAGAGTCTGTAATTAATTCCTACAGTAAATTCATAGTGTTAGTACTGCTATCTCCTTTTAACCAATAAGGAAACTTAGACTCAGAGTAAGCTTGCCTTATATTTTACATTAGTATCTAGCCAGAGTTACAATTTGCCTGACCACATCATTTAACTCCATGTCTAATACACTGTCCATGTTATAGCATAAAACTTAATTATCATTTGTTTCATATTTTTTCATCTATTTCTTCCAACAGAATTTAAATATTCTGCATACAAATTATGTATGTAGTATTAGTATAATTTCCTCTACATTGATCACAACTTCTGGCAGCAGCAATGAGCATTATATATATTCTCTTAATTAATATTAAGTGGAACCTGCAATAAGAGTTAGGGATCTGTATATTTCAAAGAATTGGAATATGAGTGAGGTTCAACGATAAAGGTATTGTCTATGCAAAGAGAATTTTAAACAAAATGTAACTAGAGTTTTAAAGAAAATTTATGGCTTTGGGTTATTATTCATACAGCATGAAATTGAGCAGTAATTTGATCTTGTGGCTAAAACACAGGAAAGTCAAGCACTGTGGGCTCTTTGCTTTACATACCATTTTATACAATTTTCTCCACATAGCTTCTCAGTCTATGAAATATAGATCATCTTAATGTTGTCAAGAAGAAGCACCAATTTTCTACTGAGCAACCCATACAAATACACATTAGTCATAGCAACCTTAAACCATCTAACTCTTTGCTATTCAGAGTGTGTTTATAAACCAGCAATATCAGCATTACCATGGAGTTGGTTAAAAATACAAAATCTATGGCCTCATCCCAGAATTATAGGTTCAGTATCTGCAACTTTAACAAAATCCCAATATCAATCAGACACACACTAAAGTTTGGGAAGAGCTGCTGTAACTGATGTGTAAGATTATTTATGTTCCTGTTCAGTGAAAATTTCCAGTCTTCCAAACTTTACACAGCTCCACAGACTTATTCAATCTGTTTGTTTTCTTGGAATTGTTTGATTTTATCAACCATTTTTATTGTGAAAAGAACACAATATGAGTATCCTGAGGCTTAGACTATTTCATATTCCTCTAATAAGAGTCATAGTCCTTTAATGAGTTCTTAAAAATTAATTTCTAGCTAAACACATTAATTTACTATTCAATATCGGAGATTATAATTCATCCTTGTACTGAAATTGAAAGTCAATAAGGAGAATGAAGTAGATGACTTCTGAGATTTCTTTCACTCCTGGATTATGTGGTTATTATACCCTCTATTATAATGTCAGACATACAGGAATAGAGTAGCACCTTCACAGTCCCAACCATCGTGGAATATGCAGTCAAGACACACAATGTCACAATATATAGAAGGAGGAGAATCTTGGCATAGGTCTCAGGCTGAACTCAAGCTTGATCATAATTTGCTTTGACCAATAGAAATCTCCTACTGACATAAGTAGACAATATTTATGTAGCTGGATCAACAGCATAGATTTTTTTTTCATAAAAACAGGATTTTAATTTTGAATCTACTTTGTATTCTATTTTAATTTAATAGCCGAACCCAATGTACCCTTTATATAACAATATAGATTTAAAGAATCTTTAGAACCATGAAAATGTTCACTGTCCCATTACATTGATAGCTAATTACACAATAAGCTTAATTATTAGCCAAGTATAATAGCAGGCTCTGTAAGAGGGACAGTGCCTAACATAAGGTAGGACTCTACTCATGAGTTACCTTTCCTTCCATGTCTTCACCATCTCACACCTTGTTTCTTTATTTCTTCGACTTTGTCAATGGTAATTGAGTATGTGACAGTTATCTAAAGTTAAACTCACTATTCCTACTTCTCTCCAAAATCAACCCAACAAAATAACTATGAAGCAAGCAGATAAGTTCCCTTCTACAATTCTCTTGTATTTTATTGGGTGGCATCTGTAAAGGCCTATGCCAGAGCTGGTAGTGATGAGAACTGGACAAGGCCGGTCATGTAGCGTCAAATGGCCATGGGAAAGGAAGCTATAGACTAGACTGCATGAGTTAAAGTTTTCTGGCTGCACAGTCTCCGTCCTTGTTTCTGATTGGCTGAGTATTAATCCTTTTGATAACAGTAATGCCATTGGTCTTTAACTCAATAACATGTTATCTCTCCAGAGAGCTAAACTATACTTTCTATAAGTAGAACTGGATTTGAAATAAGCTTTAAATTGCTCACTTTTTGCTTTTTCTTGACATTCAAGGTGACCACAACTACCTAAAAGAGAGTCCCAGAAAAAACAATAATAAAACACAAGTGGAAAACACGGAATGAGAATTAAATAATTAATTTTAATATTATATGTGAACTATGACTATTATATTGAAATGTATGTGTAAGTAAAGAAATCTATTATCTTTGGATGGTAGCAAAATGGTTTTATATTTTTATTTCAAAAGTTTGTGATACTTCTATTAAATGTTTTGCCTTTCTTTAGTGTATGTTTTCTATACAAAACAATAATGTTCATTTTGAGGAATTAGTATATGAATATAGCATATTTTTACCCTTTTCAATCCATTTATCCCTGCTTTTTACATGCCCTTTCTTATCTCCAAAATGCCAATGTTCTTTTCTTCCTAACATCCATACTTTACATCACTAATTGGTTAACTGATTGATTAAATTTTTCCTATAAGAGAAACCATGCAAACTTTACTTTCTGCCTCAGACTTATTTCACTCAGCATTGTGGTCTCAAGTTTCATGTGTTTTTCTGCACATGACAAAGCTTTATTCTTCTTTGCTGTCAATACTCCCTTGTGTACATATTCCACTTTTCTCTACCCACTCAGCAGGTGATGGAGAGCTAGGCCATTTCCTCAGCTTAGCTGTTGTCCATCGCTCTGCTGTAAGCACAGATATATGTGCATCACTATAGGTATGATGCCTTCATTTCTTTCGGAAATATACCCAGAAGAGTTATAGCTGGATTAAATGAAATTTCTATTTGTAGTTTCTGTGGAAGCTCCATATTGATTTCCATAGTGGTCGAACTAGTTTACTTTCCCACCAACAATGCAGAAGGGTTTGTTTGCCCACCACCTCCTCTAGAGCATTTGATGTTCTTCTGTGTTCTGGATA
This sequence comes from Chinchilla lanigera, assembly GCF_000276665.1. Taxonomy (NCBI): domain Eukaryota; kingdom Metazoa; phylum Chordata; class Mammalia; order Rodentia; family Chinchillidae; genus Chinchilla; species Chinchilla lanigera. The sequence continues at coordinate 11,085,729 of NW_004955414.1, read as the reverse complement.
ACAGCCATTCTGACCTGGGTACGATAGAATTTCAGAGTTGTTTTGATTTTCATTGCTCAAGTGGCTAAAGATGATGAAACTTTTTTTCATGTGCTTATTGATTACTTGTTCTACTTCTTCTGAGAAGGGTCTGTTCAGCTCATGTGCCTGTTTCTTGACTGGGTGTTTTGCTTTTTGGAGGGTTTTTTTGTTTGTTATACATTCTAGATATTAGTCCTCTCTCAGAAGAGTAGCTGGAAAAATCTTCTCCCATTTTGCTGCTTGTCTGTTGTTTTTTTTCCCCCCTTTCTGTGTAGGAGCTTATTCATTTGATGCATTCCACTTGCTGATTCTTGATATTATATCCAATGCTACTGCAAGGCACACCACAGGAAATCTTGCATTCAGAAAGTCTTTACCTTTCTCTATAGCGTCCCTTGTATTTTTTTTTTCAGTTTCTGTTTTATTTACAAGTTTTTAATCAATTTCATGAGATTTTAGTGCAGGATGAGATATGGACCTAGTTTCTCTCTTCTCCACATGGATAAACAGTATTCTCAGTACCATTTTTAAAGAGACAATCTTTTTACCAGTGTATGTTTTCAGTCAGATTGCCAAATATCAGGTGGCTTCAAGTTCATGAGTATGTGTCCCTCTGTGTGTTCTGGAGTAGCCTACTGGTCTACACTTTTAAATAAACATAGAGGACATTTCAAGGACCGAGCATAATAGATGACTGACAAGGAAGACATTGGAGTTATTTAGTGCAGTGGGGTGACTTCAAGTTTGGACAATGAGATTACAGTAGAGCTCCAAACATTCTAAACTGTGTGACCTATCTGTAAAATGGAATTTAAATCATAGCATTTATACTACAGAATTAGGATCAATTACATAATTGATAGTCAATTACATAGGTGATGTTATTTGTAGAAAATGAAATACACATAGTACATGTTGATAAATAGCATATGATATTCTTTCATCATAAATGCCATTATTGTTATCCACAGTTGGCTCAAGAAAATATCTACATGACTAAGTTGGAATTGGAAAAATAAAAGACATTGCAAATTCTCATTTGTGAGCCAGCTATCAAAACATCTTTCGTTTCTTGGTCTTAAAACAAAGGAACCACTGTTTTTCTCCCCATCCTGTTCCTTCTTCCTTCCCTTCTTCCCCCTCCTTCTCCTCTTCATATTTTCTTCATCCTCCTCTTTCTTCTTTGTCTGAAACTTGTCATTTTTTAAATCTGGGAATGTATACAAGTGTAGGAATTTTAGTCAGCAAGCACAGCCTGTATACCAAACCTTTTGCCAAGTGACATTTGTTTATTCCTAAACTAGCCCTATAAAGCTATTTTTCCATGCATTCAGTCTCCTGGCTGGTAATAGCAAACACTGGCTAGAACTTCTGGCTTTCAAAATCACTCAGTTTGTGCATACTGCACCTCTCTAATCAGATGGCGTTGTGATTTGATCGCAGTCATTGGTTTTGTCCCTGAAGTGGAGCTATAAATAGGTCCTGAAATAGACATTTACTGCCTGAAAGGTAAAGATCTCTACATCATCTTCAAGAAATGTAAGAGCATCAGCCTTTGACAGACAGGAGGGACCTGTCAACCAAGGAGCTTCAATGGAATATGGGGACTCAAAATTTACATGAATGGTAAGTTAGGTCTACTCATTCTAAGTTTTATAATGTCGCTTCTTCCTATTTAAGGTCCTGATCTTGGGATAGCAGATGCGGTGGGTTTGAGGATTTAATCATTTTTGTAGTTCTTGCTCTAGATAATTAAATCCAGACCTCATCCTCATTTTTTTCTGCCCTCCAGGTACAGTAGATGAGAGTCCCTTTATATGCTGTCAAAGAGGCCCTCTGGCTGTCAGTTTGCCTTTAATTGGTGATTAAAAGTCTCTAGTCTTTCATTATCTTCTCCAATCCATCAATAGGACTCAGAAAGAGACAGGCAACTGCAAAGGCCTTTTAGTCATAACTCGCTCAGTCCTCACAAATGCGAGAGCACTGCATATACTACTTCAGTGTCAAGTGGAGTGTGACTGACTCCAAAACCCCATGTAAAAGTCTGATTCCTGGAACAACCTCAAGTAATATTGTACATGTAAAAGGAAAGAAAAGATCCTCAATTCCAAATCTTAAATCCATTGTAAACATACTGATGTAAAATTTTTTCACAAAAGTCATAAATAAATTTCCCTATCATTTCTTTTTAATACATGCAAAACAAATTTGTATTTTGGAAATTTGTATATGGATTTTAAATGTAGAAATACTAAAAAAAAATCATAGGTTTAAGTAGTACATGAATTATATTTTACATGCCGTTTGGTCATTGTAAAAGTCAAAAAGGTAAGACAGAGAGCTCCTAAGATGCAGAAAATGATAGGCTGCAACTTAAGAGGGCATGACAATGCTCATGCCCTTCGGGTAATGATATATGCAAATACTCTTTGACTATGCATTCTTAAGATATTAAAAATGCAGTGAAGTAACTATTTTATGCATGAAGTCTCTGATTAGACATGCCTAATCAATCATTCACTGCTAGATTTTAAGTTCATTAAGTCAAGAATCAGTCTTGCCTTATTATTATGTCTCTAACATAGTTCCTAGCACATAATGGACATCTACTATGTGCTCAATAAATACAGGATTTGTGATATGGCAAGATCAAAGCAAACCATGGACTATACCTACTCAATTATTTTGTTACTCTTAAGTTCCCAGTGTTACTTTCTAGACTGCATATTGACAATTACCGTCCCAAAAAAGGATAACATGGAATATTCATATCTTAAATGCTAATCAAGTATTTTTAATATTTATTAATTTTACTAAAGCTGATTTTTTAAAAAATACATTAGGATAAAAAGTCAATTGTGGATATACCACTTATCAGACTTACAAAATTTTAGGTCTTTGGGATGTGGTAATGTTGAATTAATATTTTAATATTTTTAATGATTTCCAGATAAAAAGGCAAAGAAAAGAAAAAGGCATACAATGGAAGAAAAGTTAATTGAGAATGTATTAACATTGAGAACCAAAAATGTAAGACACACATCTACTCTTATGAAATGAATATCTGTTCAGGGAAAAGATTTTGTGCCAAATATTCTGCCAGAAATAGAGATATACTTTTACCAACAAGAAAAATGGTGACTAAGTTATGATAATTTGATAAAGAACTAAATAGGTTAGAGGAAAGCCAAGAACTCACTTTCCTTTTATACAATAGCAGTATCCCCCTAGAATTTTCACAGTACCTTTAACAAAGAGTTGCAGAGAGCCAAAAGCCAAAATATACTCTATAAAGAGTCAGGTTATACACAGAGTACTAAGTTGGAGAAGGCACCAACATAAGAATCCAAAGACAAGAAGCCAGAAGACCTACAACTCCAGTTTTCTATTGGTTGGTTTGTAATCTGAGGCAAGAAGGAAAGTATTTCTTTGTGATTCACACTCCTTAACTCTATTTTTTTTTTTTTTTTTTTGTACCAGGAATTGAACTCATGACCTCACACTTGCCAGGCAAGTGCTTATGCCACTGAGCTACATTCCTAGCCCCAACACTCCTTAACTCTAAAACAGAATGAATCGTCCCATCAGAGGCACTTGATTACTTCAAAAAGCCAAGGAAACAAAGGTTGCAACAGTACTTTCAAAACCACAAATCTCGGGCTGGGGATTTAGCTCAGCGGCAAAAGCGCCTGCCTTGTAAGTGCAAGGTCGTGAGTTTGGTTCCCGGTACCGGAGAAAAACCAAAAAAAAAAAAACCACAAATCTCTTGGGACTGGGGATTTAGCTCAGCAGCACAGTTCCTGCCTGGCAAGCGCAATGTCATCAGTTCGATTCCTGGTACTGGAAAAAACAAACAAACAAAAACAACAACAACAAAAAAAAAAAAAACCCACAAATCTCCCACCTACATTTAAAAGTACAGTTATGAGAGAGATTTCAAATGGGCTTTGAACTCATGGGATCACAACTTTGGTGGAAGAATCTCCCAATAAAATACATCCTGCTAGAAAGGAATTGAAGAATTTCAAGCACAGTCATATCTCTGTCACATAAAAAGGAGAAAAAGCACAAATGAACTTTGTTTTAAATCCACCATGTGCTCTTCAAATTCATTCTGTAGTACTTTTCACTATGCCTGTATTTCTGATAATTTCACTATGCCTGTATTTCTGATAATTTCAAAATAGTTTACAATAATTACAAAGCTTTGAGTAAAGAAGAGCCATTTTACATTGTTACATAGCAATAGATATGCTTTAAAACAAAGTAGCTGAAAGCATTAATGCAATAAAATACAATTATGCAGCTGAATTATCCCTTGAATTATTGATGTAATATTGACTCATTTAGTATCTCTCATAATAAACGAGCAGCATATACACTTACAGGTTAATATGCTCTACCAAGGGAAGAGATGCACGGCAGCTGAGCCCATAAATTCAGTAATTTTATCACCCAATGTTTTATTAAAATCCATTAGATTCTCCACTAGGCAGAAGGTCAGAAAACCAAATTAAAAAAAAAGAAAGAAAGATAGGAAAAAGGTGCTCCACACTAGTTTAAACAAGTTTTAACAGATATGTACACAATGCCAATTATGTAACATCTGTCATTTTAACCACCGGAATCCATTGTACATTAATACTCTTTAATGCAGAGATGTAGTTAAACAACAGAAACTGTTAATAGCTCATGGACTCTTTGGCCCCAATTTTCTATCTCCACATGGATTGTCCTTGTTTTGCTGGAAAATTTGCTTCATTTGCTAACTTTCTAAGACATATGAACAACTCAGACATACACTTAAATACCAATGACCCCAAGGGTAATTTTGTATATATGGCAAAATAATATTTTTTACTAAAGGAAGCTCTTATGTCCTTCATTTTAAATGGCATATTTTTAAGTTTACCTACTTCTTTTTTCATAACTACTTAGCATCTTGAGACTAGAAATCATTTGAGTGTACAAGAGCTTGTGGTAATGCACTAAATTCAGAGATCAATTAGTACGTACAAAATTTCTTGCTGGATTAAACTATCATCTGCCAAGTGAATCCAAAAGTATTTCCTGTAGTGTATCTGTAGACTATGAAACTAAACAGTTTTTATATGATATTTAAATATGATTAAAGGCTGCCACAGAGAATAACAGTGAATATCCTCATTTTTTTGGACAGTATCATTCTTTGGGTCAGAGATAACAATGATGTTCTCAGTCTTGGTAGTTTCACAATAAAACACTGTACTTTACCGAGTTTTCAGGTAATGATTTTGAGTAAATAAGGTCCTCTGAATTCTGAAACATATTTCCAAGTGTTGGTGTTTTTCTCATTCTGGTGGAAGCCACACAAACTTTTACAGAATCTGAACTTGTTTTGTATCTGTTGCTTTCCGTTTTTTGAAAGAAGCAAAATTTCACCAGACACTACTGACTAAATTAGTAGGTTAAATGAAGAGACAGATAAATTGTTTTATTCCCCCTTTTTTTCCTTCAGGATAAGTGTCCTGAATTATACCAAATGAAACCTTAAACAATAGTGTTGAGGTGCAACATAAACTGAAAACAGCCATTGTGGTTTTACTGACGAGAACATAATGTTTAAGTAATTCCATTTTTATCTATTAAGTCTCTCCCAGTGAGAGGATGGTCGTCAGTAATGTCTGTTAGGGTGCACTTAGAATCCAGGACTTCATGGAGTATGTAGTTCCTAATCTGATGGAGGAAATCGCATCCTTGGTGTGGAGAATAGTAATATTTTAGAGAGATAGTCAATGAAAACCAATGAGAAAATAAACTGCTTCCTTGCTAGCTGAGTGAATACAGTAATGCATATGTGAGGAGAAATTTGGGGGAAAATCAAGCGGATGTCTAGGTTAATTTGCATGTAACATTATGGGTACTAAAATGGTCTGTATTCACATTCATATAAATGACAAGGTACTATCAGTCAACCAGTTTTGATTGCTTTTTACTCTGAACTTACAATGTGAGCCCACAATGTGAGCATTTAGATGCAGTTCTGGAATAGCACAGATATTTTTTACCATATCTAGTATTATTCTCTGAAATCTACCAAAAAGTCAATGTTTTATCTCCTTGAAAGAAGTCAGTAGATGGTTTTGAGGTTCTATTGTACAGAAAACCACCAACCAGACACTGAATAGGTCTGTGAGGTCAAGGAGACACTCTGTTAGACTACTGAGGTATTGTAGTACATGTCAAGGAGACTGTCTTAGACTACTGAAGTATTGTAGTACATGCACTAATATTGCATTGATTTTCCTCCCTAACATGCTTCCTTATCTCATCTTTCTGAACTGCCAGCTATGTGACTGTATAGCAGCTAATGACAGGAAAAGTAGTAAGTCTGAAATCAGGAAGGCTGAGGTAAGTGGATAGCAAAGAGTTCAAGGCCAGTCTGAACTACATAGTGAGCTTAAGGACAGCCTAAACTACACAAGTAGACCCTGTCTTTAAAAAAAAAAAAAAAAAAAAAAAAGGCTGAATTCAGACCAATTGAAATCCTACTGTAAAGATTTTCTTTTATTTGAAACTAAGAAAAGAGTTTCACACCCTGGAAAAGATACACAAACCTTTGGAAGATGCATAGGCACCCTCTGACAGACAGAGGCATTCAGGCAGAGAAATGCTGAGGTAAGCATTTGTCTTCATAAATCTAAAAGGGCCAGCTAAACCATGGACTTTTCCACAATTTTCTGAAAATATCTAAGTATTCACCTAGCAAATTATTTTTACCCAAAATGTTTAAATTAAAATCAAGAATTCATATACAATTCTGAGACTGAGTAGGATTTTATTTTAAAACTGCAATTATTTGGGACTTGTCACAACTATTTATATAGTGCTTTTCAGTTCCAGCACATGAGTAAACTTAGACTGTTCTGTACCATTACCCATCCTCGGGCATCGTTCCTCCACTAGGAGAAGGAAAGTTATGAGGAAGAAGAGAGGGAAAATAAATCCAACTTATCAGTGACTAGGTTACCACATGCTAGAGCAGTGTATATCAAACAGTAATGTGGATCTTAGTCCCTGAGGGGCTTTCTTGAGGTGAAGATTTGGAGCCAAGTCTGGGTAGAGGCCACGACTCCACTTTTCTGTAAGGGTCTCAGGTGACACTGCTGCTACTGTGCAGCTGCACTTCGAATAGTAAGTTTGCAGAGTGAATCATGAGTCCCCCAAGGTTACTCCTTCCATGTATGTGATCACTGGAACAGCTCCTTGGAAGTCGTAGTGGGACTCAATATGTGGTCCTCAGACTCACAGCTCTTGTGTCACATGGGATCTTACTGGAAGCGTAAATTTAGGAGCGCTTCCCTAATCTAGTGAAACAAAACCCTGGACGTGGGATTAAACCACCAGTACTTATAAGCATGCACTGCAGATCATTATTATACTATTTACAGATGAAGAAATCAGTGGAGAAAAATCTATAGGCTACAAATTAAGTATATTTGATTAAGAAACAGTTTCATAGTCCTTAGAGCTATGGGACTAGGAAGACCTATCACGGACAAGACAAAGACTGAAAAAACCCAGTTATTCTGAGTCCCATTGTAATTCTTCTTAAGTATTTATTTACTTCAGGCATGAATCTCATGTGTGCATGGATGATGCATCCCAAGGGTGGCCTGGGCAGTGCTGTACATACTATAGAGGAGCCATGTTTCTGTCTCAGCTATTTAAGAAACCATGATCTCCAAGAACAGCCATTTCCTGATATACAAATGGAGATGATTACTATTTTTCAGCCTGTCAGAGAAATGAGGAATAATAAATTTGATCATGTATGTATTGCACTTTGTAAATCCTAACCACCAGGGAACTTGTTAGTGGTTGGTATTTATAAAAAGATGCATTTTAGCCAATTTTAAGAAGCTTCATATCTATGAGGAAGAGGGGTAACTTATCAGGAAGATTAAAATAATTTAGGAACATGAAAAATCCTTTATAAAAAGATGCCAGCATGGACGTAAGCAATTTCATGAAAGACTTTATGCAATGCACAGGGGTAAGCCCATGAGCATTTGCAAAACCCTGTATCATTGTGTTCCTTTCCCTACAAATTCATAATTAGCATGAATAGGTATATTTTAATGAGTCACACACTAAAAGTTACCAACTCATTTTAGTCACCCACACTAGATAGTAAGGTCCAGGCAAAATGGTCTTTTATTTTTTGATGAAATTTAATTTTGATGGGTGTACTTGAACTGGATCAATGTGGTAGAAAAGAATATCATCTTCAAAGGAGAATACTACAAAGGAAAAGCTTTCTTCACTTGGTGTATATTTGTCTGCCTATTACTACCATCCTCTGATTCCTAGAAACAGTACAGGGAAGCTGGAATCTGTGTACAGTCTTAAAAATGACCAAGAAAATGATTAATTACCAAAAACCTTTAACTCAACCTGGACAATACCTTGAAGAAAATAACTGAAAGGAAATAATGATAAAATAGATAAGGAGCAGAATACAGTAGAGAAAATTACGTTTTGTTTCTTGTATTTATATGTAATAATACCCAGTGTCTCCAAGTTTTCAGTTAAATTATGCTTAATATGTCTTTTCTTGTCTCCAGTCACATAGCTGCTGGTGTCTGCACCCCACCTCACCTCCTGTTTGTGGCTTATTCAGGTTTAGTTTCTACAGGGTACGTGATTAATACCCCATTTATGTCCTCCTTTGAAACGTTCATGAAGACAAACAGAGGTTGTTCTCCAAATGACCTGTGTCCAATCGCTTGATTCTTTTCTCTCAAATGAATGTTTTAGCATTTACCAATCACTTTCATTTTCTTTTTGTCTGCCAGAGAGTTTGAATCTATGAGGTAGCTTTCTTCTGTGAGCACGATGATTTTTAAAGGATCAGATGAAGTTCACAGTGGCTTATCTCAATTTCCCTGATAACTCACATTCCAAAATGAGAAAGTCAGAATAAATCAACGACAGTAGCAAGCAATTTCCAAGGTCTCTATACAGGTCCTTAAGATGCTTGTCTTAGTACAAACAGCATTCACACTTTCTCAAAGAGGTAGTTTTGGGGGGAGGGTGCAGTCAGAGGGATTTGAAGGTGATTAGAAAGTAAGTAACACCACTTTCAAGAAAGGCACATGTGTGCATGTGACTGCAAATTTGTTAAATTCTCTGCCTGAGGTTCAGTTGGTACAAATAAGCAAGCTATCATGTGAGTAGTGCTGCAAACGAAGCAAAATGCCCTGTGGAAGAACATCTGAAAGGGTCATAACTGAGCAGGAAATAGACAGACATGATTGTTTAGTGTGATTGTTAATTATAATAATGAAATTTTGTTTACCATTTACTGAGGACCTACCTTTGTGCTGTGCACTATAATTATACACCTCATCATTCACACAACCCTTAAGTTTTATTCTGATTGATACTCATTTTTAAGGTATGAAAAGTATGGATAAGAGAGGGTTAAATTCAGTTGCCTATTAATCGACATTCAGAACCAGATCTTTAAAGTACATCTCTACAGTTCTTTTACTTAATGATGATACATTTTAAACTCCAGGGTGCTTAAGCATCACTCTCTTTTCACATACAGTTAGTATGTGTACTTCATGCCTTCCTTGGAGCACAGGGCTGTATGGCAGGATGGTAGAGAAAAAGACTTCTGCTAAGTCCCTCAATTCTTCAGATTCTCTATTTCTCATCTGCTAAAGTGAGATAATATGAGATGTTTGTCTCACAGACTACCCAAAAAGATTGTGTTATACAGGAAAACAGTGAACACACTAGCTGATATGTGGAAAACATTCTATGAATCATTATTATTTTGGATGGGGCTGTGCACCAGTGAAGGATAGCAGGAGTTGGTGGTGCTAATAGAATGTTCATTGTTAAGGAGATATCAGTCTGGTTTAGTTGGAAAGAAGTCAGGTATATAGAAAACTATTAACTGTCATGGGAGGGGTGGAGATTTAGCTCAGTGGCAACGTGCCTGCCTGGCAAGCACAAGCTCATGAGTTCGGTTCCCAGTACCAGAGAAAAACCAAAAAAAAAAAAAAAAATTGTCATGGGAGTGAATGACACATATAAAAATGATGTAAAGTAAATCTTATAGGGCAGACTGAGCTTGGCCTATTGCTAGAGACATTTAAGGAGGAGCTCATGTTGCAGTAAAAGTCAACATCCTGGGTTATGTTTTGGAAAGAACAAAATATAATTTGCCAGTATATGCAATACTGTAACATTTTCATTTATAAAATCATTGGTAGGCAAGTGCCATCTTTTTCATTTTGTAGATAAAGAAATTGAGACACAGAGATGAAAAATAACTTTCCAAGGCATTGAAATTTTTTTTTTTTTTTTTTGGTTTTTCTCCGGTACCGGGAACCGAACTCACGACCTTGCGCTTGCCAGGCAGGTGTTTTTGCCGCTGAGCTAAATCCCCAGCCCCTGGCATTGTAATTTTTAATTATACAATATCAAATCAATTTGAAATAAGGTGTCCTTATCTGCAGAGCCTATTCATTTTTCCTGTAACTGAAGAATGAGTTCTTGCATACTTGTGTAGACATAAGCATCTCATCTATATTTTGTCATTATTATCAGTCATCGCCTATTGAGTGCAAATATACTATTTATTGCAGCTTGCATCTAGATGTCTGCCCAAAGCCTCATGTGCTCAGAGGTTAGGCTTTTCAGAGTTGGCTAGATCTAGCATGTGGTGTGGATTAAGGATATGATACTGAGATTCAGGGTGGGTGGTACTGGATTAGTCCACCAATCGGTTTATCATAGTTCTCAGTGTGGGTAATGGAAAGCTCCACCCTGGGTATGGGTAGCACCACCCAAAACACTTCTAGCCTGGGTGACATAAAAGGGAAAGGGAGGCTTTCTGCGTGGTGCTCACTATCTTCTGTTTGCCATACCATACATTGTACCTCCTTTGAGATTCCTTCAGCCACGTCCCCTGCCTTGGAACCAGTCAACTATAAACTGAAACCTCTACTAGTTGTGACACGAAATAAATCTTTCCTCCTTTAACTTTGGGTGTCAGGCATTTTGTCTCAGCATCAGAAAAGTAGCTTAGACACTGTTCATTTAAATTGAAAGGTTCAATTATTGAAGACTCAAGAAATAACTCAAAAAACTGAATTAGGGTTCAGAAAAAATATCTTTTTATTATTACTAGTTTCTCATGCATTATATATATATGCATATATATATGTATGTATTCATCTTGAGGAGTTTGTATACACATATAATGCATTTTAATCCTTTTATATCCTCTTCCCCTCCCTTTATCCCCTATCCCTACATCTCCTTCCAATCTCCACAAAGTTTATTATCCTACTCCCATCATCTGTCTTTTATTTTCCTACTTAAAAATTCTTAATTGCTTTTACTGTTGTAGTGTTACCTTCACAGTAAGTGAAACTTCAGTTATTCACATAACAATATTTACACGTGCAAATCCTATCATATTATAGGGTGATATCAAGTAACAACAAGTACAAGAAAGTATTCTGAAAGTTTGTGCTGTAAAAAAATGGTAGATATGTTAAGAGATCTGTTTAAACTGATTTACAAATTATCCGATGCATACATATATTGAAAAATTAGATAGCACTTGGCTGAAATGTACAATTTTCATGTATCAGTTAAAAGTAAAATTTTAAAATGTATATGCAAATTGAAATAATACACATTTTGCAAACATCACCAGCCCAAAAGGCAAGACCACTGTGGAGCATGTGTAACTATTACAACTAGGAAACTTCTATTACTCTATGCAGTCTTCACAGTAACTCTTCCAGAATGGTCATTTTCTCCATTTTGCAGGTAAGAAAATTAAATATCAGTCAGATTAGCTAATAGCAAAATATAGCCTGTGGTTGAACTCCTTAACTTTTCTAACCTTCATATTACTATTTTAAGTGGGCCAAATTATAATTAGATAGTTATTTTTTCACTTGATACTGTGTAAGTCAGAATTCTAGTGGACCAACTCACTGAAATCCATCATTGACATGCAGCAGTTGAAAGGGAGAGGAAGCGTAAGCCACTGAAAAGGTTTAAATGAACAAAAAGAGGGGTCAGATTCCTTCAAAAATAGATTGAAATTTTCCAGAATTAGTCAATCATTAAGGTAGACCTATGGACAATGTAAGCGTCATTGTGATATTTTATCTTCAGAAAATACTTTAAAACAGAAAAAGTAGGTACATAGATGATAGATAGATAGATGATAGATAGATAGACAGATGATAGATAGATAGATGATTAATATCCATACATGAAAAACAAAATAGAGCCATTGTGGATGACTAAAATGTCTAAAGAATTGTGTAAATCAGCTAGTCAAATACTATACTCACACAAAAACTAAAATAAGGATGTGCAAAATAAATTATGAAAAACTTTTTGTCATGTTTCATGAAAAAGTTAGGAACACACACATATTGGTTGCAACTTTTAAATTTACTTATGAGATGTACAGTAGGATAACTGAGCTAAATCCATTAGTATTGATGACAGTAATATGTGAAAATAATTAGTAGTATGTAGTTTTATAGGTGCACTACTACAACAATGTAAATTTCTTCTACTTTTCTGCTGTGACATTAGGTGAGATAATCTGCAAAGGAATAAAAAGATCCAGCAGAGACCTTCCACTTGAAGAGTAGCACTCATGAGATTACCAGAGGGTAGCAGAGTAAAGACAACAGCCCAGCAAGACCAGAAGAGAGATCTAAGGAAACGTGTCTCCCTCGAGCATGACTTCAGGAAACACCTCCCCTAGGATATTCTAGCAAGAAGCACACATTGGAGCAATACTATGGGAATAGTGTCTTGAAATTGTGCAATGCTGTGGTTCCTGAATGAAAGGGATACACATGCACGTGGTTTTATAGCAAAACAGTTCTGAGATGTCTCAAGACTCATAGCAAAGTGCTTCTAACTCTAAAATTCATTCGTGCAGAAAATACTGCATGAACTGCTCCAGAATCCATGTCATTCAAGTCTTAATTAAAATGTTCTCTCCTTTATTAGCTTTTCCAGAAAACTCCAGTTAATCTTAACAACACTCTGATCTGTTTCCAAGCCTGTCTACTTAGAATAGTGTTTCAACATTAAATTGTGTGATCTTGAAATCTAGAGGACTATGATTTCTTGAAGAAAGCATGTAGTGATGTGAGATTAGTAGACCTCGACACTGTAGATCTGGCTTAAATTTCTGCATTAAACAATTATTAACTCTATCAACTTGGACACATTTCTTACCTTTACTAAACCTGAGATCCTAATCTTTAAATGGGAATAGCTTATGATATCCATTTCATAGAACTGTTTCTAAGTGTTTTTGAACACCAAGGTATAAAATTGCAGTTAGATACTGTGTATTTCAGTAGGACTACTTACCTAAAACTCAAGAGTACTGATGGAATTTCACAAAACATTTAGAGTTTGTTCTCTATTATCCATTAATCATTTCATCCAAGCAAGTGTTGATAACAGAAATTACTAGTGGTGTTATAAGTAAATTTTTCTGTATATTTTGTTGCTGCAATGTTTAATTTTTCAAAACTACAATTGCTTTCAAATGTACCTCAACTATGAATCCAAGAACAAATCCTTTTAACACTAATATTTCCACACAAATACTCTATTGTATTAAAGGTAAACTGTGGTCTTCAAAGTTGTAAGTGTAGAATCATAACAAAGTAAGGTATTTTTTCATAGAGAAGGACAGGAGAGAATAGATCACAGAATGGATGTAAAAAGTAAGATTCTCGTTGATCTTTTATCCTTATACTTGATCTCTCAGCAATACTGAACTGGTTACCTTTTCCTGGCTTACCATACAAAACTGTTCAGAAACTCGGTATTAACTGATATTTCATCCTCCAAATAAACTCTTTTATGACTTTTATAGTATCACTTAAGGGCTCTTCTTCCTGAGAGATCACTTCATAAAAACTAAAAAAGCAAGAGTATTTTTAATTTATATTCCCTGGGGATTCAGTATTTGCTTTTCATTCCTAGATAGACATTTCTAGGTCAGTCTTCATACAAAGTGTGTACTTATTCAATGTGATTTTACAGTAAATAAATGGATGGTGACCAGTCACATCATGGCTACAATCTTACTACAGGTGTAAAACAGTGACATAAATGGTGTCAAAAACTACTATAATTTCTATTGTTGCCTCTTCCTCTGTTAAATGAGCTAAAAGATGGAAAAGCAGAGCATGCAAGTTCCTCATCTGACTCTGCACTCCTCTTCCTCTTCCTTGTAACTGGCTGTATCCTGAATTACTGAGGGACACAGTGAGCTGCTCTAGTACTCTGTACTCTGGCTCAGGGTAAACAAATATCCTGTGGCAGAGAGCCAAACGATCGTGGAGATAATGAATAAAAACAAATCTTTTAGATATTAAAGGCAGGAAGGAAACTTCTGGCACAATTCTACATGAAAATCAGTTTTTATACTTCTTTTTAATAATGAATCTACTGTACTATAAAATAGTCTTTATTTAATCAGATTCTTCTCCTCACAATTCCATATTTTGAAAACAACATGGAACATTTTATATTAAAGCATAAATGATATTTTTTAATTTTAAAAAGCAATATCGGCCGGGCATGGTGACCCACGCTTATAATCCCAGGAATGGAAACACTGAGGCAGGAGTATCGCTGCCAGTTTGAGGCCATCCTGGGCTGCATAGTGAGTGCAAGGCCAGCCTGACTTACATAGCAAGACCCTGTCTCCAAAAACAAACAAAAAAACAAAAATCAAAGGAAGCACCAAAATTAAATTATCATGGCATAAAAATTTAAGCAACTTTAAAATATGATTTATAATGATATAACTTAATAGTAATATAGGTATTATAAAATTTGTGTTTGTGTTAACAGTTACATATATTTAGTACACACAAGCATAAAATGCTACTCACATATTATTTTGTTTTGGGCTGTATGTGTTGACTATCATAGGAATATACTTATAATATTAACGATGCACCTAATATTACTTAATTTTTAAAATGGTATTATTTGTCAACTCATTTATTATAGAGATTTTCCTGTTCATTTTTATTGAATAAAAACCAACTCATTGATCATTTTTATATCTATCGATGTCTTTCTTATTTTTAAACATTCAAATAGATATTCTTTTCAAAGCTCCCAATCACCCTAATTTTTGACTACCACACTAAATTTTCTCACTTTTTCAGTACTTACAGCCTAGGGTATTTACGTTCCTGGTATGTGCATGCTCCGTGTGCCTGCGAACATACCTCGGTATGTGTGTGTATACATCAACCCTCTTTCCTGAGGGTAACGCTTGCTTACTGAGCGAAAGAACCCGTCTTTTCACTACTGAGTTTTCATTCACTGTTGCAGGGCCAGGTATATTTGCAGTGCTCATAATGTTCAGTAAGTTAAAAGGAATAATTGACTTCTTAATTCAATTAAAATTAACAATTCAATAAAATTGAATAATTAAATTAATCAGAAAAATTGAATAAATACATGGATAGTTTTGGACAACCAATAACTGTTTCTGTATGTTTCAGCATAATATTTCAGTTAGTATTTAGATTTGATATTTTGATATTACATAACATAAAATTTGTGTGGAATTTAAAGTAAAATATATTTTATTATTTCTAAAACTCTTTAAAATAATATATTAGTAATACATTAGTAAAAATTAGTAATTGGGAATCTTTATTGCCACCATTCAAAATAAATACAATGTTTTCATAGACCATATTTCTGGACATTTTTTGGTTGTTGTTCATACACATTTAAATAAAATTATGAGTTCATTATTATATACAAACACATCGAATTTCAACATTTGTTTTTCTTCATAGAGTTGATAGATTCAATGATAAAAGATATTCTTATATTTTATAAAAAGAGCTTTAAACATATCTTTTGCCTTTATGGGTTATTTGTGCTGCACTGAGAAAAATATACTAAATATATCATGCTGTCAAATAAAGGTTTAAATGCTAAGCATAAAAAATATTATTTATGTGGATTTTAACTGTGGAAAAGAATAACCATAAATTGCATATACTGAAAATTTTATGAAAGCAAGAGGCCTTTACATGCCTATTTTAAGGTGGACTGTGTCATACTATTTTAACCAAATATCTTTTTATGTTAAGGGTAAAATGCAAAGATGCCAATAAAATTTTGCCCACAAGAATTTCAGGGAAAGATAATAAATAAGCTCTGTGATACCTACTCTAGCTTCTCTATAATAATGAAAAAATAAGGATCCCTGCATGTCAATATTTCGGACTTGCTTTAAATCATTTTAGAAGTTAACACAAAAGTATTTTCAGTAACTATTTAAAAAGCAGAGTAATTTGTTAGAGTAAGAGAGCAGTTCTTGAAGTTGGACAGATGTTCAAATTCTCTCTTGAAATCAAAATAAGGAATTTGCCTTTCAAAATACTAATTTTCTCTTTCCTAAATTGAAAAATCATATTACAAATAATACTACCACGCTCCTAGGAGGTAACAATTTGACTTAAATGAAGTTAAATATATGTGTATGTTGTGTCAAGAAAAGTGTGGCAAATGTACAGCACTCCATAAAGTGTCCTGTACTGGGGGTGAGTGATGGTCTGCCCATGGGGAGGTGAGAGGAATCACCTCATATGGTTCATTTACCCTTAGGTTATTGAGAGAAGCTACATCACTAAGTTCATTTGCAAAGTTGCATACATTTGCAAGGCACTCACATTTTTTTTTTCTTGTATTAGAAACACTGCAATTGAAAATAACCACAAAGGAAAAAAAAAAAAGGTCCAAACTAAACTGTTTGTTTTTTGTTTGTTTGTTTGTTTTTTTGGTTTTTTTGGTTTTTCTCTGGTACTGGGAGCCGAACTCATGACCTTGCGCTTGCCAGGCAGGCGCTTTGCCACTGAGCTAAATCCCCAGCCCCCTAAACTGCTTTAAAAGTAAAAATAAATTAATTACCTGCAATTCACATGATTAAAATTTCAAAGGCAGTTGTAGCTTTAAATATAGCTTGATTAGAAACAAAAAAAAAATCCAGAAGCAAGAAAGAAAATTATATGCCTTGCCTTTCACCGTCAAAACTCAAGTGGAGATTTTGGTGGATTTTCATTGGCTTGGCATGGGCTACAGAGCAATTCTTGAAGCAGTCACTGTGACTTGTGAAATGGGGGTTATAAGGGGTCATCCTAATCCACACACCCAAATTGGAGCATGATATATATAAAGTGAAGAAGATGGTGATTCTTTAAGTGTACTTAGCTTCCTCACTTCTGTCAAACTAGGGTGTTAATCTCAGCAGCAAGATAAACCAATATTTTAGTGAAATAATAAATTCCTATTCCAAGAATTCAAGCCAGTTGAATGCAGATGATACAGGTAATGCAGAAATTCATTCCGGGGTTCAGATCCCTGATGGAATACACTTCTGTCTGTTGAATATTCAATAATCCTCATCTGAAATTCATTTAGTACAACTCTGCTATAAATTAATAAAAAAGGCATTGCTTTGTCTAATGAAATTTGTGGGTTTTTTGGAAAAGTACAACAACACTGACAATGACACTCAAAAATTTCTGGTTGGGACAAACTGGGAATTTTTTGGAAAGTAACCAGAGTGTCATCATTGAATTAAAATATGGCTTGGAGTCAAAATGCTGGTATCATTTTCCTAGCTTTGCCTTATACCAGCTATGTGTTTTGGAAAGCTGTGTATGTTTGCTGAGCCTACAACTTCTCCATTTGTACAGCAGAAGTAACGGTGTCTGCCTCGGAGCAATGCTGTGAGAACTCAATGAAAAACATCCGTGAAGGTGCCAGTTGTTCTCTCTGACACATAACGTGCCCCACAAGGATCTTCAAAAAAGTGTCGTGGGTTTTTATCAAAGAAAGAAATGTCTGAAGCTGTAGGCATCAAGAAATACTTCACTGAGATGGATTTAAAATTCATAGAATTGGATAAAACCCGTGGAATGAAAGAACATTCTGATATTAGGGAGAAAAGAAACAAAATAACTATAACAAGAAAAATTGTTTTTGCTGTGCAGAAACTTTTTGATTTCCTCTTGTTAAGATAATAGAGATTCTTCCACATTAGCCAAAATCACTATTTTTTTTTCTTTCATTTTAGTTGAAGGACATTTCTCAACAAGTATTTCACAGACACGTAACATGAAATAGTGAATGGACTAGCTCTTGTAGAAAGAGGTGTGAGAGTTACCCTTCCTGTAACCCCCAAATGTACAAGTAGAGGGTGGTATGGTTTGGGAAGAGTGCCCCCTGTAGGCTCAAGCTTTAAAAGCTTGGTACGTACTTAGTGCTGTGGGAAAGTGTGCAACTGTTAGGGCTTCCGGGGAGGTTTGTAGATCACCGGGTTAATTATGTCCTCGGAAGGTAGTGTGGGACCAGAGTTCTTCCTGCTTCTGTCACTTGCTCCCTGGACGCGGGTGGGCAATTTTGCACCTCAGCCTCCTCCCGTTATGATGTGCTGTTACCGGCACAAAACAACAGGTCCAACCAGTCATAGCTGGAACCCTTAGTCTGCGAGTCAAAAATAAGCAATTTCTTTATGAGGTGTCTCCCGTAAGTGTTTAAGACTCAGTTGAGCAAACTTTCTCTTCATCTTCATTTTGCATCCTATCCTCTTAATGAACCAGTCACATACATTTTTCTTCTTCCTCTATCACCATTAACTGACTTGCTCATGACTGGAGAGTTTGTTTTTGTTTTTAATTTCCTTTCTTTCGAATTTTAAGTTGTAGTGAGGTATAATTGACATAGTGAACTTTAGAATTCTAAGTGTACAATTGACATCATATAAACATTACAGGTTTAACTGTACAGTTTGATGAGTTTCACACATTTACTTCCATGAAAACAAAGCTGCAATTCATATAATGAAAATTATAAAGCTTTTCATGTCTGTAATAACTCAGCCTCTCTCCATCCCTAGTCAACCACATATCTGCTTTCTGTTATGAACTTGCATTTCATTTGCTAAAATTCTATGTTAATGGGATTTTGTAACATTTTTGGTCTGATTTCTGAAACTAAGTATAAAATATTTTCAGATTCATCCAGGAAGTAACTCTGTTGTGTGGCTGAAGAACAATTCATTGCCCCATTGACTTGATAGACATTAGTTAAGCTTCAGTTTAGCCTTACCTAATGGGAAATTATGAATATTTGTATATCAACATTTGTATTGGTATGTCTTCACTTCTCTTAGGAAAATACCAAAAAGCAAAATTATTATATATATTATTATAGTCATATAATATATTAAAAATATATGATTGATATGATAATATATTTATATTATCTGATTATTATACCATAGGTGTATGTTTAACTTTTAAAGATACCATTATCTAAAAGCCAGTGTACACATTTATAATATCTCTATTTTCATTTGAGAATCATTAGTATTGTAGACAACATAATGAGAATATCATACATATTGCATTTTCTTAATGCCAGTAATGTTAAACAATATTTCTTCAGTTTTTTGCCTTTTATATATTCTCATTGCTGAAGTGTCTTATTATAGTGATTTAGGTTTCTTTAGCTATTCTGTTAAAATTAATTTATCAGCTCTATGATTTGCAACATCTTTCTACTAATCCTAACCTCAGCCTTTTCTTTAACAGTGCCTTTTGCAAAACAGAATTTTTCAAATTTCATGCAGTGCAATTTATCAATTATTTTCTTATCTGAAAGATACTTTTCTTATTGTATACATGAAAACTTTGCAGAATCCAAGGTCATGAAAGATTTCTTTTGTTTTATTTCACAGATGCAATGGTTTAATATTCCACATGAAGTTCTATAGTTTTAATAGCATGCATATTTATATATGACATGAGGCTTGGGTCGATATACTTTGTTTTTCAAATAAAAATCTAATTTTTCTCAAAGTTTTAGTTTGTAGATTCAATTATTTTTTATGTTCTCATGTTTTTCCAGCCATAATGCACTGAGTGAGACCTCCACTATATCAGTAAATTGAAATATTGAGAACAGACACCCTCAGTTTATTCATGACTTCAGAAGGAAGATTTTGAGTCTCATTGGAAAGCAGATTTGGCAGCTGACAGTTTATCTCAGACAGAAGCCAAAGACTAGATTGATTTCCTTAAACATAGCTAGGTCTTTATCTCTTCTTTGGCTCTCAGCACAGAACCTAATTCTGAAGTACAATATATGCTTCAGATCTTTAAAATTAATAAATAAAAACAAGTTAAGGATTTCTAAATGAGTTATTTGACAAGTTACCATTAGATTGGTGATTTTTCTAAAATCTCAGTATCTCAAACAATAGTTATTATAAAGGAATAATACAGAAAAATTGGACCATAAGGCAAATGTCAAAGACATTGCCTAAAAGAATTTAGATACCATATTTCCTACATTGCCATCTGAGAGAGAAATACGGGACACTATTGGAGGGAATGGGAACAGCCACTATGGAAAAGAGTAAACAGATTTCTCAAAAAAAACTTAAACTAAAAATTCAATTTGACCCAGCTAGTCCCCTTTCAGGGTCAGGCCACAAATGAAATGACACAATAAATCATACATAATCTCTTTAGGGGATCAACACCTAGGAAGAAAAAGAAAACTCTTTTGCATGGAGAATAGGCAAGTCTTACAGCATTGCTGCAAAAGGTAAAAAACAGAAGCAGGAGATCTAGAAGAGAGGCAGAGAAGGTGTGAAAGTGAGGGCTTACAATGCAACGAGATTTCAAGTTGCCTGTGCTCCAGTGGATCTCAACCCTATCTAAGTATCAGAATCATCCATGCAGATTTCTGGGAAACACCTGTGCTCACATCTGACTTTCACATTTATTCATGTAGCCTTTCTAAGGTATAGTGCATGTTTTATATGGATTAAAATATTAATACACACACATGAATATAGCCAAATTTGAATATAAAAATAGGCACTATCATCCAATATTGTTACAAAATAAAACAGTAATCACTATGGTCTTCATTATTGAATTATCATACTTTTCTAGCTAAATTCTTGAATAAACATTAAAGAAATTAAAATGTACCCAATGCAAAAATAATCTTTAAAATACTCCCAAAGGATATTCATCTAAAAATTAATTGAGTTAATATATTCTGGATATTGAACTGACCATTTGTTTCATAATTATGACATCAGCTGTGCTTATCAGTCTTTGAAGAGTGGGAAGCTGCAGGAAGATTTGGAAGACAGCACATTGCGTTACTGATACCTCCACATGAGAAGATGCTATCCTGAAGGTCCAAACAGCAGTAGGTTCCCCAGGACAGAGTAACAACAAGCTGGAATTGTAGGAGGTAGCTTATGTATGACAAAGGTGTTGTGGTAACTAGGTTTCATGGACTTTATAGGGACTGGGCATCTTTAATAACTGCACTGCCAAGGAACAAAGGAGACCACTTCTGAGATTAGGTATCCGGGGTCTCTGGCATAAACATGTGAATACTTATAATCCAAGAAGATTAGAACCTAGCATGGGAAGTAGCTGAAGTAGAGGTTAGCAAATAAGTTTCATAGGGGATTTGAGAATATTGATTGACTTCAGAACTGTATGAAAAAAACACTTATGAAATATTATATATTGGTCCCATTACAATATATCTTAAACAGTCCTAACATTAAGCCAAGATGTTGCAACTACTATATTCTGTAGTTGACTTTTGTCTATTCATTACTTAGATCTTCCCAAACTGAAGGTTTCCTCTCTGTATGAGTCTCAGGGACAGGCAAGCTTACCTCTTTCTACAGAACTAAATGTCCAGACACACATTTTTCTCTGCTGTCTTACAGCACAGACTTGGACCTGTAGCTAAGGCTGAGTCAATCATAAACTTGGGTGTGGGAATTGGAATTAAACTATTAATTTTTTTAAAAAATTATATTAAAAGTCACATTATCATTAATATCCATGAATACTGCCCTTTGCTTCAAACACACTTACTCTATAGTTCTTGCCAGTCCCTGAAGCAGGTCTGGGAGTTCTCTTTCATGAGTGTCTTTGTGAGGTGTGATAAAAAAATATGGTGAATGCTGCTGCTGCAAGCCATAGAAGGGCAAGCTCATAGAAAGATCAAGGTACATCCTAATGCACCTTACTGACCAAATTCAGCACTGTGAAACTTCTGGCTCTCGCTGAAGTGAAAATGACCACTAGAGAAAAATATATTGAATAGATTCAGGATATTGAATGCAACAAAAGACACTCAAAAAAGAACTCAGAACTGTTTCACAAAGTGGCAGGAAGATGTGATAAGTGTATTTGAGGCAAGGGGAGTATTTTCAGGTGGAAATACTCTGTTATTATTAGTCTTCATTTTGTTTTATTTTTTACTTCTTTCTAGACAAGGCTTTATTTTATTTCAATTTTGCAATTGTGATATTTTGGTGAGGCTGGGACATTTTTATTTGTGATAGTGATAAATCTTAAAGTAAGATTTTCAAGAAATGGGACAGCTCCTGGAAAACCTAGGAAAATATTATGTTACAGCACATTTCTGTACATGTTGCAAAATTTTTTGTTACTCTTAAATTTTTCTTTATAACCAAGGATTTTTTTCATGATCCATATGTTGTGTCAAGAATATGGGTTATCTTTCACTAGACATCAATTTGTAACAGCTCCAGTGTTCAAAATACTTCTTTTAATAAATGGCGAAACATCTATAGATGGAAGTATTAGCTGGAGAACGATATGTATATTCTGGCTACAGCTTAATTTTAATCATTGATCTAGAATTAAGCTTATCATTTTAGACTCTGTTGCTGTGTAAATATGTACATCTAAAATTCTGGAAATATCTTTAAATATAATCTAGATTTTCTTTTTATGAATCTATTTTATTATACAACACACATAAGTCTAGTAATTCTTGTACAGTCACACTTTCAAGATAGAATGCATGTGTTAATCTAATGTTTATATGTGTGCATATATATGTATAAACATTTATCTACAAATGAAATAGCTTCTGACTGATTGCAAGCGCCGGACCAAAACTATGCTAAGATTACAGATTGTATTTAAAAAGCACCTTAGACTGTTAGAGTCCCGTAGAGATGCAAAAAGCTCACAGAATTGAATTTTAAATCATACAAATGAGACCATTTTATTTTATCCAAGTAGTTAATGAAATTTTAAACAAAGATCCTGTTTTCACACTACTGCTTTTGATAATAGAGAACTAGAAAAACACAGAAGAACAAAATAACAATAAGAAATAAAATTGTCAATAAGCAGATGACATTCAGCCCAGACGCCAGGAAAACCCTACATTTGGAGACAGGCCAGAAAATTGTTTCCAAATTCCCCAGACATTAGTGTCTGTGATTCTGTCAGCAGTAGTTATGATGTGAACAGCGTTAACTATGCTTGAGATGTCTGTGGACACACTTTCATCCAGAGGTCCGGCTCCAATCTGTGAAAATGCATGAAATACAACTAGACATAAAAACAAGCGATTACCAAGTTGAGGACACTTTAGCTTTCCCTCATCCAAACCGCAGGTTCAAGCTCCTTTCCATGACCTACGGGAGTTCACATTTCGCTCACTTTGGCAAATGAAACTTCTTTGTCCCAGATTATAAGGCTTCCCATATGTGACTGCCCACTTCTAGACATTCAAATGTGCACCGGAACAGAACACAGTTCTGCTCCTGCATGTCTCAGTGCATTTGTGCTTCCACTTTCCAAGGATGGCACAGTGGTCCTGCCAGGCTTTTCCCTGCACTTAACGGCCAATCTAAAAGCCATTTCCTCAGCTGGTGATATAGCCCAGTGGCATAAGCGTTTGCCTCGCAAGTGCAAAGTCTAGAGTTCGATCTCTGGTATTGCAAACAAACCAAAAAACACAAAAATCAAAAATCATTTCCTCTTCTATCAATAAATCACAAGGACGTCTCTCTCACTCCCCTCATCCTCTTACAATTTCAAAGCAATCTTCCCATACAGAAAGCACTGTATGTCTTTGGGAACCCTAAGCCAAATATTTACATTTTCGAATCACTATTCATTATAACAACATATAAACAAGCTAATTAGGTCTTCAGTTCATGCACATTTATGTCATGCATGATAAAAATAAATTATAAATTTTGAAAGACTTGACAGAATAGAGAGCCAAAACTTTCTATAAAGGGACTGACACATAAAAGATGCTCCAGAGATACTGACTCTCTATCTTGTTCTTTTCCTCTGCCTTTTTCATGAGTGTCCATAGTACAAAACTCACTCATCCTATTTCCATATGCACACCTTGACGAGATCGGGTGCGCTCAGGGTGGTATGGCTGTGGTCAATACACACACACACTGATCTCCTGAAAATGATGGAAAGATCATGATTTATTGTTAGGTCTTTGTGCCTTAAATTTGACAACATATTGTAGGTTTTCAAGGATGCTTAATAAATATATGAAGTAAACTGGCCATTTTTGTTTCATTTTTTACTTAAATTAATGTATATACATAAAGCAAAATAACAAAACCATTCTTTCAAAAATTTTTTCACGTTAACTTATTTTGCTGTAAATTTATTTCATAATCCTTCTAATTATTGTCGAGTACCTATTATGTTATCATGCTGAAGTTCCATATTTTTGTAATATGGCAAATATTATTGAGTGCTCACATTATTTATTTTTCTATGAAAATGACACTTTAATGAGGATATTTATTCACACATATTTTTCTTCAAATTATTAGTATCATCAGGATGTACTGATTAGTAACGGAAGGTTTGGAGGTTCTTTTGGCTCTTAAAATAATTAAAAATTATTTTCAAAAAGATTTGCACAAAGTTCACACTATTAACTAAGGAGGTATGATACACCAGTTTTATCAAAATGTAGTAGAATCTACATTTAATTTGCACTAGACGAGTATGGTTTCCTCTGCCTTTGATTTCCTTAATTTCCATAAGAACTCCTTCTATATTCTCTCCAAGGAGGTGGCTGCAATTGGAAATCATTTGTTTATTTTATCAGTTAATTTAGACAAAAATTAATTGGTGTCAACATAAGCAATTGGACGAACATTACTAATTGAGAATTTTAAAGTAAGAAGTGAAATAGAGAGTCAGTCTCTTTCTCTGACTAAAAAGTAAAGGTCAGGTACTTAAAGCCTGTGTGTTTTTCTTCTGGATGCTTTCAGGATAAAGAGGCTGGATTCTTCCTATTATTCAATCTCAAATGCCACTTCCTCAGAGAGGTACTGAGCCCTATCTAGAGATATTTCTCACTTCCCAAGTAGAAATAAACCATCTTAGTTACTTATTTTACTAACATGATTTTATAGATGTGCATGGATTTATTGTTGCTAAATAGCTTATCTCCATACTCTCTCCCCCCTGAAACAGACAGATGGCAAACCCTGATACGGCAAATAGTTTGGTCTTATTTGCTGCTTGGACCACAGTGCCTAGAAAGGTAACTGATGAAAAGAAGTGACACAAGCACGCTGCATTAAACAAATATTGAATTATATGGGAAACATCTACATCCTTTAAATAAGTTTTTGCTGCAGCTCATTCCCCCAAGAATTTCCATTCTTATTGATACAGATATAATAAGATATGGCTTTGCTCATACTTACCTCAAGTTCCCTTAGTTGTTCATCATTTAAACAACAAAATTCAGAGAGTGCAATGATGCAATTTTTGCATAAAGATCTTGTAGAAACTTCTAGAGAAATAACACGCTCTCTTGTAATCAAAGCCTCTCACCAGGTTCCACAGCCTTTGTCAAACCATTAATTCTCTGCTCAATTTCATAGGGAGCAAAGAAGTTTTTACAAGAGCTCGTTGCAGAAATTAAAACTCAAACTGGTTGTCCCCCGTTCATTTGCCACAGGACACAGGTTTCCGGTGACATTCAGCTAATGAATTTTCTTCATGATTAACTACCCGTTATACATGGCCATTTAATGGAAATATATCTAGGCTGCGCTGTGCTTGTTACAAGTAAGGTGGTTGTGTAAAGCCTCATTAATATAAGTGAGCTGAGACAGTCTTCTTTTATGGAGTCAAAGAAGAATGGAGCTTGAAAAATATTACTTACAATCAAACAAATTGCTGAAACAACAACTATGCTCCGCTGGCCTATAACATCTTTTTTTTTTTTTTCTTATTTAAAATTAGGAATAAGCAAAAGTTATGCAAAATTAGACAGAGAATTCAGTTTAGGCATTCCTTATTTTTCATTCTTCCAGATGTTTTGGAAAGAAGTGGAAAGAAAGAAATTAAAGCAACTGCTTAATTATAATTCTGCTTTAAATTGATACCCTCTTATATTTGCTTATCTTGTCAGTCTCTACAGAAGTAGCACTCAGGGAAGACTTTCACCATTGCTTAATCTGTAGTGACATCTGGTGGCCTAAATTACTAAAGTAGTCACAGTAAACACATCTTCATTATAAGCATCTTTTAAGACTCCTTAGTGGGTCCCTGTTCTTATTTGCTCGCCATTAAGAATGAAATAACACTTTCTCAGATTCTAATGTCAAGGGCACAGGTGAGATATGGGAGAAAGAGGGCACATAGCAAAACTAAACTAACAATGCTTCATTCTAAGACTAAAGTAAGATCTGATTTTTTTCATTTTCAACCTGACAGTTTATATATCGTAGTGAACTAGATGATTCAGTACAGTAAAATAGTAAATTTAACGAATACTTCTAAATCCTTAAAAGCTAGAGATACTATACACCTCCTAAAATATTATTGATTCATTTAACAATTTTATCAAGTATCTGTGCCATATTATTATAAAATTCTACTTATAAATAGATTCGATCATCTTGATTTTATTAGTGAAAACATATATTATGTGATCTTAACAGTGACTTTTGGATTTCCTAATGCCTCAGGAAATATTTTAACATTCTTGGTAGCATTTTTATCTTCTGTAGCCATCAGTACATCAGAATTATTTCTGAGTATTTAGCAATTATTTTTGTTTTACGTGTCACTTAATGCCTATCTTGTTTATTTTCAGTAAATTAGTTGATCATTAATAAATGAGGTAAGGGGCTGGGGATTTAGCTCAGCGGCAAAAGCGCCTGCCTGGCAAGCGCAAGGTCGTGAGTTCGGTTCCTGGTACCGGAGAAAAACTGAAAATAAATAAATAAATAAATAAATAAATAAGGTAATACATGGTTTTACTATTCCTCTTCTCAATAAATGAATACCATCTCTATTCAATCCTAAAAGTTAATAACACAGGATTTATTTTATTTTTCTCTTCTGCACACTTAAATCCATTCAATTACCAATTCCTGTTCATTTAACTTCGAGAATATATTTAAAATTTGTCTTCATCTCTTCTTATGTAAATCCTTAGAGCTATTTATCACCATATCTCAACAGGACAAGCAACAGGGTTAACTAATTTCCACTCATTAACTTGTATCCTTCCTCCAACCACTATTTGCTATGGTTCAGATGTTAAATTTCCCTCAAAGGTCAATATATTCAAGACTTGTTATAAAGCTTGGAATCCCTGGAAGGTGGTCGAAATTGTGAGAGCTGGAATATGCACTAGGATGACAGGTCATTGTGGCTGTGCCATTGAGAGGGACAGTGGTGGGACATGGCTCCTTCGCTCTTCCTGTCTTTTACTTTCTAGGCAAAGGTGAACACTCATGCCATCCTGTACTGCACTGTCACAGGACCGAAACAATGGGCCAATGAAACCTGGACCAAAATCTCCAGAACAACTGAGCTAAAATTATACTTTTCTCTTTATAAAGTATTTGTATCAGGTATTTGTTATAGTGATGAAATGCTGGCTAACAATCTATTACAGCTAGAGACATCTTTTCTAAACAAAGGATTATTAGGTATTCTCCCTATTTAAAACCCTCCACTGGCTTTCCAATGCAGTTTTTTTTAAAAAAAGGAGAATGTTTAACCACACATATTCTATAAATCTTATACCTTTGGCCTCACCCACACACTGGGATCCTCTCTGAACTCCAAATAATCTGTGCTCTTTCAAGTACCACAGGGGCTGGGGATTTAGCTCAGCGGCAAAGCGTCTGCCTGGCAAGCGCAAGGTCATGAGTTCGGTTCCCGGTACCGGAGGAAAAAAAACAAAAAAACCCAAAAATCAAGTAGCACAATTTTCCCACATACTGCTTCCTCTTCCTGAAGCATTTTCCTACTAGTCTTCACACTGAGGAAATCCCTACTCGTTTTTCACATAGATGTTTAAAACCTACTTTTTCATTGCATATTAGATCCAAGCATGCGAAATTTGGGAGTATAGAAGGACCCCGTTTAAAATAAAATACATAGATGAATAAAAATGGGCTGGGTATCCAGAGTAGAAAACCCTGGTTTCAATCACCAAAACAACAACAACAACAACAAAAACATAGAAATTCTTTACAAAAATTTAAGCTGACCACTCTATCCATGTAAAACTATCCTTATAGCACTGTGGCTATTCACTTTACATATTTTATTTTTAAAGATCCCTCAGTTGAGTAGCCATTCTGTGTTCTTCTTATTAGGGCTTCAAAGTATAAAATAATTTGCTCAGTAAAATTTTCCTACATTTCCCAATCAGAATGAATTCCCACATATCTTCACTTTCCCATGGCTTTTTACTGGATTTTATTACAGCAAGCATTTCACCCTGTTTCACAAATCTTAGTGTTATGTATGCCATTTGATTAAATCCCCTACACGATAAAGAGATTACTCAGGTATATATCTCATTAAGGCCCTTGCACACTGATTTGGGCACCCTAAGTGCTCAGATATTATCAGTAGAAAAAATAAAGAATAAATGAGTGATTTCCCCATATTATACTCAAAAATATAACAAAATACAGCATATGTAGTCTAGATGTTGGACTCTTGGTTTTAAGTGCTTGGACGTTCAGTCCAGTTTTGTCATTTATTTAATACCTTAAGAACCTCAGGCTTTATCTTAGAAATGAAGATGATACTAATCCTCAATTCATAGTAATGTCAACAACCCCACATGTTGGCATATGTAACATATGTAGACAGACACTGACATATAAAAACATCCAGTAAATGTTGGTTCTCTTCATTGGTTTGACTACCAACCCACAGAGACATGGTTCTCTTCTCTCTCATCCCCAAAACAGTTGGAGATTGTCATCTATGTTTCATCCTTTCCTCAGTTTATGTCACATTATACTAAGGTAAAATTTCATTGAATTTATAGTCTCTTCTTAAGGAACCTAAGAATTTGCTAGATATATTAATCTTAATAAATTCTGAGGTATTATTATAGTTAATAGTGATTAAGCACCTATTATGGAATATACAGTATGAAAAAGACAAAGTGCGAGCTTGAATTTGAAAAAGAACTCCCTGAATTTTTCCTCCAGCTACACTGTGATTTAATTAAGAATTCCATCAGCCAGTCAGGCAACAATTTTCACAAACCATACAGCTCCTGTGAATGACAACCGTCTCACTTGTGCCCCATCTAAAGTAATTTGAGAGGATGCTAAATGCCACAGAAAAAGCCTGAGCTGCATGAAGATGTGCCTGGATTTGAAATCAGGATGTACATTGGTTTCATGATTTGGGGCCAATTTTTCAACCAGGAAGGGGCCCTAGTTACTTCCCCTTTCAAGCTGAGATTATAATATACACGTGTCAGGAATATCACATTACAGATATTAAATGTCATTATTACTTTTTACTCAGTTTTTAATTTTGAAATATTTTGTTTCTAAGCTCAATATTCTAGCAACTCATGCTGGGTTAACAGAAGTATTTAAATACTGGATGGGAAATGAAAGTTGCACAAAACCACAAAATTTCATATTGGTCATAGGAATACTCTGCCGCCACACAAATACCAACTTCAAAGCCCTTTGCTTTAATAGCATAAAATCTGGTTATGGGATAAGACCGATGCATCTCCCATCCATAATAAATGACCAGGGGACGAAGAAAAATAATCATCCTTACAGTCACTGGAGGCTTTGTAAGGTGATTCACCTTTCTGTTTCAGAGATTTCTTTGCCAATGCATATTTAGTGACGTGGGAACTGTGAAGAAGATGAAAGCACGTCAAACATTTACCTCAAGAGCTTCATTTTCTATGGATAGTAGGTGTGTCCTGTGATTTCTCGGAGGGGCAAACACTTCTCTAAAGCTTCTCCCAGTGTCTGCGGAGATGGATGATGTGCAGTACATAGCATGGGGTGAATAGCTCAAGAAAAATGCTCCATTTAGACAAATGGAGGCCGTCTAGAACATTCCTCACAAGACTAAAGGTCTCAGAAATAATCAGATTGTGTATGAAACAAAGGAGAATAATCCTACAGTAGTCAATGTGAAACATGACATAAATTTAATCTACACTGCTTTTAAATCATACTGTTAAAAGCTATGAAATGATTGCTTTCATCTATGGGCCCTAACTTCTCTTTTGTAGGCCCCCACCTTTCCATGGATACATGCAGACTCACACATCTGTGAAGCTCAGGAACATGTTAGCAGGCTGGCATTGCTGCTACTATCTACCTATGTCTTTTTCCTAAAAATCCTGTTCAGTAGCTAAGTATCTTAAAAAGATAATTAACATATACATAAGGCCTCCAGGGCACAGCACTTTTTAATTATTATATAACAATGAAAAATACCTGTCCACTTAGGTAGTACCACATTTTCAAATGTCTTTTATCTGTGGGCTTCTTTTAAATAGTAAATTTAACAGACAACATTCTCTGAACACTGAGCCACGAAACATGGGTTGTAGTTTCTTTCCATGTACAAATTTATCTCACTCTCCAAATTTTTAAGCGTAGAATTTACAAGTGAGTACACTATAAGTTGCTGTTTTCAAAATTACACATGAAGAAACTCAGATAAAGAGTGTAAGTAACCTACCATTAAATAGCTAGTGAGAACTGAGGTTAAAAATCAAAACCAGGTGTGACTACATGTGCCCCAAAGTCTCATGCAATCATAGGTGGGTCTTTTTCAGAGGAGGGTGGATCCAGCATGTGGACCCTGGGATTAAGGATGTGTGATTACTGAATCAGTCCTCTGATTGGTTTGGCATTACCCTAGTCCCAGTAGCCTAGATACCATGTAAACGAGGCAGAAAGATGCTGTTAGGGACCCTGCCTTGTCGCTTTTTCTACCTTCTGGCCTGTGTGATCTGTTTTCCTCTGCAAAGCCATTTTGCCTTGGAGCCAGCTGAATATGGCCCAAAACTTCTACAAACAGTGAGCCAGATAAACCTTTGCCTATTTAACTTTTGAGTGTCAAGTATTTTGTCTCAACAATGACAAAAGTAACTAAGCTACCTGGTGAAAGCAAAGGCTTTAGTAAATTTACCCTTTTGATAAATATTTAGTTATTATGGACTAACAGTATGGTATATATGTTCATCCTTAGAAGACACAGCAGTGCTGTCTTGTTCTAAGACTTTCATAGGGGGAGTAAAACAAATAAGGAAACTAACAGAAACCACAAAAAAACAAAAGCCTAATATGTTTCAGCTCCCTGTTTCAGACATACTTTTTCTATGGCCTGGTAGCCCCCAACACAGTGTGTAGTCCCACTCTGCTCTAAGTTAGTTGTTCAATCCCCAAACACTGCCATCCTTAACAACCCAAATACAGCAGATGATTCTGTCACCCTTCCCTGACTCTTCAGGATGACTCTCTCTCTCCTTAGCCTTCAAAACTCCACCCTAAACCAGGGCACAAAAATTTCCTATGTAGATTATTCCTGCAACCTCCACTGCTCTTCCCTGCTTTCCTGTTTCTCTAACAATTATTTCCATATCTAACGAGACACTAAGTGCAGCTTACTCTGCATTCTAAATCTTTCTCAGTGTGCATCCTCACTGCTACTGCCCTACACTGGTCTAGGTCTATATGCGTTCAGGGTTTAAGTCAGGGCTGTGGATCATTCCAAAGCTCAAGAGCAACTCCGTGAGGTTTCCCAGAGACATCTATGCACCTGAATCTTCTTATAGCTTCCATAGAGACAACTACCTCCAAGTGGGAGTAAACAAAAAAAATATATTCAACATAATATTCTGGCTTAAAAAATAAAAAAAAAACTCTGACTTGGACCTCTTGACCAACAGCCCGAAGCTCTTGCTCATTCCTTATTTATTTTCTTCACTCCAATGCTGTTTTTACTCAAGTAAACACTTCTGACCATGTCACTCCTGTCCTATTGTTTAAAATGGTAACTCTTCAGTTTGTTGTGATTAACGTCTGGGAGTCTCTTTTATACCACCTCTCATTTTGTCTTGCCACCGATGTTATTAGTATAGCTGTTTGCTTTTGGCTCATTAGATATAGTGTCATATTTCATGACTTCATGATTTGGTTCAAGTTTTTGATTGTAATATGTTCTTTATGTTCCCGACATAACATTTATTTTATTTATTTATTTATTTATTTTAGACAGGGTTTCACTTGGTAGTTCAGGCTGGCCTTCAACTTTTGGCAATCCTCCTGCCTCAGCCTCTCAAGTGCTGGGATTAAAGGCATGTGTCACCATGCTTGGCAAGACATAATAGTTCAAGAACCATGTCAAGTGCTAAATCTGTGGAGGCTGCCCTATTCCTTCTACATGTAATGTTATTTTATCAGATATGCTTCTATAGAATTTAGAAAGTGGCTGTAAAAGTATATATCATACTTCCTTCTTGTTTTAATAATCTAAGGATGAATTTTATAAAGTATCAACAGACTCTAGCACATATTCTGGTGAATAATTGGCAGGTAAATATTTGTTACATAAATAATAACTTTATCCATGTTATTTAAATTTAAAATTGATAATTATGGAAGCTATATTTTTTCAAATCTCATTCTTAGTTTCAATTCTTGCTTACAAATTTTGAAAGCAAATATTAATATTTATTAATGTTATTAACATTTTAACAACTTTTTAAAATCATATTTAATTAAGGTAAACAGCTTCCTGTTTAGTCTTCTGGCCGTAGGCTCACCCTTCTCCACTTCACTCTGCGTTGCAGACAGTCATTCCCCAGTTTGAGGTATGATCATGTTCTTTTGCACAAGTTCCCTGTAATGGCTGTGCACATTCCCAGTAATACTGGAACTCCCTCACTTGGCTTCCAAGATCCTTTCCGCATGGTTCCTACTGAACTCTCCAGTCTCACTCATGCCACTCTCAACTCTGTCTACCTAAATCTTCCCAAATACAATTCTGTGCTGCAGGTGTACTGGTTTTCAGCTGACTTTTTGCCATATAGCTTCTCAAGTGCCATTTATACTAGGACACTGTCTAAATATTTCCCGTATCATATCCTTATGTATCCTTTTGTATGTATGTGTGTCTGAGATTAGTTTAAATGTCAATTAGTCCTACACCCTTCCCCACTAATTTTGTAGCCTTTCCTGCTGCAAAACTATTCTGTTGCTCTTCCTCTTGTTCCTATTATATCCTCTTCTTGCTTCCATCATAGCACTGGCCAATGGTTAGTTCTATTCACTGCCAGTATACATCTCTAAATCTCAGTCTTGAACGGTCTTATTTGTCATAGTGTCTCCAGAACTTGGCATAGTCCCTGGCACACAGCAGGTACTAAGCCACAACATTTCTGAAACAATGCATATGAATTTCTAAACAATGGTTTAGACTGAGATTCATTGAAGCACTTAGGAACAATGTGGAATCTTAGGGAAAAAAAAAATAAATCTTCACATGATTCCATGAACTCTGAATGAGGAAAACTTAAATCAAAGATGATTGCAAGTCTTTGACTGGGAGAGGGTGGCTTAATTCC
This sequence comes from Chinchilla lanigera, assembly GCF_000276665.1. Taxonomy (NCBI): domain Eukaryota; kingdom Metazoa; phylum Chordata; class Mammalia; order Rodentia; family Chinchillidae; genus Chinchilla; species Chinchilla lanigera. Next base: position 11,051,865 of record NW_004955414.1, on the reverse strand, counting down.
AGGAAGGAGACAAACAAATGGTAAAAGAGACATTGGGGAGCTTCGTGTTGTTTTATGTTTTAACCATTTTATAGTGAAAGCCAACCACCCCCAGAAAAGCTGAGCAAACATCCATGGGCAGTTTTTTTTGTTTTGTTTTTTTTGTTTTGTTTTTTTCTAGTACTGGGGACTGAACTCATGACCTTGTGCTTGCCGGGCAAGCACTGTGCTGCTGAACTAAATCCCCAGCCCCATGGGCAGTCTTTACAACAAAGGAACAAAAGCAGATTTTTGAGCATAAATAAATAAAGTTAATATGACATATCTGAACCAGGTATATGAACTTGAACAAGTCATGTGCCCTCTTTTGTCTTGTTTCAACTACAAAACAGGAGAGAAAGTTTGATTTTTCTCTGGGTCCCGGTGACTGATTTCTATTTAATGAATCTAAGAGACAACCTTCTTCTTCTATTATTACTGCAAAAATCTCTCTAAAGCTTTGCTGTTTTTCCTTCTGATGTACCTTCTCTAAAATCAAATTTTTTATTTCTAGCATAGAAAAAATCTCTGGCCATTTACAAATATCAAAAATGGCCTTATAATTTTTGATTCTCTAGTTAAGTAATGGATTTACATCTATTTAGTCAGCTATTTCAACTTCTCCTAATCAGATTAGACCACTACCCAGACCAGGCCAATAAGCATCAGTTTAGGATTTTGGACAGAATGATTAGAAAACAGAGGTAGTCTTCCTACTGGTGATGCTGGGGTGGTAAGATATATGCTGCAAAATAGAGCCAAGATGTAGAGGAGAAGGAACAGAGCCCAAAAGATGCACTGAGGGAGAACCCACTCGAGTCTACTGTGTGTCTGTCCTCAGGCAAGCACCGCTGCCATCTTAGGGTTTTCAGTTTGTATAAGGTGCTTACTTTCACTTCAACAGTTCTATTATATACTAAGTGTAGATTTTTCAGGTGAATTGCTTAACATCTATCTGAAGTTACCACATAAAACTGGGGAAAAGGCACCTCTTTTAAGTTGGTGAAAATAATGTGTGAGAAATTGAATTATATGTGGACACTCACCAGGCTTTCAGTAAATGATGCCTTCTTTCTTTTCTTACCTGAACATAAAAATCCAGCTAGTTCTACTGTCCTTCCAGGTAGGTCAAATTACTGTCTACATTATGAAAGAAGATATACTTAGTACAAAATATATAAAATTAAGGGCTGGGAATTTAGCTCAGTGGCACAGCGCCTGTCTGGCAAGAGCAAGTTCGATTCCTGATACCAGAGAAAAACCAAAAAAAAAAAAAAAAGTATATATATAATCTTTACAATAATCCTTTAATGGAGGGCTTTTACTATGATTATTTTTCAATGATAGGATTATAGCCATGTCCTTGGATATTCCATCTTTAGAAACTGCCCATGTTCTTTGGCTCACAGATCTGAAATTCTTTAACCTCTGTTGCCATTTCTTGGATTGTGACTCTCCTAAGTTTCATTTATAAGGATGATTATAACTACATGGCCTTATCCATATAATCAAGGTGTGCGTTCCATTTTAAGACCTTAACTTAATCACATGTGCATATGCAGTGTCCCTCTTAGTAAGCAAAGGCAGCACATTCAGAGTTGCTAAGCATGAGAATGTGGACATCTTGGGTAGGGGGTGTGACCTGACCTACTGTATAATCCTATTCTTCTAGAAAATGAAAGACATACCCAAAACCACAAGCATAATCACTCTGAAAGCTGAGTTTTAATTTTATCCAGGACTGTCTGATTCCAAAATGTACATTGTAATCTACTGCAATTCTAAAGTACATTTTTACCTATTACGTCTAAAATATGTAGTTGCTACTTCATGGTATATTCTGTGATACCATAAAAAAGTAGAAAACTTACTGTGAATTTGCTCTATTGTCATTCTCAAGAATAGTTTGCTTGGTCTTGCCTGAAGCTTTGTTCTCAGCAACAAGCTGCAGAAAAGTGAATCTTGAAGCTTCAATCAATTAGCATGTGGTACTTATACAGAAAAGTGAATCTGTTCCTTAGCAAGTGCATCTGTGTGCTTCCTCCTGGCAGTCAGAAGATATTCAAGTCCTTGTGATTTACACTGTATACATATCTTAGCACCCAGTCAGCTCCCTATTGGCAAAATGACTTTACTATATAGATCATTTTTATCTGAAGTGTTTGGAAAGTCAGTTAGTCAACGAGCATTTATGGAGTGCCTGAAAAAGAATTTCACATAAGTCAATGTGCTATAAGTCAATAAGATAATCATTCAAATGTCACTGATAAAAGAGTCATTCCTTAAATGAATTTTTTAGAAACTGACAGATTGTGAAAGAACAAACAACAGACCTATGAGTGTGTGGTCAAATTATCCTGAAGGATTTAGAGCCTGAGGAGTCTTAAATAACTTTGTTTCTTTATCCCTCTCCTTGTCTGTCTTTCTATCCACCACCCTTTAAATACACACACACACACACACACACACACACACACACACACACGAATGTATAGAATATTTTTAGTGAATCAGCACATGCTCTTTATATGTAACACCCAGCAGAGTTATCTGACAATAGTGAATAACTCCTCAAAAACCTCAGCTGAACTAGTACTGTATTATACTCTCACTGAAATGTCATTTTATATAGCATCTTATCTACTCAGAATGTCCTTTTCTCCTCTTTGCCTCCTTAACTCTAGCCAATACTATGTGTCATCTTCTCCAAGACAGCTCTCTTTCCCAAACAATGAATCTCCTGTCTGTTATGGTTTGTGTCTGTGTGTCCCCCTCAAAGCCTCATGCAGTCATGGGGCAGGCTT
>NW_004955414.1:11041209-11048943 GCF_000276665.1 Chinchilla lanigera | reverse complement strand
AAGTATAGACTTAAAAGTTAAATTGTGCTAATAGGGAAAGCCTCACCTTCTAGAGGTATACTTGAGATTCAGTTTTCTAAAACTGACAGTCTATTTGATAGTCATTTGAATTCAATATCATATTTAATCTTTACAATAATCCTTTAATGGAGGGCTTTTATTATGATTACTTTTCAATGATAGGATTATAGCCATGTCCTTGGATATTCCATCTTCTAGAAACTGCCCACGTTCTTTGGCTTACAGATCTGAAATTCTTTAACCTCTGTTGCCATTTCTTGGATTGTGACTCTCCTAAGTTTCATTTATAAGGATGATTATAACTACATGGCCTTATCCATATAATCAAGGTGTGCGTTCCATTTTAAGACCTTAACTTAATCACATGTGCATATGCAGTGTCCCTCTTAGTAAGCAAAGGCAGCACATTCAGAGTTGCTAAGCATGAGAATGTGGACATCTTGGGTAGGGGGTGTGACCTGACCTACTGTATAATCCTATTCTTCTAGAAAATGAAAGACATACCCAAAACCACAAGCATAATCACTCTGAAAGCTGAGTTTTAATTTTATCCAGGACTGTCTGATTCCAAAATGTACATTGTAATCTACTGCAATTCTAAAGTACATTTTTACCTATTACGTCTAAAATATGTAGTTGCTACTTCATGGTATATTCTGTGATACCATAAAAAAGTAGAAAACTTACTGTGAATTTGCTCTATTGTCATTCTCAAGAATAGTTTGCTTGGTCTTGCCTGAAGCTTTGTTCTCAGCAACAAGCTGCAGAAAAGTGAATCTTGAAGCTTCAATCAATTAGCATGTGGTACTTATACAGAAAAGTGAATCTGTTCCTTAGCAAGTGCATCTGTGTGCTTCCTCCTGGCAGTCAGAAGATATTCAAGTCCTTGTGATTTACACTGTATACATATCTTAGCACCCAGTCAGCTCCCTATTGGCAAAATGACTTTACTATATAGATCATTTTTATCTGAAGTGTTTGGAAAGTCAGTTAGTCAACGAGCATTTATGGAGTGCCTGAAAAAGAATTTCACATAAGTCAATGTGCTATAAGTCAATAAGATAATCATTCAAATGTCACTGATAAAAGAGTCATTCCTTAAATGAATTTTTTAGAAACTGACAGATTGTGAAAGAACAAACAACAGACCTATGAGTGTGTGGTCAAATTATCCTGAAGGATTTAGAGCCTGAGGAGTCTTAAATAACTTTGTTTCTTTATCCCTCTCCTTGTCTGTCTTTCTATCCACCACCCTTTAAATACACACACACACACACACACACACACACACACACACACACGAATGTATAGAATATTTTTAGTGAATCAGCACATGCTCTTTATATGTAACACCCAGCAGAGTTATCTGACAATAGTGAATAACTCCTCAAAAACCTCAGCTGAACTAGTACTGTATTATACTCTCACTGAAATGTCATTTTATATAGCATCTTATCTACTCAGAATGTCCTTTTCTCCTCTTTGCCTCCTTAACTCTAGCCAGTACTATGTGTCATCTTCTCCAAGACAGCTCTCTTTCCCAAACAATGAATCTCCTGTCTGTTATGGTTTGTGTCTGTGTGTCCCCCTCAAAGCCTCATGCAGTCATGGGGCAGGCTTCTAGAGTTTGATTGATTATGGGTGTGAGAGCTACACACACCTTGGGGTGGATAGTTTGCATATATAAGGGAAAGGAATAGGCTGCTTGAAGCCATTCCTCCCCTGTGTGTGCTTGTTGCTTTGGCTGTGTTCTGCCGCCATGAGCTATAGCTCTCTGCCATGTGCCACTCTGCCTTGTAACCTACCAAATATGGACTAAAACTTCCACAAACTGTAGGCAAAATAAACCTCTCCTTCCTTAATTTTGGGCATCAGGTATTTTGTTCCAGCAATGAGAGAAAAGTAACCAAGACACTGTCCTTCTTACATGCTTCCATCGCACTCAGTACTTACAGCTACAGTGACACAAATTATCATTCAAATGAAACAGCTATTGATCTGTGTGGCCCACTGTGACACCACTTCCAAATGACAAGTCTTTTAGGTACTTGTCCCCAGTTTCTAGGCTGGAGCCTAAGTCATAGTAGAAGGAAACTTGTAACTCATATTAGAAAGAGCTTTCCTCTTCTAGGCTCTTTACCTAGAAGAAAGAAAGTAGAAGAGATAATGAAACAAAGTGATGAAAGGTCTAACATTGTGTATGGGCCACTTTAAAAATAACTTTTTGGCAGGACCAGAACTTTCAATGCAAGTATTACTCAGAACTGCATTCTTGCTTTCCCTAGTTGAAGAAGCCATGTTTTCATTACAGAGATCAGTTCACAAGAGGGGACCCAAAGTTTCCTTTAAACTGAAGTGGACAGACTGTCAGCATAATTTTTATAGATAAAAATGAAAATACTAATTATGAAAGCTCATAGGGTAGTAAGAAATTAAGCTTCTCAGGTCATGTCTCTTCTGTATATGAAAGGTATCACTTTCAGCTACATGCTAATCCTCACCCCTCGGAGTCCAGAGGGCACACTGAGACAAGCTGCATCTGTTATAGTTTTGACTGGCTAAACTCTAATAGGAGTCTATAACCCTGATGAATGAAACTGAGAATTTCATCTATCTAGTTTGGTTTGGAAGTGCTATATATGGATATGTGGTCATACGTGACATTTATCTGCCAAATTTGAAATGATAAAGTTTAAGAAAGTGTTACAAAGGAAATAAAACTAACCAAGACCTTTTCTAGAAGTTGGAATTTTCTTAAGTGTAAGACTAGGTCTAAGAACATTTGAGAAAGAAGGAAACACATAAAATCATAGTGAAATTGGGAAAAAAGAGAGGAAAAATGATGGAGTATAGAACCAAAGTAGAACTGGTAGGTTGAGAGTATTGTAAGATAAGGTAGGACAGCTAGGTTGACCATTGACAGTGTGAGAAACTGCAGCCCTGTCTTTTCTGTCAAAGTGCATAAACGGCAGTGCCTCCATTTTAAACTCTAGTTCATCTCAGGCTGACCTCCCATAGCAATCCTAGCACAAAGGTTGCAGTTGTTACAGTTACAAAAAAAAAGTCTGCTCAGCCAGGAACACAGCCCAGGACATTCAGTCCCCAGTGCCCACGAAACCCAGTAAAAAATCCTGCCCAGCAACCCTTCAAGCCCTCCCCTAATGTCCCTCAAAATAGTCAATCAGGATGGATTATGAACCTTGGAACCAGCCAATGGAGAGCAGATCAAGAGCTTCTCACGCTTTAGGATATGAAACAATTATGTTGATTGCTGCTATGTCCTTGTGCACATTGCTTTCTACCTCACCTTGAGGGCTACTGCACTCTTCTGCAGAAGTAAACTTGCCTGGTTGCGATTTCTTGGTGTCAGAATGCTTTATTTCTGCGCATCACATTGAGTCTGAGGCTTATGGCCAGCAACAACGAATTTCCTTGAATACCAGTTTAAAGAGAAAATGTCAGAAGGAGATGGCATAGAATGATTTAACAGGATCATTCTTTAACGTATTAATTTTTAAAAGCCATTTAAGCCTTAATGATGTCTGTTGATTCTTCACACCTCTTTAGGCTTAGCTACTGTGCTTTCGTAAGAATAATGACATTGCTAGTTTCTCAGGCTGAAGTGTGCATGGAAAACTTCACAGTAAGGTGCCATTACCTGAGGCCCAGTTAAAGAACAGCCTCAATCATGAATACTACCTAGTTCTTACTCATTAAACACCAAGTTTACTTTTTCTTATTCAAGTTTCTGAAACTTACCCTTTATGTTAGAGTTAATTTTGTCCATATCTATCTCTCTTACTAGAATACAAATTGTGAGCGTGGAACACATTTTTGTCTTAAACACCAGTAAGAATCTATCATATACCCAGTGCTTACTGTATAATCAGACCATCTCTAGGGACATTGCTATGACTCACTCACTCAGCACTTAGAGATGATAGAACTGTTATATACAGAGATGCAAGTCTTACATCTTGCTTGAGAGAGAATATTTAATTAGTAGTTCTTGATCCAGTGCCGTTGCTCTGAAACATATGCAATACTGCTCCTTTATAAAAACCAAAATGTTTGCACGTGTGATAATTTAACAGCAATAACATAATATCACTCTGCATTTACCAAGGTTTGTTCTCACAACTGTAATGTATAGATTTATTAAATAAACAAATGTTTTTAAAAATACATTACATTCTGATTACTTTTAATTTACAGTAGAGCAGTAAGCCAGGTTGAGCAGTCAGAGATCTTACCGGGATACATAGTCACATGGTTACAAAGGGTGAGCTACTTATTTATAGAAAACATCAATTCCCAGATCATGACTTCAGTTAAATTTTTAACGAAAATATGAGCTTCAAATAATGCCCATTATTTTTATTTAATTTTTATTTTTACCAACAAACATAACTGTCAAGAAAACACATTTTAGCAAGAGGTTGGTGGCTGGAAAATTTTAACAAATTGCTTTGGACAATGATTTCCTTATTTACCAGGGTATATATGTGACAATTAAAACTAGTTAAAAATTCTGACATTACATGTAGGACTATTTTTAGGTTGAGTAGCAAGTCTTTGATCCAACAATTCTTGAGATTTGTTATAACTGTCTGGGAAATTATTGCTTACTCATAAAAGTAAATGTACTCTTTCACCTGCTGACATGAATCACTGGAGTCGTGTTTGTGAAGATGTTTGTCATGTTCCTGGTGTAGAACTAAAGGTAAGAATTCTTATATTTTTCCTGATCTAACCTTTAGATTTGTGTGTCTCCTCAGCATTCCATAAAAACATGTTAAACAAAGTGTATAAATAGGTTTGTGGAATATGAAGGAATTAAAAACCATGGCTGCTACTTAGGAATAGCGAAATGGCTGCTCCACTTCATTAATAGGATTACTTGATGATGAGTTCTTTGTAGACTAAGTTGTAGGAAGCCCTTTGTACCATTCTTCTGCAGTCTCCTATACGTGAGTTCTTTCTAGTGCAACTGTCAATCAAACAGTGTCTCCTTAAAGTTAAAGGAAATATGACCAGCTATTTGCAAGGAAGGTGCTTTAACATATTTTACCTATTTTATTTTTAAAATAAAAAGTGAAATAGTCTAAACAAATGCATAATCAGATGTCCTCATTTCCCACTTCATAAGTAGGTCAGTTACATAAAGAGACTCTTATTTGCACACAGGGACTTGATCTCTCACTTTTTTCTTTTTTTTTTTTTTGTTTTTGAGAAGAGTCTTGCTATGCAGGCTGCCTTCAAATTCACAGTGATTCTCCTGCCTCAGCTTCCCAAGTGCTGGCATTACAGGTGTGCACCACCATCCCCACCTCTAACTTTGCAACTTCTGTGTTTTCTCTCTATTGATTTCAGTTCTTTCCTTCCCCTATTTTATTTGTCCTAACTTACCAAGGTTTTCATATGCCATTGTAAAGGCTCATGATCCATTTATTTCTACATATTCTCCACTGATACATAGAATGTTGTTTATAACTGCTCAAAGTTTTCATGTTTTCCTATGGTGATATCAGTAGTACTGTGTCACTCTCAAAATTAATATCTAAAAAAAGAATTTTATGGAAAATTGCATTTATTCTATAAACTTGACAAGCAGATATGGTAGTATACAGTATTATGCTATTGCTACTCCTAAGCTACTGTTTTGCTATCCTTTTTGTATTCCTAAAGGATATAATTAAAAACATATTCCTAAGATCTTTGTCTAAACAAAAATTACACATAGGCATCTATAAAATTATATTTTCTGAATTACAATTTTAAAATTATTCAACTGTATTTCTTGTATCTCTAATCACAGTCTCAAGATACCTTGCATTATCCTTGCATTATGTACTGAAGAAGTTCACACATCAAAAATACCTTTTTTACAATCCACCTATTGTCATTCACTAAAAACACAAACTTTTAGTTGTACTGGTACTCATGTCAGTTATATAGATCCACGGGAGCTTCCACAAAAATTTTTATCAAAAAACCCCTAGATTTTGCTAGGTTTATGCTGAAACCAGAGTCTTGGGAATAACAATTTCAATCTGAATATTCCATAATAAAAAATGCCATATGCATTAAATTATTATGTCTTCCTGTCAAAAATCACATATTTTAAAATCAGTAGCCAGAGAAAGCTAACAGATTCTACTCTGTCAATTAATTAAGAAATTGTTTCATCAGAAAATATAATTGATGGGTGGGCTATTTTTTTGGGGGGTGGGCTATTTTTAAATAAATATGCATGCCCTATATTGTAAATCTCTTTTGTGACAAGATTTGTTTTACTTTGGTGTATAAGAAACACTAAATATTTAATACTTTCAAATTCTACAATAAGAATAAATCACTTATTTCCATATATCTTAGCCATCCATGAAAGGAATTTTAAATGTTTTCCATTTTCTCAATAGCATTTAGAAGTTTAAAGAGAATAAAAATCTAAGCAATTACATTGTTTACAGAAATTAATAGCCCATAGTTCCTCTCAATTTGATTTCCCTGTATGTCTTTCCTTTTATTTACACATACACTATTTTTCTTTGAAATATATTTCATGACTGTCATAAGCATCAGATGCTATCTAAGTAATTTAATTGAATTGTCTTCTACTGTTTGTGGATTGAACTACTTAATATTTCATATGATTTAGTGAGGATTAATAAAGGTAAAACATTTTTCTGGGTTTGCTATGTGCAGGATGACAGCAACATATATACTCCAGTCCCAAGTGATAGCTTTTGGTTCCTACCTTTGAGAACCAGCGGGTCAGAATATAGAATATCTAAACATAAATTGAGAAAGGAGGTGTCACTTACCAGACAGTTTCTATCCTAGCACCCATCTCCAAAGAAAATTGACACTGAAAGAATAAAAAGACAATGAAATATCAAAACGAAATATTAAAAGTGAGCCTTTCATCATATGCATAGAAATCATATAATTAACGCTACATTTAAATGGCTGCTTTGCCCTACAAAGCACTCCACCTTTTCAATCAAACAATGACTATTCAAAGCAAGGAGGTATTAAGGAAGCACATTTAACAAGCATTAAAAATGGATTTCTTTTTCTCCTCTTTCCTATAAACCTACTATCTCTCATGCCCACCTTTAATTTTAATCAAAAAGTGTCAGCTAAGCACAGGTCTTCTCTGCCACCTGATGCCTGACTAAGAGCTAATTTAGTCCCTTTTATCCCTTGCCCACAATGACTGCCAGCAATTAGAGAAGTGATCATGTCACATGATTGCAATGAAGAAAGAGTAACTGCTGCAGGTGGAGGGTAGAGAAAGACACATTTTGAATGGCATTTTTCAAAAAAGTTATAAAGAGACCCAGAAAATGAATGGTGCTATGCAGTCAGAAACTATACAGCTGGGCATGGTGGTGCATGCCTGTAATCCCAGCACTTAGGAGACTAAGACAGGGGGATTGCCATGAGCTCAAGGTCAGTGTGGGCCACCCCAGCCCAAAAAAAGAAGAGAGAAAGAAAGAAAGAATGAAAGAAAGAAAGAAAGAAAGAAAGAAAGAAAGAAAGAAAGAAAGAAAGAAAGAAAAAGATAATGAAGAGAGAAAGAAAGGAGAGATAAAGAAAGAAAGAAAGAAAGAAAGAAAGAAAGAACAAAGAGAGAGAAAGAAAGAAAGAAGAAAGAGAGAAAGGAAGAAAGAAAGAAAGAAAGAAAGAAAGAAAGAAAGAAAGAAA
>NW_004955414.1:10958959-11041109 GCF_000276665.1 Chinchilla lanigera | reverse complement strand
AAAGAAAAAGAAAGAGAGCGAGAAACTAAAAACCTATATACACGGTCCATCCTCTGATGTATTCCTAGTTCTTGGCTGCACTCCAGGGCCCAGACTTTGGAAGTTCCACTATGAAACTGTCAAAAGTGGATGTTACTTCATAAGAGTTGGAGTCTCCTCATCATTTTGGATCAACTTGTGCCTCTAAGATGTTAATCTGCTCAAAGTCGTGATTTACAGATCCTAGATTCATCAGGCAATCACAGTGGCCTTTACTGAGGTTTATAATTTTCCACTATTGAAACACTACTGTAGTAAAAATCCAATCAATAGCTCAACAAATACTTTTTCAGAGATTATGTGTTTTAGGGACACTTACTATTTAGAATACACCAGTGAAGAGCAGAAACTAACAACTCTAGCTTGAGTTTTTATTCTAAGAATAGATGAGAGACAGTGATTATAACAGATAATTACATTACATATTTCAAGATTACAAGCATTAGGCTGAAAAGTTACAATATTAGGGATTGGAGATGTAGAATAGAAGTTAAGAAGGATCTGGGGGCTGCCCATTTCATGTTTTAAAGTTGGGAGTTCCAGACAGGCTAATTAACATTTAAGCAAAAAATTTGAAGAGATGACAGGGTCATTTTAGATGACTGTTTCCATGAAGAATGATCTGCAAAGAAAATTCTAGCACAGTGGGCAGTAGCTTCATACTGAGGTCTTCGGGAGGTTTGGACAGATAGCAAATCCATAAGTATGGCTGGTCCAGGGTGAATGAAGTGGAGAGTAGTAGTTGATATTGCCAGATAAAAAGGGCAAAAAAGTCAAATCTGAATTTGATTTATGGTCTTAGTATACGCTAGCCATCATCTTCTGAAAACAGTGGTACAGTTAAGAACTCAGGTCTGATGTCTTGTGAGCACTCCTGTGAACGTCGGTTCATTCCCTTACTGAACAGCTTAGAGCAGTTCACTGAATGATCAGGGCCTTCATTTGCATTGCCAAAGAAACAGGTGAGAGAGCAAGAAAGCGAGGATGAACCACGTGGGCTCAGGCATATTAAGCGTGGCTAAACATATAACAGGTGAAGATTAAATCAATGGCTCCGATTCTTCCTTCTGATACCCATATATCTTTTGCAGTTGTTCCTTCTAAAGATGAAGAATGCATTTCTCTGCTGCTTGACTCCTTGACTTTGCACTGAGCTCTGACACCTTACTTTGATCCCTAAATGTAGAAGTGACAGTGTGATAATTCCAAGGTGTTAAGAGGCCTTGGGATTTTTGCTTTTCTTCATGTACTTCATCCCTTACCTAAGTCTGCCTAGTCATCTATGGAAGATGAGTGTCACTCAGGACAGAGCTCCTGCAGCCGACCCCAGACCCAAAGCAAGAACTAAAGCACAGCTGCCTAGCAAAGACCCTCAACCAACCTGCAGACAGGTTACGAATAAACAGTTGCTATTTTCATGACTAAGCTTGGGGATATTTTATTGAATAACCATAGGTCAAGTATGCAGGTATTAAATATATCCTAACCTGTTTCCTTAGGATTTTAGTTAAGGCAAATCAAACGACCCCTGCTCAGAAAAACATCCTATCTGCCAACTAAATCACCTCCATTTGCTTTATACTTTTGCACTGAGAATGTACACTGTGGGTTAGAGCTCAAGTTCTTCAACACAAAATGCCAAATCTTATCTCAAGCCAGCACTGGACACATTTAATTCCTTCCTCTTTAAATTGCAGGTTACCTTAAAGGCTGGTAAGTGTTAAAAGGTTTCCAATGGTATTGCAAGCTACTCACTGAGTTAGGATGATATCTTTGAATCAGAGAATTCTGTCTTGGGGTAAATACAAGGGGAAATTCTATAGTTCGGTGGTTACCTTGTTACCACTGAACTTATTATTGCAATTCAAATATATAAAGTGAAATATATATATAGATTATCCTCATAATTTGTAGATAACATAATTGTAAATATGAATATTGGCTAAAATGTATGTGTAAACCCCAAATCAATATTTGTGTCTCTTTTGTGGTTGTTTGTAAATTTAAACAAAGTAACAAAAATTTTTAATACCCTGACATGAATGTTACTGATAAGGCAATGATCCCAACGCCTTCTTGCTTCAGCTCATCCTGCAAATAGATATTTCACTGTCTACTTAGTATGACACTGTTTTCATTGTTGCATTTTTTTGTTTGTTTGCTGGTGTTGCAGTTTAAAATGATTCCAAAGCTGGGGATATAGCTCAGTGGCCCAGTGCCTGCCTAGCAAGTGTGAGGTCGTGAGTTTGATTCCTGATACCAAAAAAAAAAAAAGAAAAGAAAAAAAAATGATCCCAAAGTATGATACTAAAATTTTGTCTAATGTTTCTAAAAGCTTATGATGTGTCTTATGCAGAAAATACACGTTAGATGAGCTTTATTCAACACCAGTTTATTTTATTCTACTACTGTTTACTCTGAGTACAGTGCCAATGAAAATTGCTCAAAAGGAAAGAATAACTGAGATGAGGGGAAACCGAAAAGAAAGAAAGGGAAATATGTATCTATGTACACACAGGATAGCTAACATAGTTGTACTACTGACTTTTATTGCTTTATTGAAAGGAACATTCAATGTTTAATTATTTGAATAATCTTAAATGTCTATATTTGTTTATCTGAGTAACCAATTTGAAGATATCAATATGTAATACAACAACCATTGTTAATTTCCTATCACCTTGTCTGAAATTCTGTATTGCTTATATTGTTTTTGTGTTATTTTGTGAATGTATGTTCATTTGTTAATATGTTTTCATTCTTTTATCTTTAAAATAATATACATATATACATATATATGTGTATATGTATGTATATATAAAGTAATACACGTTGAATATGGTTTTCTTGCACATACAATAAGATTATGTACTGATCAGTTCACAGCAATAGTCTGACCCGGAGATGGAAGGAATTCACCTCTGTATTTCCCATAGAAGCAGCTGTTCGGTATTTGCTAATTTATTATCTGCAAACAATGTTACAAAATGTAACTACTGTAAAAGATGTAACTTGACAGTGTGTATCTGTATACTATATACATGTATGTGTATCATGCATCATACATATGGTAAATCTCTATTTTACTATATTCCACTGAAGTTTCAGTCCCCCAAAATGCTTGCAGAATATTTTCTCTAAAAAAAAAAAAATCCTAGGATTCTCCATTCTCCATGAGAGAATGATAATGAACAATCATTTAAATGTATTGGTTATTCACAAACACTGATAAATTGTGGAAATTTCAGGTCTTAATCTTTTAATACTTTGGAGGGATGTAATATTTAACTAAATTGTAACCACGAAATTCAGTAGGAGAAAAAAAACTGAATGAATAACACCTCCAAACTTATCTGCAAGGCAGCCTTTTACAGAGAATATTTCTGAGTCAGTAAAATGTCTCATTAAAATGAGAGTTATGGGAAGATCTAATGAGAAGTAAGAAGAGCTTATATCTAAAATAATACTTCTTCACTAAATCTCTCTTGCTTTTTTGAACTCACAATATCTTCTCTATATTTCATCATTGTACTCAATCTCCACTGTAGTGACCATTTTCTAGTACCTTGTTCTGAACCAATAAACCAGTGTCTGACACCCAAGTTCTGTGGTACTTAGCAAACTCTAATAATGGAATACAGAAATATTACCAGACTTAAAGGGGTTATCACATGCATGTGACTCATAATATTTAGATATAAGATTCACCTCAATATACCCTATTCCAAACCAAATATTTCACCTCCATCTTCCTAGAAATTTCTTTTTATATTTCCAATCCTTACTTGTGTCTAAATTGAGCTTACTATAGTATGACAAATTTGAATTTTTTTTGGCTAAATAGGAATTTACATTCTAACACTTACCAATTACAAAATATCCAAAAAAGTTACAAAACTTTTATAATCTTCAGTTTCTTTACATGTTAAATTTGTAGTAGACTAGCACTTCTCTTCAGATAGTTAAGAAGACTGTATGAGGTCTTTCATTTACTTTTTATTTTATTGGTATGTTGCATTACCTAATGATTACGTTCCTTGTGGGGAGCTGGTCCGTATGTAGCACATCTTGATACTTTTATTCATCCTCTCCGTGTATCTCTTGATATCCTTTCCCACTGAAAAAAAAAATCTCTGTACTTCTATGTTTTGGGTTTCTCATGTAAGAGAAACCATGTGGTATTTGAGCTTGTGTGTCTGATTAAAAATGACTGTCAGATAGCATCAATTTTAACCATGCTAATTCTGTTTCTTCCACAGTAGAAATATGTACATATCTTAAAATAGTTCAGTAATAAATTTACTTCTCATAGAGATTATTGTTTCATTTTCAGAAGTGTAGGAATCTGGATGCAGCTGGAGGGCTGTGAGTTATCAAAAAATCTCTGCTATAGGCAATAATTTTAATGTTAATTAACTCCATCTGGAAGGAAAACCAGGTGTTGAAATTGATCACTTAAGTACAGAAAGCAAAAGCTGTTTACTAAACTCTCCCTAAATTAATTTGGCTGAACTTGTGGTTAAATTGCTTTCAAGTCATTTTTCTATAAATGCCTTATACCAAATGCTGAAATTGGAAAAAGAAGTAAACCAAGGAGTTTCTAAAGAAATGTAACAAATTGGACTGAAAGGTCACCTAAAAATAAAAATTACATTTAAAAAATAAAAAAATTCAGAAGCCAGCTTTACTTCAGTAGCAGGTAGAATTGGGGCAAAAATCATTTCCCATGTGGACTCTACAAATCATCTGTATCAAATTAATGTTAGCGCGTTGGATAAGGCAGAGTTCTGGGCTGTCTGCCAAACGCATTGCATCAAATTCACTAGAAGCATCTAAATATCTGTGTTTTAACAACTACTCAGGTGATTTTTTTCTTACTAGAAATTAATTTTTGTTCTAAGAATAAACAGCAAAACACAATGATAGTGAAAGAGGGTTATGGAAAGATGATGAATAAGCACAATGGTTTCCTTAGACGTTAAAACCACAAAGGTTTGGAAATATCAAGACTGAATGGCAAAATCAATGCTATATATGCCACTTAAAATATTGATGCAGTGTTAGCATTGACTTAATTGTTTTGCCTGTCAGTACCTAGCTCCTCGTTAGAGAGCGCAGATTCCTTACACTTGTCTTCAAGGCCTTCATGAACTGGTCTGATTTTCCACTTCACTGCAAAATGTGGTCCCAAACCAGCAGCAGCAGCATTCAGAGTCACACAATCAGAAACTTGGGGAATGGAGCCCAAGCGGTATTTTACCACTGCTTTCAGGTCATTTCATTTTCTTTGGTTCTGTATTGAGCCCAGGGATTTCATATCAAGCTATATCCACAGCCCCCACTTCATTTTTTTAAAAAATTTGACACAGGGTCTGGATAAGAGGCTGAGATGCTCAGGCTCAGCTTGAACTTTCAATCCTCCTGGTTCAGCGTCCCAGAGTTCTGGGATTACAGCTGTGCCTGATGCTGTCTAAAGTTTGAAGATCATTGTGTATCCCTCATAGTTCAATAAATTCATAAGCAATCAATTCTAGGAACAGGCCTGAGTGTGAAGCTACAAAGTACCAAGCATTATAACTGGGTCTCCTGTTTCCCTCTTAGATAGAAAATAGATTACTAAAGCCTGCTAGTGTCTCCAACCATGAAAGAATTGGATATTTACTTCGTTTCTGTACTCCTCTGAATGCATTACACTTATAACCCAATTAATCCTCATGGAATATAATGATACAAATTTAAATAGTATTATCATTTCACCTGACAAAATAAATACAGAAATTGAACAATACCAAATCCCTATAGCTGCCGAAGGATAGATCGAGGACTCAAACTCAGGGCATTTAAGGCCTCCCTGGAGCTCTTACTCTTTGCCACTTCCCACATTGTCTTGGGAAATGCTGGCCAATTCTCAAGCATCTCTTAGGGCAATTTTAGCTTGGATTAAGATAGTGCCCAAATGTATAACCATGTGAGATTAACCAACACAAATATGTCCAAGATCAAGAATAAAAATATTTTGACAGGTGAATACATTTTCTGTAGCAGTCCTCATTTACACCACTTCCCAGCATGCCCCTCTTCCTCTTTAGCTTTTCATGAAAACATCTGTTTGTTAGAAAAGCCTCATTTGTGCTAACATGAAACAAAACACTGTATCAGAGCGTAGGTTTCCTGATCCATAGACAAGATAACCACAACATTATTTAATCACAAAGAAGTATTCTGAAATGATGGAATATATGCAAATTATATTTTAAGCTTTTAAACATTAATTAACATGCTTTTAATGTATTCAAGTATTTTTCACATGGAGGATTTCAAGTGCTTACTGATTGGTGAATATGTAATCTTTTATACCACAATTAGGACTCTCTTCAGAAGCTGTTTGCATGAAGTGTTTCTGTTAGCAATTCACTTCCCGAACTCCAGCCCGCCCGCTCCAGCCCACAGTAAGATGGCTACTAGGCGTTCCTGTGTGTGAGATCAGGTTGAGACTCTTTCTAGGAACTGTATGTTCTACTACCTTACCCAGAGATTTTAATTACTTAGATCTAGTATGGGATCCAGATTCCCATATATTTTAAGAAACAGCCAAAGTGGTTACAGTATTATGATCAGCTGAGTGTAGCATATGCTGTAGGAAATTCTAACATTCTCTGGATTAAAAAAAATAAGCAAAAAAAATCATCACACTTCTTTCTAAACAAAAAAGCTTATTTTTCACATAGTTTTGTTCACTGATACATGTATTTTTTCAAAAACATTCAGAGTTTTATAAACATTCAATGATTAGTTCTTAGCCCCAATATATTTGTCAAAAATGGTAGAGGAGCCAGGTACGATGATGCATAACTGTAATCCCGGCACTTGGGAGGCTGAGGCAGGAGGATCGCCATGAGTTTGAGATCAGCCTGGGTTACATAGTAAGTTCAAGGCAGCCTGAACTATGTAGCAAAACCCTGCCTCAAACAAAACAAAAGAAGGCAGAAGAACACTTATTTCCTAGGAAGGAAGTATATTTTAGGAAGTTATTAATTCAAACAGACTAGGTTTTGATGGAGTAATACAATTAAAACTTGAATTCCAGTAGCTTAATAGAATAAATATGTCTTGCTGATTCGCAATACAGGTTCCCAGGAGGTCAGCAGGAACTGGGGGAACTAGAATGAAAGATCTCCATGTAGCTGCCAAGGGCACCGGACTGAATTTTACCGCCTTGTAGTTTCACTATCTGGAGCTGTCAGCTTCTTGCACTACCCAGATAGGGCAAGGGAAAAGCTGAGAAACTGTACTTTGGTGCTTCACTCTCTCAATTAAAAGGGACACCTAACTTCTCAGCTCCTAGTTCATTGGCCCAAACAGTCAAATGTTCCAGTCCGAATGAAAGGAGACTGTGAACTGCAAAATGACAACATAGAGCATTTTTTAAGCCTTACTATCATGGCTTTAGGCGGCCTAAATAATGACCCATCTGTACGCAATTTAAACCTATCAAGCAAACTGAAAAAAAGACAGGATCTAACTAAATTAGACTCTCACTGAAGTATTTAAAATGTACTTATAGTGAATAACAATTAAGTCACAAGATGTATGCATTAAAGTCCTAACTTGTGTAACATATACTTTGACTGTGAACAAGGGACACATTTAGGGAAAACTTTTTATAATTTAGGATCATAACATTAAAGAAAAATATAAACCTGGATACACCTTGGGAATATACAGGTTGAGAAACTTTGAGTGAATCACCATGAGAAAGACATAAGTCCTATTTGTGTTATTAAAATAAGCATGGAACCCAGTACCCAATTTAGAAAAACACAAAGTGCCTCATTATAATAGGACCTTTCATATAATTTTACAAATAAGTTAGAAGCACAAAGCAAGTACGTGAAGATCACAATCACACAACTGCTAAAGAGCAAAGCTACATAGTAAAACAATTTTCCAACCAATGATTGGGTGTCCTGATGTTTATGTGTGGATATGTGTATTTTTCTCCTAGGAAGTGATGCTTTTCTATCTTAGGGCTTCTTTTACTTAAACCCTGTATTTTAACAGAGAAAGAATGCTTCTACTATGAAACTGCATTAGTAATTCCTTATGAAGTCGTAATCTATCCACAGTCACACTCTGTGAGCCTGTGATAACTTCATGTATAACATTTCTGTACTGCAGGATCATGGACATGCAAAACAAATAGGCAAGATCACTGAGGCATATTCCCTTGAACAGTCCTCTCTGCCTTTTCCCTCTAAATTGCAAAAGAATTGGCAGCTAATTAGCAGCTCATTAGCAGCATTGATAAACCATGTGACAAAAACAAATGCTGTGCTGACAGAAGGGACAGAGCTTTCTCAGAGATATAAAATAGACTCTATGGATAAATACAAATCGCTGAAACTAGCTTCCTATTATTCTTAATGTATGTTCTGTTTCCTTAGTTATTCATACATTTAAATATTTATTAACCTCCACATTCAAAGCAATATGGCAATTTCAGGGATGAAAAATGAGTCAGATAGCAACACTTCCTCAAAAAGTTTATGATACAACGAACTGATTAAGGGATCTGTGTATTCATTTTGTATGTGAAGGTCCAGGAAGGATTTCATGAGGCCAGAATAGAAACATTTTAGGCAGACGTGTTATACTAATGTATACACACACACACACACACACACACACACACATACACACAAATGATTTGGTTAGACTGCTATTAAATTAAGCATGGCATCTATGGAAAAGAAACTATGTAAAATTTATTACATATCAGAATTGGATTTCCTACATTCCTTGGCAGGGGTTCAAACAAGGAGACTAAGTTTTCATGCAAGTCTTAAAAATTTCTTTTCTAAATAAGAGCACTTAATTGTTCTCCATTTCCAAGAAAGTTCTAATTCTTTACAACAGTGCATCGGCTCTGGGTATATCGTTTTGTTCTCCTTCCATCCTACCTTCAGCTATTCTAGAGTTTAGAACATGTCCCAGGGTATCACACCTGTGCTAATCCTTTCAGCTTGAAGGAGTTTTGCCTACTTTATGAATTCATTTTATCTTCTTAATTTTTTAAGTCTTTCTCACACTTCAACATGCAGGAGACATCCTCAAATATGGAGACCCTTCCTCAGATTTGAGCTGAATTTGTCCCTCACTCCTCTTTCCTTATACTTGACTCGTTTCACTGTATGGTATTGCCATGTCTAATGGCTATCCTTTTCCTTTCCTGGACTTTGAGTTTCTTGAGAAGTTTTATCTTTTCATGTCCATATCTTTATTAGGTAATACTTTACAAATATACATACAAATATAAATTTTATAAATATTTCACTGATTAAGTGAGTCAATACATTTTCCTCTTATTCAAGCCTAAATCTATAAGGTGGATATATAAATGGTGTGGTAATGTGTATCAGTCACAACAGATTCCCTTTTAGGCTATTCCCTTTGAATGGTTAAATGTGATTATGTTTCTCTTAAAATTGAGTTATTTTCATAAGATAGGTAAATAATTTACCTTTTAGAACACAGCTTATGAAAACTAATTTTGTTTTTTATGGTTGCTCTCATGATAGAGTTTACTGGTTATAAGTATTTTAATAGTGGGATTATATCTATGAGAATCCATTTACATCCATTCAAATTAGATTATTATAAATCCATATTATTAGATTAGATTAACATAAATCCATATTAGATTAATTATTATATTATTAATTATTATAAATCCATATTAGATAAATCCAAATTAGATTATTATAAATCCATAAATCCATATTATATCCATTCAAATTAGAAACACTTTCCATTCTGTCCTTTCACAGGCAGCAGGGATTATATTACTATGACTTCTCATTACAAATCGACTTTGCAAAAGATCTAACAAGGAGTATATCATTTTGCTCTGTCTGAACTTTATGTACATTTAAAAGAATAAACAATTTGTAGGCTCAGATAATTTTTTTTGGTACCAGGAATCAAACTCAGGACCTTGCACTTGCTAGGCAGGCACTGTGCCACTGAGCTATATCCCTGGTCTGGTTCAGATAACTTGAACAAGAATGTAAGTTAACAATTAATCCTCAAGCAAGTGAGAAAATTAATCCAGTAAGATGGAAGCTGTCTTGTAAAGTCACATGTGGATATAGGGATATAGTTCTCTAAAATCACAGTTGAATGTGTGCCCACTAAATCTCCTTTGTAATTTAGCTTATTTACTTTGGGAGTTATTTCTTCCTCGTATTGGGAATAATTTTCTTCCCAGTATAGGATATGCAGAAGGCTATAAGGTCCAAGCTAAATGAAATTAAAAAATTGTTCTCATGACTATTTAATGGATATTTGCTTTCTGATCATATACATCCAAATATATATTTCAAGGTAAATTTATCAAATTTTATTATCAGCTTTCATTCTGTTGTCCTACCAATCTCTACCACTGAATTTTGGTATGTCTGTCATCTTAGACAATGGTTAGCTTGCCATGGTGGAAGTCTTTAATGACAGACCTTCCTACACCTACAGTGCACCAGCCTAAGCTGTAAAGTAGGAAAGTAGGAACATACAGCATGAGGCTGTAAGAAGTGAAAAACAGCATGCAAAGTTTAGATGATGTTTTTCATTAAAATGATAAAAAACTAATATTGCATATGGCAATTTGTCAAATGGCCCAGGGAAGACCCAATCTAAATAGTGAAAAAGAAATCAATCCATAGGGAGAAAAGGAGTCTTCAGCAAGAGATCATGTGATTGGCTGACTGGAAAGGTTAATAATGATCAGCAAACATGTAGGAAGCCTATTTGCTTGAGCTATACTAGAAAACAAGTGTAGCGCTCTCTCCAGAGCATTCCTAAGGAACAAAAGATCTACTGTGCGGTCCTTGCCAGAGACGCTTGCGCCTGAGGGTGAAACTCATGCTCCTGCTTGGCAATCACCCTTGGCTGAAAAGAGGGACAGCACCTCAACACATGTCATGCTTCCTCTTCATGTTTGTGGACAGAAGGTAGGACAGCCTGAATCTCACGGTTGCTGATGAAGTGTTACATAGCCCAAGTTTCATCACCCCCATTTCCATCCAATCTCTAAGGTCAGAGCAGCTCCATTCTGATATTTAGACTCGTGGCATCTGTAGAAATTTCTTCCTCTATCCAGTCCTACTTATTTACTCTCATACAGATGGTATGTCGCTAATAACCCTCCCTCTTCACCCACTCCCAACCCACAAAGAAACCTCACAACTGTTTGCGGTAAGTAAATCTGCATCTCATATCCTGTTTCCTGAGAGAACAAAATCTAAGGCAGGAAAAAGACATGCTACATGAGCTGTTGATGAAAGTAATGTAAGCTAGTGATGGTGCAAGGTGTTCACTTCTTCCTTGAAAACAAGATTCTGTGAGAATGTGTCTGATAAGATACTGCATACAATATCTTTGTCAGTCAATAAACTAGAGTTGTACTTTTTTGATGTTTTGAATAAAGAGAAATTTTAATTTATTAATGAAATAATACACATATATTATATATATAATATATATGTGTGTGTATCTATTCCTATCCTGTACATTCTTTATGTATGTGTCTTAGTTACTTCTGTCTCGTTGTTGAGACAAAATACCCAATGCCCAAAATGAAGGAAGGAAAGGTTTATTTTGCTTACAGTTTGTGGAGGTTTCAGTCCATACTTGGCTGGCTCAGAGGCAGAAGATAACAAAGCAACAAGAGCAAAGGCAGGAATGGCAGCCGAACAGCAAACAGCCAGAGCAAAAGGGAGGAATGGTGGCAAGCAGCCTCTTTCCCTCCCTTACATTGTAAAACAGGCTACCCCCACCTATGGGGCATGTAGCTCTCACATAATCTCTATGCCCTCCTCTTCCACTGGCTCAGGATGTATACAAAGTAAGCACCCTGGCTTCTTGCTGAATCACTTAGCCAAACCTCTTACACTCCCCAAGGTGACACAATGTATCAACCATAACAGTATGTATATAAAGAGTCAAGGGAAAGAGAAGTTTTGAAGTTTCAAATAGGAATTCTCACTCTCATTTCATAGCAATGATAGGGAAACTGCCGGCAAATTAAGTCTCTTCCAACTTCTAAATGAGCTGGGAGTTTTTCCAGAAGCAGTTTAGGTGTCTAAAAAAGTAATCTTCAGATAAGACTTAGATTGGCATCCATGTTTATAAAAGGATAAAAGGAGGCTGTCAGAGTTAGAGCAACTGGATCACAGCCATTTGGCAACAAGTATGACAATTGGGATTTGAAATGGTAGAGTGGACAACAAAATCTCTGCTTACAATGTCACTGCTCCGAAATATCCTGTTGCTATTCTGACTTAGATTGTCATGAGGAGTGAAGAATATAAATCCCATCAGTAGTACTTCCATCAATAAATGATTACTTCATGAGAGGAATCAAAATGAATTTACATTGTGGGGTGAGATCTCCGTATCTGTTTGCCTAAATCCAACCTGGATTTTTGCCTCAAAGTAACCAAATGACTTTGGTTAACTTATCTGATCACTCTAAGTCCCAACTTCCTTTTAAAATCAGGATGTTGTTACTCTCCTATAATTTTTGTGGGGATAAAACATGATTAATTAAAGTGCTTACCATGGCACTTGGCATAAAGTAAACATTTAATAAATATTAGCTATTACTATACCTACTCTAGGTAGAATGGGATGAAAGGACTATTAAAATTGTCTGATTGTCTGTTCTGTTCTTGTGGAAATATGATATTCATGAATCTCAAAATAGACAAAATATTTCAAGGTCAAACATTTAGCAATAAGTCATTAATTATACTTTTCTTTTAGTAAATCATTATCAGAACAAATCATTAGGTGACCTTTTATGGTTACAGCAAACCAATAAAACTTACATTATCTCTAGTTTCAGGAACATTAGTCTAATGTGCTTTCAGAGATCACCTTCTCTGAGCAATATAATAAGTTTGTGTGAGGAGCATAAAGCATGTAATATATAATAAAATTTGGACTTTAATGAACCATCTTGCCAAACTGACTAGTACTATAATTCAATAGTGAGCATTCCTTAATTAATGAATTTAAGAAGCTACAACATCCTCTAAGTGCAGCACTAGACTACAATTTCACTTATTTTATCTTCTTACTATATAGTATACTCCTGCTTTGTTGAACAATTTAAAGCGACTCTTAAGTGACCTAGGTTATGAAAATAGTAGGAAGGAATAGGAGGAAATTAAAAAGAGATGACACAATTAGCTAGTTTCTTAGCTTCCATAATATAAGATTTTTTTCTCTAATAATATTAGCAATTTTGACTTATTATAAACTGATTGAAATGTATTTCTGAATCATTTCCCTGGCATATATTATCAAAAAGTACTATTGACCTGGTGTGCCAAACTTTCCTCTACATTAAAGGGTTTCAGAAGCATGAGACCAATAAATAACATCAAAGGACAAATTTATCCTCCTAGTCTTGTAGCATTTGAACTTAGTTTATCATGACCTATTGTAATTTTGTGTCTATCATTCTCCAAACAGCAAGAACAGGGATCCCTAAAAGCAGGAGCTGAGCACACATGTTTACATTTTACCTGACATTAATTTAGAAGTACTCAAAAAGTGATTCCTGAAGAGATGAACAACCAAATGATAAATATTGAATAAACGGGGATTTTATTTTTAATAAAATGTTGTTTTTAATAAAGTTTTAAAAATTTGGGTTAAACCATCTTCCTAACAGTGTAATGTAACTTTCTAGATTTTATTCACAGCTAATAGCATGTTATCTTATCTCAACAAGGGAAATTCCATCTGTTGTAAGACGCATTGTCAATTTTTTAGGATTGCCTACTACTTTATATATTTATTTATTTTTATTTTAAAGAGAATTTTAAAAGGAACAATAGCAAAATACTGAGAACATAGACAAAAACAAGACAAAGCAAAAAGAACAAGAATGATGCAGGGTTTCAGAGGCATTGCCATTTTTATGTTATTAAAAAGTACAGAATGTTATTCCTTTAACGGTGACATCTTCATTTTGAAGACACATATGATAGCAAAAATTTTAGAATGAGTACTGCTTTTGGAGGTTGTTTTGAAATCCAACATAAATAAGCCTCAAACTCTTGCTGAAAGCAAAACTGTAAAGAATGAGACAATTATTTTTTAATTAGTATTCTACTTTTTAAATGTTTTTTTTCAAGAGCTAGTTCTTTTTTTTGTTTTGTTTTGTTTTGTTTTTCTCCGGTACCAGGAACCGAACTCATGACCTTGCACTTTCCAGGCAAGCGCTTTTGCCTCTGAGCTAAATCCCCAGCCCTCAAGAGCTAGTTCTGACATAGTAAAGAAATTCTGGAACGTTACAGATGAATTTGGACTTTTCATTTGTATTTAGACTCAGTAACTACTTAAAAGATTTATAACATCTTTCACTCAAGTGGTTATAAGGAGACAAAGTATGGAAACAACTAATGATTAAGTTTAAATCCCAGGTTTATTACTCTGCTAAAAGGAACTGTAAAGTCTTAGGTGTATTTACTTCAAATCACTTACCTCTGATCTAACTAAGAATTTCTAAATTTCTGTTGCCTAACCTAACCAATCTTTATGGATTTCTACAAAAAGGTAAATCATATAAGTGCAAATTCTTCTTAGAGATTCTTTATAAATTGTACATTAAAGCAAATGAAGAGCTATGTATAATACTTGAAAGAGCTATTGTTTTTTCAAACCTCTGGTGTCAGACAGTCAATTAATATTAAAGTGTACGAGAATCAGTTCTGGAAAATTCAGCTTGTCTTGTCACTTTAGAACTTAGCTTTGAAGAGAAACCACATATGTAACGTTATGATCCCTATGTGATTTGGATGTAGAATGTCCCACAAAACTCACACACACAGAGGAGAAGCTTTGGGATAGTGGTTGGATCGCAGAGGCTCTTTCTCATTCATGGATGAATGCGTTGATGACTTCAATGGCTGAGTATTCTGTTAAGAAATGAGGCCTAATCCAAAAGCCACTGGGGATGTGAACTGGAAGGACGAATCTCCCTCCAAGCCTCCTCCCTTCTACCTCTGCTTCCTGGCACTGTGGTGTGAGCAGCATCCCTCTGCCTGGACCATTTACCATATAGTTTCTGCCTTGCAGCTGCTTTCTACGAACTGATTCCTCTATAAGTCAGAAGTCAAAATAAAGCTCTACCCCTTTAAGTTGTGGGTATTGAGTAATGTGGTTCAATGACGAGGCAAGTTACTAAGACAATGCCCCAACTATTTTAAATATTTTAAAGCTAAGTGACGGTATTGCATTGAGATAATAAAAGTCTCTGCCTCATTTTCTTCTCCATTAAAGTAAAGCTTAGGGGCTGGGGATTTAGCTCAGTGGCAAAGCGCCCGCCTGGCAAGCGCAAGGTCGTGAGTTCAGTTCCTGGTACCGGAGAAAAACAAAAAAATAAAAAAAAAAATAAAGTAAAGCTTATTTGTGAAGGCATTCTGATTTCACCTGCTTCCTTCTTAGAATTGGGTTAAATGATTTAATGAAATAGTCACTAGGTATAGCAAGAAAATGATCCTGCCTCTGTGTGTCTTCCCTGTTAGCTAATCACAGCAGCCACATTTTTATAACAAAACATTCAAAACTTTAGAAAATGACATAATTTCTTTGTAAACTGCATATGAATTGCCTGCGCTTTTACTTTGAAGTATCAATGTCTTTATTTTTAGACCTTCCATAATCCTGGAGTCGGGCTGCCTGTTGCTATGATAGTTCACATCTGTCCAGTAACCATGGGACAGTGTGATGCTGTCCCTATTGGTGAGAAGTTAGAATTTTTGTGACACACATCTTATTAATACAGCTAGTTTTTGTGACCTACAAACACTTGGAAATTCTCTTCTTCCCTCACTGTGCATCCTCAGTAAGTAGGTTTTCTTATAACTTTTCTCCACTGGGACAAACACTCCTGAAGCAATGCTTGCCATCTTGTTGTCTGACCACACTGGCACTCACCAGTTTTTGTTTGTTTTTATTTGAAAATTCATTGGCTTAGTGTGTGACGGTGTTTCTCCTAATGGTGACTGTCTTGTCATGCTGCAGGGAAGAATTAGTCAATAAAAACATACAAAGTGGTGTGAGCAGGTGCTCAGTCTATGGTGTTCCCAGTAATGCTGGCATCATTATCATTGGGGAGTAGATTTGAGGATACTATACCATAGGCCTTTTAGACAGAAGGGATCAGAATGAGAAAATTCCAAACACAGCCCTCATGAAGTCACAAACACGGTGTGCATACATAAGGGATTATTAACTGAAAAGTAAAGGGAAGTTAAACTTTCTTGCTTATCTTGCAATGAAAGTAGAGGCATCTGCCTCTTCCCCCAAACACTAATCCCATTTGTAGTACATAATTACACAACTTGGACAGAAAAACATGAAAATTGCAAGTGGTTCCTGTTCGCCTTCATAAGTTTAGTTCTACAATTGTAACAGAAATGGATTGTTAATATATGTACTTCAAATAATAGCATGAATAATGACCATACCGAGGAAATAATGTCCATGCACATTTTTATACCAATCAATTCCCAGTGCAAAACGCTTGGCAATTTGAAGGAAGGAGTTGCAGTTGTTAATTTTCTAGCAAGAAGATTAAATAGAAAGGAAGTGTTTAGACATATGTGAGCAGCCAGGCTCCCTGGCATTTGAAATCCCTAAACAGCTGTGAAGAGAGCACCTACTGTGAGGAATGCTACTGTCAGAGCTTGGGGATAAGAAGAGGAAGAATGGGCAAAGAAAGGCGTTGTAGATGTTTTCTTTGGGGTCTGTTTGACTTTTCTGTCAAAAACTTCTCCACTTAATATCAGAATTTCATTACAATGCTGTAACTAACATTTCTAAAGACCTATTTTACTATTAGAAATCCATATGTGATTATCTTAATCTTCACAAACTCTAAAATTAATATTCTGATTCCCATTTTCTAATTAAACAAACCGAGCTTAGGAGTTTTATATGATTTTTCCAAGCTAAATGATAGCACTAGAATTCAAATCTGTTTCCCTGACGCTGAAGCCCACATTTTTTTTTTTACTCAACTACCTTTCCCATCACATACAGAAGAGTCAAAGGAGATCTTTAAAGTTATAATGACAACACACTTCTTGTCGTACACCTTTGTAGCAAAGCAAAGAAACTCATTACTTTTATATTAGGTTGAACTGTATAAATTGCCCAGATTAGATCCTTTATTACTGCCAAAATGGCAGTGTCATATACTTCAACTTAATAAGTGCACTGGGAAGTACAGCCTTTCCTCCAACCTAACATGTGTTCTGCTCACTGTGTTCACCTCACTGTCATATGTTTCCTCCTTACCTGTCCAAAATTCTCCCAATTGTCTGTACTTAGTTCAAATATCATTCTCCCTTTAAGTCATTCCTCAGTTCCCTTAACAGGAAAACAATCCCAGTACCCTAAATAAGAAATATCCCTCCTTCCCCTTCTGATTCTTCATCTGAACTCTTCTTAGAGTATTTTTTCTCTTCTGAATGTGAATTATAAGCATTTTGGGTTAATGATTAATTCCAAAAATATTATAACATTGAGGGGCAAGAGTAGATGCTCACGATATTTTAATCATTCATGCTGTAACCACAGTATCCAGTTAGCACATAGATGATCTCACACCATGCATACAGCCTCATCACTTTTGTAGATTTGCAGTTATGGATTTATAAACTGGATAGCTAGCTCTGGAACCCTAAGTAAAGGGATATTGTCTTATACATCCTTCAAATGCCCAAATTTATCACAGAATCAGGCATAAAGTTGGTCTTCAGCGAATGTAAATTCATTGTGCCTCCCAGCCTAACTTCCATGCATACCCAATAAGTGGCATAAACATAGCTTTTGTTTGACTCCCAGATTACATATGTGTTGGCTCCATAATTAGCCTCTGTATCTTTAACAGCACCAGCTCATCCTCCAGTAAGAGATACTTGTATACAAATGTATAAATCATGCTTAGTGTATCTGAAAGTTTTTCAGGCATTAGTTTTCAGGAATATACCTGAATCTGTCCATTATTAATTGCTCCCATATTTCTCTGTGGATAAGAAACAAATACCTTAACTTGTGATTTCTTTTTTAGTAGAAGTATGAAATTGCCAGCACACTAAGATTACAGAAATGTAACATTTTTAAAATATGGAAATATAACAATACTCACTGTGTTCTACAAAATTAATAGATATTGTGTGCCCTAACTCACTTAACCTTTAAATAATCTTACACAAGCCATATTATTACCTCAAACTAATTAAGTTTTATGAGTAACTAAATTAATAAATAACATACAGTGATCAATTGGGAGATATTGAATTTATATCTTTTTCCTCTGACTTGAATGTATACTTATATATTTCTTGCTATTCTAGGAGATATACAACAAATTCAAAGAACAATGTTCACTATAAAAACTGTGCATATTTTGGTACCACTGTTTCCCCTTTCAATCCTATGTTCAAAATAACAACCAGTTATTGCATAATCAAGGAAACTTGTTAAGAAATTACTGCATTAACTGATGGGTAAACAGTTTTTTCATTCCAAGAAGATGCCATAATCACTGCGTTTCCTTATGATTGTCATCTACGATTATCACAAAAACAAATGGAGTTCAATATGTAATGTAGTCCTGTCTGAACCTCAATAATCAAAGGAGAACTCAGAATTTAATTCCTTTAGGTCAACAGAAAAAACGTAAGAGTTGTTGCTTGCAGACCAAGGTCTACCCAATGAGGCCATTCTGTGTCTCCAAGAGCAATGAAAATTCTTCACTATTGACAAACCTGCACATGGAATTAGGCTGCTGCACAGTGAATTACTGAAACTTTTACTTTCAATTCTGGGTTTTGCACATCATAGAGGCTTTCTTTTTTATATAAGTTCACTCAATTTGACTTAGCTTTTGATAAAGCTATTTATTGTCTATCATAGTAAAATAGTTTGTGTAGAGAAATTGCTAAGGATGTTAACTGAGGCAAAGAAAAAAATCCTAAATACTGAAAATGGTTAACATTTATATTTATAATATTATTTGTTTTCTTACTCATTATTTAGAATGTCTATGTATCCAACCCAAATGACAAGTATTAAAAACATAGGAATAGGTGTCTGTACTCTCTGAAGAAGGTTACCTTCTCTGCTTTTAGATTCCAAGCATGGTTTGTTATGAGGGCCATTAGGGTTGTTTATATAAAATAATAGAGCCTTTCAGGTTCTGTAATTGATGTAGAATCTTTATAATATGCTATAGTCATATTTAGCAATGAAAATAAAATATACTTTGGCATTAACAAGGAAGTTTTGTGTTGTGTCAATTTAGGTAAGCTGACACTATGTTTCCCAGAATTCTGTGCATGAATCTGGCTTAGCTTGGCCCTATTTTGCTTGTAACCTATTGGGGTCTACATTGTGTATAAGAGTTGGATGTTAGACTGAACCAGCAAGTATCTAATTTTTACCTTCACAAGATCCATACACACTACAGGATACTTTACACCTTACACACATGCTAGGAAGTTCACATGGGTATTGTGAAGCAACAGCAGGTCCCACAGAGTCTCCATTTTCTAAAACATTTACTCCATTGACTTCTCTGGCTCCTGAGTAAGGTGCATATCTTTTGCTCTTTGATGACTTCCTTTTACACTTTCTTTTGTAGAATGCTCTCAGCATTAACATCGTGCTTTGAAGTGGGTAAGACTTAATACTCTTAGACTAACCTTAACATTTCCATTTTCAGTCTCATCTAATGTTTCATGTGCATATTCTATAGGTATAGTAGTGGGAAATAAGTGTGGCGGTTCGTGCTTGTAATTCTATGACAAAAGAGGCTGAAGTTCAAGGCAAGCCTGGGGTACATAGCAAGTTCAAGGCCAATCTGAACTACATAGAAAGCCCTTTCTCAAAAGAAAAACTTGATAACTTCAATGTTTTGGAGAACTTGGAAAAAATGATGGCCTTAGAGCTTCAAATTCTCCTATATCAAGAATGTCAAATTTGAGGGTGGATATACTGTCAAATGGATAAATTTCATCTTGCTGACCTGATCTTTGGAATGAAATATTTTGGGGAAGAGGCAGGGCTGCCTCTACCTATGAAAACAGTAAATCAAAACCAACATTACATTTTAAATAGATTTAAGGAATTAGTGAGCCATCAGGAGTGCCTTGAAAGAGGCATGCCTGCTAATTCCTACCCTATACCTTTCAGTACACCTTTCTGGCTTATGCAGAACCAAACTGTCTTGCAGGATGACAATTGTTTATCATAAAATGTGGATATTTCACATTGTAGAATTTCAATTTGGAATCTTGTGGATATTCCAATTTCAACTCTTCTCTAAGTATAATTTCATCATTGAAGCAAATTAATGCATTCTTGTCACCATATTTGCAACTATAGATTTTTACATCCTCCCCTCATACTTTATTTCCCATCAACAGTTGTTAATAAAGCTTATCAGTAGCAATTTATTTTTAACTGGGTGGGTAAGATATATCTTTAATCATTCATCCTTAAGGGTATATAAACTCATTATCCCTACTTCATAATACATTATTTAGGGATGTCACTCATCTCTTAATTTCACAGGACATGACACTCTCCCAATTATTGATGATGTCACTCTGATTGCATTAGCAAACAGTCTGGAGTTACTACTACAGACAAATGCTTAACATATGTAAACCAGAGAGTGAGGGAGGAAAAACAAAATTCCAATGTCTGCTAACTAGGTAAAAGATTAATTGGCTCAGAGGTTTGAAGCATAGTAAAAAATAGCCTTTCTGAGGTAAAAGGAAAGAAAATATATTTCTACTCTTCTGCTATTAAAAAGGACACATGATGCCCAATGAATCTTTTTGGATTTGGGAGGCAAAATGCAACTTATAATGTCATGTGGCTTTGATTTAATGCTGCTTAACACAAAAACCTCTTATCTTTAATTGGGGATCAGAAGAGTAAAAAATTCTGAAAGAGGTTTAGGTTGTGCTACAAGTTACTTTCTACTTGGACAGATCTAACTTGCTTGTAATATTCTTAAAAGATGGGAACACAGAATGAAGCACTGGGCAGGCCACTTTCATAACACATATCCTTAATTTGGATAATTACTTTGGACAATCTTCTACAGATAACTTTTTAAAGTTTTGAGTTACTATCCCTTTCTTGGCATTGAAACTTCACATACCTTGAATACCTGACAACTGACCTCCAAGTTAGCATACAGTCCAGTTGCTCAGCATGTCCCATTTGCTCTAGCAGTTGGTAAGTTGGATAAACACATCGTTCCATCATCCAATACAAATCAGTGAAGAATACTCAGATTAATTATACATATTCTGAGGAAATATGTGATTTACATAAATGAGTTACATAAATGTTAACAGTTGGCATTTTTGCTGTATGAACTCCTGCGTGATGAACTTTACATATGGACTTATGGAGAGCTATGTATGGCCAGTGGGTGAGGAATAACAAGACATTGGCCAGGCTAACTGAATGTTCTGTAAAATATTATGCTGCCACTGGAAAGCATATGATCATGGCATCCTGCACCCTTACTATAGAAGAAGTTGCGGAAAGCCAGAAAAGACAGTGGTGAACAAAAATTCTCTTAATGGGTAGAAATTTAAGCAGTGTCCTCATTTTTCACTTAATGAAGGATGGGTGTGTTTGTGTGTTTGTGTACACGTGTACAAGCACATTGAATGATGAACAATGGCAAGTGGTTTGACTGGATAGTCAAGAAATAGAAGGGACATGATTAGATAGTTGTTTCAATGAAATATGCAAACTTTTCTGAATAAACATAAAGTATGAGGATACCTGTTCCCATGTGACTGTTCAAAGAGTGGTATCACAGGGAAGATCTTAGTAATCATCTGAGTAGCAGAGTTGAAAAATTAATCATCTTTTCATCCAGCCTCTCCAGTATTTTCCTTCATAAGTTCATGACAAAAATGGGTCATGGCAGTAAATAGAAAGGATTTTTTTAGTCTCTGCGAAATGGACTTCATTCAGTACTGATGATCTGGTTATAGCTACGGCTATCTTCACAAATAGCCAATGGCAGGAATCAACACTGAGTAGACTTCCTCAAATGTCATCAGTTACCTAGCAGCAGGAGCAGAGTGAAAGAAAATGCTTTATTTTCATTGGAAGACAGGTCAGAAGTACTTTCCTTTCTTGCCTACTGAGTTTCTGTTAAACGCAACATCTGGTGACCTACAGAATGACTATTCATTACCATGATATTCCATACACAAGTGTCTTGGCTATCAAACTCACTTTTCAGAGATCAAAAGGTGGCACTAAGCTCATTCCTATTTTTCACCATCATCTTGAATGATTTTGCGGGACAGATGCTGAACAAACCATCTCATTATAGACCTAGGTGGCAACTCAGGTACTCGTCTTCAGGATGTGATATATCCTTTATCATGGGATATTATTTATTATTTACCAATAATTCATAAACTGTACAGAATAGTGGTAACGCAATTAGAATTTGTGATCTTAGATGTCCCAGAAATGCAGACATTAATTTTTGTTTTAAAAAGACCAGTGCAGTATGCTCTGACTTTCAAAAAACCAAGTAAGAGCTTTATTCTAAACTGTGGAATATGGATAATCAGCTAAATTTCTCTGTTTCTAAAATAAGTAACACTCATATGTAAATTTTAAAAAATAACACAGATAAGTATAGATGTCTATATTACATAGGATTCTTTTTTAGTTACACTTGAGCAAAGGAATACTTTTATGAAAGAAAGGCCTCTAGTGTTTAATTATAAAAGGAAAAATTACTTTGATGAATATTCAAGTATTTTAGACAATGTATTACTTGAAGAAAAACACCCATTCCATGTGTTAATCAGTGCTATCACAAATGTAACTGTGATGAAAATGCTCCACAACTTCAATTCCCATTATGTTATTTCAAATGATTCGTAGGGATTTAAAAAATTAATAGCCAGAGACTCCGTAATATTGCTTATCAGTCCATAAAGGGACATTGTATCACATCAACCAACATTATCACATGTTATGTGCCATTACTTTATTTACACATGAGTGAACCCACAGGACTACCTACTATTGCTCACATTTTGTGGTAAGAAACTTGAGGATGTTGTTCATGAAGGCAAAGGGAGAGCAGGAAGTGTGGAGGATGGTAGGATGGCCCTTAAGATTGCAGCTCTGATGCCAAGCTCAGAATATTTCTCCATTTTCAGCTATCTATCAGTGCTAGGGCCTGAGCACTGCTGTTATTATCCAAGTATATTTCAAAGGTTTGCACTTTTGCTGGCTCCATTTGTTCAGCTACTTAGACATAACACCTGTTAAATGTGACATTTTCTAAATACTTCTGTCAATGCCTATCACAAATTCTTGTAGGAAAAAAATAACTCTCTTGAGAAATCTGAAGAATAATCTCTGAATGGTATAAGTATCAACTCTAGGTCCCCAAACCTGCTTCCCCTGACACTTCTACAGTCTCCAGTAACCACACTAAAAACTGTGGATTCTCTCATGAATTAGTTGAGGCCAATGGGTAAAGGCACTGGATTCCTTCAAGTCTGTTTTATGATCTATGGAATAAATAAAAAAAAATTCAATCTCTTGCAATTTATCTACAAGAACTGCATGACAAAATACAGTAATGTTAAGTCCTCCTTCTGAAATACTGCTTGCACACCGGTAAACTCAGCAGACTGTAGACCACAGGACCGCATGTTTCATGGCAGCCTAGGCAACTAAGCAATTTAGTGAGATCCTGTTTTAAAATAAAACATTTAACACAAGAGGTTTGGGTGGGGACGTAGTTCAGGCAGAATGCCCGAGTTTTGTCCCCAATATTATAAAAAGAAAATAAAAGAAAAACTGTCATGAGTACTCAGCGAACAATAGCTATAATTACTTCATAAGAAATCCAAATTTAGAAAGTAAACACAGCTATGATTTGCCACATTTTGAATAAAAAACAGTAATTATACATCAACTTTTTTTTACTGCAAACAAAATAAGAAAAGTGACAAGGAGCTGTCAGAAACTGTGCAGATAAGGTTCACAAATTCTTTAGAGTAATTGCCTCTATATTCCAGCTTGAAAACAAAGGTAATCTGTTTTCCAAATGTTTGGCTGCTTTTTTCCCAGCCCCCATTTAAACAATGCCTTATTTACTTGTTTTCTAATGAATCTCTGCTGCGTTTTACTTCAAGTTGTCTCATCTGGAACAAAACACATGTACTGCAGACCCTCATTAAGGCTAACTTAAGTACCTCTTGGGATATATCGGTTTAATCCCACCTGCCAGGAATCAAGAGAAATGACCCTACAATGGCAGGCTGACCTCGGCCTCGGCTGCCTTGCAGAAATGGGACAGTGTGCCCTCATCAAGTGGGAGCCCCGAGTGAGTCTGGAGGAAAATGAAAAATGACAGACTCTCACATGAGAAATGCTGCCTCTTAATAGCAAAGGGACATTGAAAAGGCTTAGGAAAACCACAGAAAATGCATTTGGCAGGAAATGGAAAAAGAGGGTTCTCTGACAGCAAGAAAACACGTAACTTCTGTTATTCTAATTTTAGCCCTCCTCACAGTTCTAAAATTAAATTGGACTTGAAGGGCGTTCGTGTAATTTTGATTGATTTATGCCCTGTATTAAAGGCAACATGAGTTACGATGGTTAATTCATGTATCTTTTCTGACCCTTGGTTAAAGCCTAAGAAATTACATTTTGAGCCATTGTACAGGCACACTCTGAGTCTTTTCTTTCTCTGACCTGTAGGAAGTGTTTATCAGATTGCAGACTCCTCAGAACCAGCCCTGAGACTCCGACGGGAATTTCCCTGTCTGTGTCAATCAGCTCCCCTCACAACCTCAGGAGCCGTCTTCCATGCTTACCTTTCCTTGACTGCTCTGCCTGATGGCTCTGGTCCAGCAATCTTGCAAAAGGGGCTCACACCTGGTGAGGTTCTGGGATGCATATCTTCACGCATCAACCTCTTTACTGTTTTCTCCTTCCACCGTTGTTTTTGTTCTCATCCCTAAAATCACAGAAATTCCTAGACGCAAGATAATAAAGTTCTTCCCTCTTCTTAAGGAGTGATTTTGTGGTTAATGGAGAAAGAAGGAATGTTGCATCTCATAGCTCTGAATTTCCCTACAACTTCCCTTACTTCACACTGTCTGTTCTTAGATATACCGTTTTCTCAATCTCTGCTCTTGTCTGGATTTTTGTCATAAAACGATATTATATCACACTCAGAAATCTTTGGGCATTAACTGATAAAATGAAGTAACTACCATGCCTGGTATAGATGACTGCCTCTTAAAAATTTCCTTGATGTGTTTCACCTTATATTGTATTTAATTTTGTGGTATGAAAGTCGCAGTCAGATATCTTCCAATTTTACAACCAATTATAACCTAATAAAGGACAGCGGATAAATTAGTATTTTCTGTACAGTTAGCTGTCCCACTGAGTGTCAATAGACTTACAGCTTGCTGCTCCACCAAAGGCTCAGGGTCTACTTTGATATTTATACCTTTTCATGGTGAATTTTTAAAAAGGCCATTGAAAGCTCTTAGAACAACACACAATTTTTAATATTAGACAAATTCCTAGGTTATTATGTGCTCCTTCATGCTTAGAATAGAGCTCAATTCATGCTTAGAATACCCTCGCCGATATCTAAAAAAAAGCCTTCATTAACTGGTTTTCGCAGACCTCCTCCTGCTCCTCTTTAGCCAGTGTCTACCACTCTGAGAAACTTTTATCCAGGAAAGTGATTTAGTTATTTGTATTTGTACTTGTTCCTTCTCATCTAGAGGACCCTCCCCACCTTCTTTAAAGGCTGCCTATATCTCAGGAATCACATGAAAAATACCGTCTCTGGGAAGCTTTTCTTATTGGCATAGGCACTAAGGCCTTTCTTATTTATTCTCAAAGTCTGGCCTCATGCCAGCCTAGAACTGCATTTACCGAAAAGCCATAAGTGAAGTGTTTCTTAAATTATGTAGAAGTTATAATTATTTCAAAATGTCATGAATTGAATCTTTTAGTCCACTAGCAACTTATTAAGACAGAAGATGGCTTTCTAGATTAGCATCAGACATGCTACACTGCAGGCAGACAGTAGTTGTGTACTGAACCAAATATGCAGGTAGTGACAGAGAAATTTATATTCTTTTCATGTACTTCCATGAATACTTGGCACGCTTTTCATTTAGATTCTTTGTACTCTTTTCCTGTATTGCTACATGAGTAAAACGTACTGAAAAACATACCTTAATACTGTTATAAAATATGATATAGGAAATGAAGTATGAACTATGAAAATACTCTATCTCCCAACCTGTTAAATGTCTGATATATTGAGTTTGTATTCTATAAAATCAAAGGATAAATTTTAGGAAAATCAGAGGTTAAGAGTAGGAAATATTTATTGAGGGGGAGAGATATAGCTCCTGAGAAGCAAGAGAGGGCCAAAATGGGTTGTTAAGGACCCCACTTTTTAGGGAGATTTTACAGAGCAGCACCCATATGGGTACAATGTGCATTACAGCTATGATGAACTACTAAGGGTAGAGGTATTGCTGCTTAGGTAATAGTGATCTAATGGGGAAATGAGTGAGTGGAAAGAACAAAGACTTGCCCTAGGAAGTGATAAATCTGTAGGTGTTGGTCACCCACTGGAGTGACTGATGTCTATCTGGACTTCATTAGGCCTGCTGTTTGTCCTTTGAAGAAGTACATAGGCTTGGTTATCTCCACTTTCCTTTGAGGCCTGGTCTCCAACAGATGTATTTCTGCCCACAGCCGAGATATGTTCCACCTCTGTCCTGGCTCTCTCAGGAGCACAGCCCCATCTGAATGCCTGTAATATTTTTTGCCTGGCTTAGTTGTCTATAACAATACCTTAGAAAAATGCAGGTAGCAGATGTTCAAAACTGATTCCTAGGGAGAACTTCGGTCTTCAGAGGATTTCAGCTTATTAATTGGGGCTTGAGCAACATGCCAAGCATCTGTTAAATGCCCCCAATCACAGTGCGGCAAGGGATATAGCGTGGTGAAACACATTATGCGCTATCATATTATGCACTTTCAGAATGCTGTGCAGTGCAATAGATGCTTTGAAACGTGACAACAAAGCATGCCTATTCAATATAATCAGCTTGATAAGTAAGATGTGGGGTATTCATTTTAATTCCATTGATTGAAACATTCACTTATTTGTTGCAAAGTGAATTTTTCAAGGTTGGAATTCAGTCTTGTCCTCACCACTGTAGGAAAGCACAATTATCTCCTCTCATTTTTCCATTTTGTTTCAATGATTCTCTGGATTATCTTATCAAGTTGAGATAAGGTTAATATATGTTAGTATCTCCGTGTTTTGTAGACTCCTCTCAAGGCATGGTGCCCATATGCTCCAGACTTTGCTTGGTGGTCTATGGTGACTACTAACATGTAATTTGCCAAGCAGTGAGGGGAAAGTGTGGATTGTGCCAACCTGGGAACCCTGAGCATCTCAGGTTACTCACAGGGTCTCTGGGCCTCCCTGATGCACAGCATCATAGAGAAGGTAGAAACTTGAAGCAAATTTGAATCTGTGGCAGTTTTGGGAGTCTGAGACTCAGAAAGTAACCCTAGGTCTGGCTGGCAAAAAGCAGGACACTTTTTATTTTATTTTAAAGAGAGTAGTAAATAGCTCAGCAGCACAAGTGCCTGCCAGGACACTTTTAATCTGCATGCATCCAAGATCTCAAACAGCGGTGTCTGTGATAAAGTGAGCACCTCTTTAACATGTCTGGACTGTGATAGTACTACAGAGTTTTCTGTGGAAAATGTCTTGATTTTTCTCTTATGCTTTAATAAGTGAGGTTAGATTTCCAGGCAGTCCTAGAATGTGCAAATGAATCCTGGCATAGTGGATATGGGAGAAAAATAAGTCATTTCCTGCCACTTGGGTATCTTGGTACATATTCATGTGGATGCACATTTATGGAACAAAGCTGCCTTGATCACCAAAATATTCTGGGTATATTTTCAAGGCATAAGTGGTTAGGTAATGATCAAGTTATTAAAAGATCCAAGATACTGTAAGACAGAAAAGGTAATTGTCAAACATAATAGTATACAATAATTGAAATTACAGTAAGCATAAGCAACAAATTTAGAAGGATTATAAAAGAGTGACTGCTGATTTGATCTTTCAGGACTAGGTAAGGCTTTTGGGGAAAAAGATAGAAGCAAAGGGGAGATCTAAGAGACAGTGAGAGGTAGGATATTGTCAGTAAAATTAGAGGCTTCTGGGCCAGAATGATCAAGCAATGTGCACATGTAGAAAACGCCAGATTTGTAATCCAAAGTCTATGCAAATTCCACAAATGTACACTACCAGGCAGAGGCCTTACTCTAATAAAAACAAGACTGGATTAATCAAATAAAATACAAAGAAAAGCAGGAAAATCAACTTTCAGCTAAGACCATCTTAAAACTCTGTGTTGAGTCCCCTTTCAAGGCCTAATCTCCAGAAACAGATGAATAGACCAGATGTGCACAGCTAGTCAGCTACCTTGCTGGTTCAATAATTGTCATTACAGTGATTACAATCTAATGTTGGTAAGATCTGAGACTCAGACAGCCTCCCTTTCCACCTTTAATTCCTCCACATGGAATAGAGCTACAATTGAATCTCCAAACTACAGAGGAAAGGCTACTTCCTCCTTAGATAAACCCCTGCAGAAACCATTGAATAAAAGATGCTAGAATGCAAAAAGTAGTGTCAGCATGTCCCTAGGCTAACCGGATCTATTATAAAAAGCACACAGAGACTCCATACACAAGAGGCTGGTACATGCTGGGCAGTGCTAGCAGAGGCAAGAGCAGCAGCTGTAAACAGCTGTGGCACAGGCACCGTGAATTTGCATGTGATGTGATTTTATTAGATACATGGCCCTATTTGATTAATCACAGCAACTAGTGGGAAACACTATTTGCATACGGCGTATATATTCTGCACCAACCTCCGTTTGTATGTGAGACACATCTAACAAAAAGCAGTTAGGAAATGGGCATCAGGCACATAAAAGGTTTATGCTGTTTTTACTAACAAAATTGCTGTTTACAAATACCACACAGCAGGTTCTCTGTTTTATGGACAGAAATAATTCACTCCTAAGCTATAAAGGTCTGGGAGAAATGGCTTTGCTTATCTCCATCTCATTTTAAATTATGAGAAGCCACTGCTACCATCCCTTAAATTTGTGTTTTTCCGGGCCATGTGCTGAATATTCACGCACACACTAGGCAAATGATGGATACAGCTGGGGAGCCTGCTGGCCACAGTCCATTTACAGCACGTTAGCTAAATGTCATTATTCTCTGCAAAGTGCAGGCAAATAGACGCTCTCATAGGATGAGAAGGTATACTCTTCATGGTGCTGAAAGGAGTAGGCTTCAGGCCATTTCAAAGGGACAAATGGAAAAGACTGTAGGCAAATCAAAAGTAATTCCCATTGTAAAACACTTTGGAACAATCTTCTCAGACATATTTTACATTTTTTTCAAAAAGATTTTAAGGTGTAAATTTTGGGGGAAATTAAGTGTTTTTTTATTTTATTTTCTTTTACCTGAGAAAACTAACAACCGCATTTGTAAAGTAGAACTAACTTTTAAATTTATTCCTGGCATCATCCACTTAGTAGAAGATGGTGTTTCTTTCCACACTCTCTGATTGTTAAAAGCAGTTATAATGCATTGGGTAAAATCCTCATGCCTTGAAATGACAATTAGGGGTACACTTTGATTTTCTATTTACAATCACATACTTCTGACCACCAGAAAATGTGATTACAACAAAAGTAAAAGTGAGCAAAGTACAAACAGATATACAAGGAATAGAAAAAAAAAAACTTTGCAAGTTTAATCATTTTCAGAAGTAACTAATGAGCAAATAACATATTGTTCACAATAACAAATAAAATCTATAAAGATTTGAACAATTACATAAACATATAAAAATATATTATAAAATTATAATTTAGCTGGAAGAAAAAAAAATTAGAAAAGGTGAATGCTAGCATTTAAAAATGGAATAATCCTAAGCTAGACTGTATTGTTATATGTTGATCATTAAACTAGTAAAACTGAACATGTAAACAGTTTCACATTATATCTATTTGTGTTGTTTTAAAGGTTTTGTTCCTTTAGCATGCATTTTCTTTTTTAAATCAAAGTTTAGCTAGTTGGAGAACCTTTGGCAAATATGTAAATTTGTATGGTATAACTTAAAATATATATATATATATATATTTATCCATTTCTAGGGATATGTTCATAATATGTTATCAAATCATAAAAAGTCATAAAACAATACATATGTAATTCCAATTGTATTAAAATTTTTCTGGTTTTGGTCTTTTTGAGACAGAGTCATGCTATGCACTTCAGGCTAGCCTTGAGCTCACTTTGTATCCCAGGTTGGTCTCAAACTCACAACAATCTTCCTGCCTCAGCCTCCCAAGTGCTGGGATTACAGGTGTGCACCACCATGCCTGACATGTATTAAAATTGAGATTCAGTTTTCACCTGTCTCTTTTTGAAACTGTGCTCAAGTGGAATAATGCATACTCTTAAAAATACACAATGTAGATTCCCAGTTCTAGGTATTGCATATGGAGATCAAGGATGGGAGTTTGAAAGTTGTTTTATAGACTTAATCACTGTGATTCAGTTGGACAGCAGATTTGAGATACAGTGTTCTAACACCTACAATTGGCATTTCTGCATGAAGAACATTGAACACTTCAGCAATCTTCACTGTGCAGTATCTTTGCCTCTCATTCCTGGTAAGATTTGAAACCAATCTATATCTCCCCTCTGGTATCACATTGATAATTGTCTTAAAGTCTTTTTATATATATATATATATATATAGAGAGATATATTAAGAATAAAATAGAGGTTATAAGCAGCCCTTATAACAAAACATAGTTATTTTTCTGACATTAAGCACTCCACTAAATATAATTTCAAATGCTGTACCTTCTTCTATTTGAATGTTTTATAATATATTGGATAAGTTTCTTATGTTTGATCATTTAGATAGAATCATGTGTTCTTTTGTAATGACTCCACAAACTTTCCAACTCATAGCTGAAATGCCCACAATCATTTACTTATACCAATATTCAAAAGTAAGAGTCAAACTATCTATATCAATATATTTTTGATCAATTAATAATATCCATAGAAATTATAGCATTGGAATCTCCCCTGGTATGAATTCTCATTTTCCTACATTCTTTAACTGCAGTCTAATGATCCAATTTAAAGCAGTGCCTATCTTTTATGAGAATTGAGAATTTATTAGTTTTATATTAATTTGAGAACCAATAGTGCTATTTTTCATACAAATGTTTTATATGTGAATTTTCTATTCATCTTTGTTGCCATTTTGAGGGAGTAGTATAACATATATCTCAATAATTCAGCAATATATCAGCCCAATCAGGATGAATTAAATATTTATTTCAAACACACCAAAAACTACCATTTATTGAGTACTCTCAGGATGCCAAGAAATTTACCACAATTTTAACTCATAGCCCTGCTGTGAGAATAATGTTGTAACATTTTACCCACTAAGTATGTGAAATTAACAAATTGAAATTATACCAATTTCGTACAGCTGGAATATTGTGGATCAAGACTTCAAAGCCCCCTTTTATAATTTTCTAAAGCCTTTAGTTGTTGCATGATTATCTTTATTGGTTCAATTACCATTTCACATTTCTCCAGGAGAATGCTAATTTTTGAAAAGCAAGAGGAACAAGAAAAGAGCCCAGTAAAATGCCTGAAACCACAATGAATGTCTACTTGTTTCTTTTCACTTACCCTGTAGACTTCACTATTTGAATATAAAGAAGAAGCTGTAATATTTGTCTGCATTCAAAACAATGCAGCACCTCATTCTTCTGTGAATAAAGTCTTCCCTTTCAAGGCAAGAGTATCCTGCTGGTAATTCACCTCAAGAAATTTACAAGTACCCTACTTAGTGTCATGTATTGGATGAGACTTTTAAAACTCAAAAGCAAATCTGACTCATTGATGCCATCAATTTCTTTCAGTCTTATGAGAGGAAAGCAGGGAATTATGAAGGAATAAATGTAATACCAGATTACCGCAGGAAAGACCAAACTATCTGTATCTTGGATGAGAGGCCTTGCAGTATAGAGAAAGAAATGATTCCTAGAGGAAATGGCCCTGCAGTTCTGCGGCAGTCACAGTCTAGTCCCCTCACATGGCACCGACATCTCCAATGATCTATCTGGATAAGGAAAAGGGAAAAGGGTGTGTTAATTCTCTCACTTATTTAGGTGAACTGAAAGCACTCTTGGTTCTTTTAGTGTCTCTGCTTCTCCAGCAATGCTGAGTGTTTATCTTTTGTGATAAATGATAAAATGTCCTACTTTGCCTTGCACATGTAAGTATTTTGAAAGCTCCTCTTACATGACTCAAGAGGATGTTTCTTCACATGACAGTGTTACTACCAGCCATCTAACCTGCAACCTCTTGCTTCTAAAGGCTCAACTGTGAGATCATGCCACTGTTCAGTGTCTTTTATCACCAGGAGATACTCCCGGATCCTTTGCCCTTGTCCAGTACAGTGTTGGGAGTTCAGCATGCTGCATGGATGCTTTTACTCTCTCTACTGCATTACTCCAATTTCATATGCCAAGAGCCCCCCTGCTCCACACATGTGTCCACCTCAGGTGAGCATGACCATGCACTGAGCATGCACCAACTCAGGGATAAGCTCACTATGGACATTTTCAACTCATGGTTGATTTTTGTGGTCATCTACTTAGATTTAGTAGAAAAAGTAGGTGTATTGCTATTGTCTGTGGTTTATTAAAAGTTTATTGACCATATAAACATATTGACCAATAAACTAAAAATAGTTTATTGACCACTTTTGTACACATGAATCTGGTAATCAGAATGACTGATCTGAAAACAACAATATGCAGTATAAGAACCATTATTGAACTCCTACCATCTTGCATGGTGAAGCTTTGCATCATTTTGAATGTTGTTTGTTTT
The DNA here is from genome assembly GCF_000276665.1 of Chinchilla lanigera. NCBI lineage: Eukaryota > Metazoa > Chordata > Mammalia > Rodentia > Chinchillidae > Chinchilla > Chinchilla lanigera. The sequence continues at coordinate 11,007,896 of NW_004955414.1, read as the reverse complement.
TATTGTTACTGTCTTTGATTGTCTGATCAATCTTACATTCTTATGTCTGGTGGACTGAGCAACTTCGTAGAAGATAACAGTATGTGATGTAGCAACAATTGTTAATTCCTATTGTTTTGTTTTGAGGTCATGTATCATTTTTGTTGTTTTTGTGTTGTTTTGATTTTGTGTTCATTGTTGTTTTGTAGGGCTTTTTAATTTTTTAAATAAAAAAAAACTTTCCCCCTTATTTCAACTCCTTTCCTAGTCCTCTTCTCATAAGAAAAGGAAGTGGTAATATCTGGTATTACAATTTGCTATCTACTTGCCTCTATCAGCAAGCTGGAGTTAGAGGGTAGCTTCAGTTACAGGTGATTCCTTTACTTTAGTCTCAGCACTGGGCTTGAGAAAACTAAGAAATTCTCCTGTACACCTGCTAACACAAAGATCGATTCAGCAAAAATTACAATACTGAAGAACAATTAGAATACTAAACAGAAGATGATAAGGCTGAGTTAGGATAGTAGATGTTAGCATGAAGTGTATAAGAGAAATTTGAGTGACACTTATGAGATTAAACATGCAGGGCCATGTGTATAACTAACATACTGTATAAAAGGAGGACAGAAAAATAAAAGGCTAAAAAGATCTCTAGTCTTTTAACTTGAGTATATCTGTGTATCACCAAGTGAGAAGGTATATAAAGAGGGACAAGCGCTGGAGAGTAAAGATTATAAGCAAATATTGAGGGGAACTGTAGTTTGATATGTCTCTGGTATAGCCTGAAGAAAATATCAGATAATTTTGTCTGAAATAACAGGAGAATAATCAAAGTTGGAGCCTTATTGGCAAAGGTATGTATACCTTTCATGCAAAGGACCACAGGGAATGATAAAGAACATTTGTTTTCTACTAACAAAAAACAAAACATTTGTTGATTCTTGATTGTTTAATGACAAGAAAACATAATTCCATACAATAAAGAGTTAAACACAAAATAAAATTGTTTTTCAAGATTTGAATTCAAGCTGATGTGACTAGTATTTTGAAGATAGCTCTAGTGCTTCTGGCAATGGTAGAGAATTAGCCAATAAACAAAATTCTATGAAGGCAGCTCTATTTTCAGAAATCTTTCCCTGGCCTTTTGTTAGAACAAAAAAGCACACAGAACAGTATGAAAAACATGACTCTTGACTTTATGCAAATAAAAACTTCTTAGGCTCTGGATTTTGCAAAGTTACAAAGGAAAATATCTCTAATATGAAAACTAGAAAATGCTATTTACTTGCTCTACTTGGTCATTGAAATGCATCTTTGTCATATCAAATGAGACAATGACACAGTAAAGTCATGGTCTTGTCCTAGTAAATGATTATAGGCAGGAAATTTCATTAAAAAATGAGCATCTCATTGTCATCCATGTACTAACCTCTAGGGCAAAAAAAACATAACAAGGCTTGTAATATGTCAGGCATGTTTTAGTGGTTCAAAAAAGTGGTATTATTATACAAATATTTTGAGCACCTTTAAACCCCCAATCAATATATTATTACTCTGTCACCTTCCATCACTGGGAGTACACAGAAAATAAATTGATTTGATTGCTCAGTTAATCACTATAAAATATTGAACTGAAATACTATGTGATTCCTCTTGCTAATTTAGATGCTACTTTGTATGCATGCATTCCAATGGAGAGTGTGTGTGTGTGTGTGTGTGTGTGTGTGTGTGTGTGTGTGTGTGTGTAAAGGACCTATCAATAAATATTTGCAGGTATATTGACCACTTTCTCTTTCCTCTTGCTGCTTGAATTCTCTGAATATCTACCAACAAGGATGTGACTGAATAAACAAAGGACAAAAAAATAAATAAGACACAGATGATTCCCAAACAAACAAACAAAAAATAAAATTAAAAAGTAGCTCTGGACACCAGAATGTACTCAGAAAGAAGTGCTCAATATGGGCTCATGGAAGTGGTAGTCTGTTATGAAGCCTGCGGGATATCTTGATGTGTGGGGATAATCCACATAGGCAGAAGATAGTGAAAAGAATTTCAAGCACAAGGAAGAGGATGAATTCATATTGATGAATCAGAGTGATTTTTTGTGTGAACTTATTTGCTCATTAAGAAAAATAATTATACCAAGAAAACTATTCTGTTATATATTGTTGCTTGTAAATTTTTTAGAGATGTCTTCTCTTTTTTATTTTAAAGATAAAAGAATGAACACATTAACATACATGCAGACACAAACAAAAAAACAAGAAAAAATAAAAGCAATACAGAATTTCAGACAAGGTGATAGGAAATTAATAACGGTTGTTGTGTTATATATTGTTATCTAAAAATTGGTTAATCACTCAAACAAATATAGATGTGTAAGATTGATCAAGCAATTAAAAATCAACCGTTCCTTTCCAAAAGGCAGTAGAAATCAGTAGTATAATTATGTTAGCTATTTGTGTAAACCTATATACATATTATTCCCTCCTTTCTTTTTTCTTTTCCCTCATCCCAGTTGTTCTTTCCTTTTCAGAAGTTTCTTCCACTTTCACAATACCTATTGTACCTTTTGGATTTTATTTATACTTTCAGATTCTTATGATAATGACACACTAAAAAATTTACACATATAACTTATTTCACTTATGAGTATGGTCTCTAGGTGCATCCAATTACCTATAAAAGCCTTGAGTGTATCTGTCTTTATAGCTGAGTAATATTTCATTATATAAAATTACCACAGCTTTTTTATCCATTCCTCAGTTGATGGGCATTTGAGTTGTTTCCACAATTTAGCTGTGCAGATTGTGCTGCTATAAACATGGGTGTACACATATGTCGTGGTATGGTGATTTAGTTCTCCTAGAAAAATACTCAAAAGGCAAATAGCTGGGTTGATGGGACCTCTAATCCTAGTTCAGTGAGGAATCTAAAGACTGATCTCCACGGTGCTTCTACCAGTCTACACTACCACCAACAGTGGAGAAGGGTTTCCTTTTCCGCACAGCCTCTCCAGCATTTCTTATTGCTTGATTTCTTGATGAAAGCCACTCATTCTGAGGTGAGATGGAATCTCAGTGTCATTTTAACTTGAATTTTTTGAACGACCCAATGATGTTGAATATTTTTTCATGTATTTATCTGCCATTTATATTTCTTTATCTGAGAAGTGTGTATTCATCTCAGATGCTCATTTCTGGATTGGGTCTTTGAAGTTGAGGGGGCTGATATTATTTAATTCTTTATGTGTTCTAGACAGAAGTCCTTTGTCTGAGGGTGAGTTGACTAAATTTTTTCCCAATTTGTGGGTTGTAATTTTACTCTGCTGATGAGCTCTATAGCTGTGCAAAAACTTTTCAAAAGGATGAAATCCCAGTGGTTGATTATTTGAAGTATTTTCTGTGCAGTTTTGTTTTTATTAATTTTCTGCCTAAGCTGATGTCTTCAAGATTTTTATCTATTTTCTCTTCCTGTAAATTTAGTGATTCTGCTTTGATATTTAGATATTTAAACCATTTTCACTTGAGTTTAGTGCATGGTGATACACATAGGTCTAGTTGCAGTCTTCAGCATGTGGCTAGCCAGTTTTTACAGCACCATTTATTAAAGGAGCTATCATTTTTCAGTGATTTTGTTTGGCCCCTTTGTCAGACATCACGTGGCTGAGTGTATTTGTGGTTGTGATTGCATTTTCCAGTCTCTTTCATTGATCCTCAAGTCTGTTTTTTCCCAGTACCATATTCATTTTATTATAGTAGCTTTGTAGTATGATTTCAACTCTGGGATTGTGATGCCATTTGACTTGTCTTTGTTGCCTAGGATTGCTCTTGTTATTTTGGGTCTTTTCTAATGCCAGATGAATTTTAGGAATGTTTTCTCTAGATCTATGAGGTGTACTGATGGTATTTTAAATGGGATTGAATTGAATTTGTAGAACTATTTTGCAAGTATGGCCATTTCCTGAATGTTGGTTCTTCCTATCCATGAGTTAGGACTATCTTTCCATTTCCTGAAATCCTCTTTGATCTCCTTTTTCAGATTACTGTAGTTGTCACTGTATGTCACTTTTACTTCTTTTGTTAGATTGATTCCTAAATATTTCAAATTTTTGGATGCCATTGTGCAAGGTATAGTTTCCTTAATTTCTCTCTCAGTGGGTTTGTTGTTTGTATATAGGAATGCTATTGATATTTGAATGTTAACTTTGTATCCAGCTATGCCTCTGAATTTGCTGACTAACTCTAGGAGTCTTCTGGTGGAGTTTTGTGGTCTTCCATGTACAGTATCATTACATCTGTGAATAATGATAATTTCACTCCTTCCTTTTCTATCCTTATTCCTTTTATATTTCTGTCTTATCTAATTGCTCTGGCTATTGTTTCCAGAACTGTGATAAATAAGAGTGGTGCCAGTAGACATCTTTATCCTGTTTCTTTGTCCATTTAGTATGATGTTGACTGTTGGTTTGTCATAGATGGCTTTGATCAGAGTGAGGTAAAAGCTATCTATTCTTATTTTCTGTATGATTTTTATCATGAATAAGTGTTGGACCTTGTTGAAAGCTTTTTTAGCGTCTGTTGACATGACCACGTGGTTTTTGTCTTTGGCTCTATTGATAACGTGTATTATGTTAATTGATTTGTGTGTATTGCCCCATCCCTGAATCCATGCTATGAATCACACTTGTTCATGATGTATAGTCTTCTTGATAATTCACTAAATTCTGTTTGCTAGTATTTTCTTGAGTATCTTTGCATCAGTATTCATTAGGGAAATTGGCCTGTAGTTCTCCTTTTTGGTTGGCTATTTCTTTGGTTATGATAACACTATAATACATGCCTCCAGAAATGAGTTAGGGAGAATTACTTCCTTTGCAATTTCACTGCAGAGTTTGGGGAGGGCTGGCATTAAATTTTCTCTGAATTTCTTGTAGAATTCAGCTGTGAATCCATCAGGACCTGGGCTTTTCTTTGTTAGTAGGTTTTTAACCACATTTTCAATTTCATTAATTGATATTGGATTATTCAGGATTTTTATATCTTCTTGATTCAATTGTGGTAATTCATACATTTCTAGGAATTTGTCCATTTATTCCTTGTTTTGCATCCTATGGGAGTAAAGATTTTCAAAGCAGGTACTGATGATCTTCTGAATTCCTACAGGATCTGTAGTGATTTCACCCTTTTCATACCTTATTGCATGAATTTGAGTTTTTATTCTTTCCTTTTTTTTGATAAGGTTAGTGTTATGGTTGATACATTGTGTCAACTTGGGGAGTCTAGAGGTTTGGCTAAGTAACTTAGCAGGAAGCCAGAGTGCTTACTTTGTATACATCCTGAGCCTGTGGAAGAGGAGGGCATGGAGATTATGTGAGAGCTACATGCCCCTTAGGTGGGGGTAGTCTGTTTACAAAGTAAGGCAGGGAAAAAGAAGGTGCTTGCCACCATTCCTCGAGTTTTGCTCTGGCTGTTTGCTGTTCGGCTGCCATTCCCCCCTTTGCTCTTGTTGCTTTGCTACCTTCTGCCTCCGAGCCAGCCAAGTATGGACTAAAACCTCCACAAACTGTAAGCTAAATAAACCTTTCCTTCCTTCATTTTGGGCGTTGGGTATTTTGTCTCAGCAATGAGAGAAAAGTAACCAAGACAGTTAGCTAGGGGGTTATCAATTTTATTTATTCTTTCAAAGAACCAACTCTTTGATTCATTGATTCTTTGTAGTGTTCTCTTCATCTCAATTGCATTAATTTCTGCCCTGTACTTCAAAATTTCCTCCCTTCTTTGGGCTTTGGGCTTGACTTGCTCTTCTTCTTCTAAAAGCTAGAGGTGCAGCATTAGTCTATTTATTTGTTCTCATTCTGTTTTCCTGACACGTGAGTTACTGCTATAAACCTCCCTGTGAGGACTGCTTTCTTTGCATCCCACAGATTCTAGTAAATTGTATTTATATATTCATTTGTTTTGTAGATACTGTTTAATTTGTTCTTTAATTTCGTCTGTGTCCCATTGGTTGTTCATGAGGCTGTTATTTTATTTCCATGTGTTTATGTAGTTTTTGTCATTCCTTTTCAACTTTATTGCACAATGGTCAGATAGTATGGGATAATTTCAACTCCTTTGCATTTACTTAATCATGCTGTAAGGGCTAGAATGTGTTCTGTTTTACAAAGTGTTCCATGTACAGCTGAGAAAAAATATGTATTCTGATGTTGTGAGGTGGAACATTCTGTAAACATCAAATAAGTCCATTTGTTTACAAGTTTTGTTTAATTCTGTTATTTCTTTGCTGATTTTTTGTCCAGTTGACTGATCTGTTTGAGTTAATGGGGTGTTGATGTCCCCCACTATAATAGCATTATTATTTACTTGGTTCTACATGTCTATTAAGGTTTGTCTTGTTGGTGCTCCCATATTAGGTGCATACATATTTAGGATTGTCATCTCTTCCTCTTGCAGTTTTCCTCTCACAAGTATGTGGTGAGCTTCTTTACCTGTTTTGATCATTTGTGGTTTGAAGTTCACATTGTCTGCAGTCAAATTAGCTACCCCTGCTTTTTTCTAGGTTCCTGCTGCATAGTGAATTGTTTTACAACTTTTGATGTTCATTCTATGAATTTTCTTTTGAGTTAAATGTGTTTCTTGTATACAGCATATTGTTGCATTTTGTTTCTTAATCAACTCTTCCACTCTGCTTATTTTGATTGGTGAATTGAGGCCATTTACACTAATGGTTATAACTGTTATGTGTTGGCTTATATTTGTCATGTTATTTACTAGCTGTTAGTTTCTTACTTTTACTCTCTGTTTAATTGCTTGCTCTGCTAGTTGGTTCCTTTCTATTGTTCTTGAAATTGTATTCATTCTTATCTCTTTCTAGAATATCTTCTAGTATTGTTTATATGGTTGGTTTGGTGCTCATGAAATTTTTCAGTTGTTCTTTGTTGTCAAAAAATTTTATTTCTCTGTTAAATTTGAGCAATAGTTTTGCAGGATACATCATCCTGTGTTGGAAGTTGTTTTGTTTTAGGACCTGGAGTACTTCACTCCAAGCACTTACTTTTTGATTTGATGGTTTGTGCTGAGAAATCTGTCTTTATTCTGATGGGTTTTCCTTCATAGGTTTTCTATTTCTTTTCTCTAACAGCTTTTAATATTCTGTCCTGTTGCTGTATTTCTGGGATTTTGATTATTATATGTCTGGGTGTAGTTTTATTTTGGTTATGTCTAGTTGGAGTTCTATATGCCTCACTTCTTGTACGTAAGATTCTTTTTCCATACTTGGGAAATTTTCTGCGATTACTTGTACAAACATTCTTATTATGTTATTTGTGTTAACTCCTGTTCTTGTGTGGAAACCTATTACTCTTACATTGTTCCTCTTTGCATCATCTTACAGCTGTTGAATTGCTATTTCCTGGTTCTTTGTTATTTTTAAGAGATTTTTCCTTTGGGATCGTTAGCCGCCATGCTTTCTTCTAGATCTGAAAGTCTGTCTTTGACTTCATTCAATTGGTTTTACCAGCTTTAGATGAAAGTTTTGATTTCCTGGATATGTCTTTAAATGTGCTTCATTCATTCTTATGCTTTCGTATATCGTTCATTGAACATTTCCATCATTTTTCTATGCTCATCTATTTTTTTATTTGTGCCTTTTTTAGATGTACTGAGCCATTCAAATATGATCGTTGTCATTTCATTTTTTACCTGAGAGATTATTTCTGATCTGACTTCTTCTATGGAATGATGGAATTGTTTCTTTACTTCATTTGCAATCATTTCATAGATTTCAGGTGTATCACTTCCAAGTTCTCCTATGTTGATGTCTCCTGTACTTGTTCTGGGTGTGGTGGAGTTCTGAGATTGCATTTTGATCATTTGTCTTATCACTTAAGTGTTGATTTCTAGGGCCGGGGATATAGCTCAGCAGCACAAGTGCCTGCCTGGCAAGCACAAGGTATTGAGTTTGATTACCATTACAAAAAAAAATTAATAATAATAATAAGTGGTGATTTCTGAGCCAAACCTACCATGCGTGAGTTTGCTAACCAACAAGTAGCAGTAGGAAGGTGTTTGAAGAGATGGATGGAATAATTAAGGAAAATTTTCAAGCCCTGATTAACAACTACAAGGGAGGAGAGAAAATTATTTAGGCAGATATTTGAGAAAATTTCACACATACTGTAAAATAAAAGAGCTTGTAGTACTACAGCTATTTAATATAGATGAAAAGTGGTTCCTACATATATGAAACTGTGTAATGCCATGAAGCTGTAGAAAAATGAAGACAACTTTTAATTTACTGTAAAGAATTAAATTGGACTGAAAATGAAACAGCTACTTTAGGCAGTAGTTCTCTACCCCTGAAGGCAACTATCCAGGAGCTGAAAAATCACAGAGCAAGGGGATATTAAGTAGAGTTAAGTACAGATAAGTGGATCTTGGAGATCAACCAGTTTAACTCCTTGAATCTCTGACAAATGTGTCCAAAAGCTGTCACTTTTATGCCTTGAGTCTTTGAAAAATTAGCTTAGCGTAAATAACCAATATTCAAGGTCCGTCCAAATCACACTGAAGTACAAGTCCATATCCTGTTGAGATCTCATAAGAAGCATTCCCTACAGGAGGCTCAAGGGAGAATACAGCTTCCTCATAATGTTTATTGACCCAATGATGTTATTTCTTCTGATTTGCTGTGTTTAAGAGCTATTCAATTTACTGTTTGTTTCATGGAAGAGATGCCATTTGTATGGTGGGTGTTTGTCAGCGTGCACATCACTGGCAAGAACCAGCAGTCCAATTTTCAGAAGAGTGGAGCAGCAAACAGCTGAACTGGACTATGACTCACTTGGTAGAATCCAATCTGAAAAGATCAAGTATTTTTCTCTCCTGGAATCATTTCAGTGTCTCATAAACCATTCAAATGGACATAAAAATTTAGTAGGACTCAGTTCATTCAGTCCTTTATTGCAAATCATGCTGAAGGTCCAGTCTTATGGAGACTTGAGATTGAATAGATAAGTCATGGTCACCACAGAAGAATTCACAGTGTAGTGAACTTAACAGATGTGTGAAAAATTCAGTTGCAACCTGACTTTGTAAGGCACTCAATCGTTCAGGAGTTTGCAGAAGTAAAAAGAAAATTTGAATATTTGACACATGTTCTAGTGACACAAAGGGAAAAATAGTTCATAATGAAGGAAGGAGCATGTATCTTGGAGTAAAAAGTGACATAGAGTTAGTGGCAAAGGGCCACTTGTGATTATTAAGCAGATCTGTTGTGTTGGGAAAGAGAAAGGAATGAATATTTTTAATCTGGGTAAAAAATATATTGAGGAAGGATGACAGAATTACCGGGTATATTTTGTAACAACATACTAATAAGAACTTTAAAAAATGAAATGGCAATTAATGTAATTTTAAAGAAGGAAGAAAAAAGGAAACAATAATGAGATAGCAATGCTTTGATGCAGTGGACCACCATAAAAGATGAGGCTAGAAATGTAGCTTTTGCCTAACATCAGAGGCTGTTTGCTTGTTTATTTGTTTTGAATGCTATGTCAAAGAGTTTGAACTGAAAGCCATTAAGCAGTTTTAATTTTTGGATTTGTGTGATACTCATTTGCTTGTTTTGGGGTGGGCATAAGGGAAGTCTGGAGGATAAATTGAGTTTCATGGCAAAAAGGACTTAAAGAAAGATTTCCTGCTATTCAGATTTGGGGAAACAAGGACCAAGAGCAAATTCTTTATGTGGGTCATACTATTAGACTGTGGTTCATCACAACTGGTGGCTTAATTCATAAAATTTCAAATTTAGCCCAAAGGTATATCATAAACAAACATTTAAAAGAAATACATAGAGTATCAAAGAGAAAAGTGTTAGCAGCAAATTCCAAACAATATAGAGATTAAATAGGCCTTTTCTGTCTATCAAAGTAATAAATCTACTGACTTTTCTACTCATTGAAGTACATGCTTTAAAACATTAGAAAATGAGCTTCCTTAACAAAGCATATGTCAGTTAAGACCTCTGTTATTTCTCATTTGCTTTTTAGATGTTGATGGTTTATTTATTAGAGGCTGAGTTGCTGAGGGTTTAGTTGCTGAGGGTTGTGCTGAGGTGGTTACTGATACTTTGCATGTAGTTTATTTCCTTACATGCCCCCAGAGGTCCTTGTGGTGAAGCCTGATATACAGGGTGGTACTATTAGGTGATGGTGGGACAGTTAGTAGGAAGCCCCTAAGAAGAGGTCTTTAAGCGACTAGGGAGTTGCCTTTGCAAAATACCTCACTGTGAACTTCTGATATTCTCTTGAAAGAATAGTTATAAAAGAAGTCCATGTTTAGCACTACCTTCATGCTCTTCTGGTTCAAGATGTAACCATTTGCTTGCTTGTCACAGCACTAGTGCCATTGTCCTTTGCCATTTGTCACACATTATAAGATGATAAAGTTAAAGGACAAACTTTGAAAGCCTCAATCTAAGAAATTTGGACTTAGAAACTCCAAAGCTGTGAGCTAAATAAGCTTTTTGTCTTCACAAAGTTAGTTGCCTGAGATATTTTGTTGTAGCATATTTGTATGTGATAATGCACAAAGATGAGATACTGGGATCCATTAGTGTGGAAAAAGGATGACAATGGCAAAGGCTCCATTTCACAGACCAAACTAAATAATGTAATGTGGACAATGCTTTAAGGAAAAAATATAGTATATATGAAATACATTAGGCAAACTTTGCCAGAAAACTAACTCTTAAGAGTATACTGTTATTTGAAATAGCAACAATCATTAGATGTTTTGATAAATGACAACACCATAATAATAGGCTACAATTAACCCATGATAAAACAGTGGCAAGTGGTAACTGACTAAGAGATTTTTGCAGAATGATGTCATCCCAAGGTCTCAAATTTGTAATTAAGAAATAAGTATTTAAATATAGTTGTTACACTTATTGTTCTTAATGAAACCATTAAGCAACTGAGAAACTGAGGCAACAATAACTTAAATAACAAGTACAAATTCAAAACCCCATAGCTAATTCAAGCCTGTACTGAAAATAGTCTTACATTGCTCTTGTTATATGTCTGGCATTGTCCTGGGGCATTATCATATATATACTTTAAAACAATCCTATCATGTATGTAGTAGCAGTGATCTGCATTTTAAAGGTGGAGGCACTGAGACATGGACAAGTGACCTGTTCATTATGAGCTTAAGTAGCTGTTAGTTCCCCCACTCCAACTGTCTCTAGATGTTCACCTGTTCTCGTGAAGCTTCTTCACTCTTTTTTTTTTTCTTTTACTTAAATCCAAATACAGTAACGTCCTCATGGGGCTGATTGGACTCCTTTTGGATGTATATTGGAATGATGCAGTGTTGTAGGCAGCTGAGTCAGATAGAAATGTTATAGGTAGTCAGACAGGGGGTAGGACTTCACAGAAGCCAATATGGAAGACAAGATACCTTGCAACTGTGAGAGAGACAGGTACTCCTGCTGTGGGCAAGACCTCCAGGCAAGAAGTTAAACAAATGCACCCACATACTACAAGACTTACTTCCCCGTTTGATCCCAATTTAATCAATTTTACCTGAACAATTATACTTGTAATCTCGTTGGTTAACCCTAGTTTTTAACCTCACCTCATGCCACATAGTGAGTTCTCATGTTTCCCACCTTTGACCCATCTTACCTCATGGTTTTGCTCTAGAAAATCCCTGGAAAGACAGGTTCTTTGACAACCCACTTGGATCCCCTCCTGTCCCTCTCTCAGAGAGAAGCTTTCTTTCCCTCAATAAAAGTGTTCAGCTCTTAACCTCCATTGTTCCTAAACTTCTTTCTTCAATTTTAGATAACACAAACTCATCCCAGATATCTTTCAGGTTTGGAGTTACTTTCCCTTACATCAGTGGGAAGGGAAGGAATTACATTAGTGGGAAGGGAAGTACTAGAGCAGTACTTTGGCTTGGTGGTAGAGTGGAAAATAGACCAGAGTGAGAAGATATAGTATTTGGTTGAAATGTCAGTCTTATTTGCTATGTAACTAATGATAAGTAAATCACTTGACTTCTGAAGATTCAGTGTATTTATCTGTAAAAAGAATATTATTCAATTCTATCCCATGTAATCCTATAAGAATTAGAGATAATGTGCACGGAATGCCTTCCAAAGTAACTAGAAAATACTTCAGAGATTTTTAGAAGAAGCTGCTATTAAAATTCTAAGTGTTTGAAAACTTTTATTAAAAAAATACATCCTCCTTTATTTTCATTGTTACAATCTAAAATTTAGCATTCCCTTCTATGATAAATATGATACTATTGTTACCACACAAGAAGTGCATTCACAGTACATGTGACTTTGTTACTAATTCAATTCATTGCATGTGTTGTATATCACGTTATTGGTGTTAAATGTACAAAGAAATGTTTGTAATGTCTAGTTTTAAATTCTAACATAGACTTGCCATGTCTTTCTATTTATTAGATTCCAAAGAAAGAATACATACTGTTCTGTTAATGATGTTCTAAAAATATTTATACAAATATACTATGATGTATTTGGTTAATTTATGAATTTTATTTAATATATTTAAAGATATTTACATTCTTCTGAAAAGAGCCCATAAATATCTCACAATTGACAAAGTATCCACATCAGATTAAGTGTTAAGAATTCAAACTGTTTTTGCCTTTGCATAGCCTGTTACACATTTAGAAATCTTACTTCCTAACAGTTGTTCCTTGTAGGAACCTGGCTGAAGTGTAAGTAAGGAAAAAAGCAGAGAGATTTTATAACAGTAGGGGAATTTTGAATATTTGATGTTAGAAATTTAAAATCAAGATGGTGTTGTTTACTTCACACCTGTTCATACTATCACAAATCTAAGAGTCAGAAAACCTGCCAAATGCCAAGCAAACAGCTTTTCCCCATAGTAGGATAGTGAATTATCTACTGAGTTCAGCTACTAAATCCATGAGTTCATGAGTTCATAGAACGAATCTCTCTCTTTACATCCTTGTCCTATTATTTGCATTGGGGTCACAGATTATCATCTTGGTTTATCTTTATTTTGGTCCCCCTTCAAATGCATCACTCAGCAAGTTAAATTAAGTCAAGAGACTTGGAAGAAATCTGAATGTCTATTATTCCAACACGATGCAGCTTAATATAGTAAATATTGCATATCGTCCAATATCTGACACCTCTGACTATAACTCCCTGTCTCTTCATTTACTGGAAGAGTGTCTAAAAAAGTTGCCTAACATTATGTGCTTCATTTTATCCAATGAGACTATCAAACCTATTTCAAAATGTGTATGAAATGTTGGATAAATACCCAGTGATCATTAGCTCCCTTTAGAGTGGACACTAAGTATACCAATGCTTTGCTTCAAACCTTAATTAATTAGTTTCTGAATATTTCAATTGTTTCTTCTCAGATTTTTTTCCCATAGTTTCACATTTGCTATTAGACCCATTTCTGGCTGCTTGCCACGGGACAGACCAACTAAACTGACAAAGTGTTGAGGCAAGGAAGGTAATTTTATTACAACAACAACAAGGTAAAGCCAACTGACCAATAAAATGAAAACTCTTGTCTAAAGTCCATGCTGATGGGAGGTTGATTTAGGGATGTTCCCTTTAGGAGATGGGTGATTGCGGACCAGTTCTCTCCTTCTCACAGGAAGCAGTCTGCAGCCAGTTACTCAAAACTGGTCCTACTCTCCTAGCTCTGCAATGCTTTTCAGTTCTACAAATCTTAAGAGCCAAGAACATTGTTTCCTCAGGCTTTATGTTTTTGTAGCACTTATGATTGAACCTCTGAGCTCACACATCCTAGGGTGAGCACTAGTGTTACCTCAGCACTTTTTCACTTTAAACATTCTTCTGAGACAGGGTTTCACAAAGTTCCTCATGCTGATCTTGAACTTGTGTTCCTCCCACCTGGCTCTCTCCAGTGGCTCAGATTACAGGCATGCATGACCAGGCTGGCTCAACAAGTTATTCTTCCTCCTGACTTGTTTGTCAGAGAGCATTTCTTGACACAATGCCCAGAATTGGGGGTGAGGGTTGCTCTGAGGATCTCTTGCTGAGCACCAATTTCATGACAATGAAAGAAAACATAGTTTATCTGATTATTGTAGAAGACTAGGTCACGTGAGATTATATAGGGAGGGCGCATGAAGTCAGGTCTCCACTCTGGCTTTCGCTTCTGATCACTTTTTGAGTACTTTAATGACTTCACTGTGTATTTTCTTCAATTGTATTGTGAAGAAGTAATGCATTTTGAAATCAGTAAGCTCCACAGTTAAATACCAAAACCAGTGTGAATTAACTGTGACTTTAGAAGTCAGGTTAGTCATCAACATTCTTCAGTTTTATTCCCATATAATTGTTTCAATAATGCCTGTGCCACACGGTTGTCTAGAGAGGTAAGTTACTTATAAGGCAGTAGCTGACACAACAGTGATTTTTAAAGGCTCATTTTCTGGGTGTCAGGCATGATTATTCTGATTGAAGACAAGTTGAAATCAGGAGCAGATTATGATGCATAAGCACAAGTGGTCTGATAGTCACTTTTGGGGTAGAAGAAAATAATTGTTTTTTTTTTTTTCTCATAATATGAAACTGTAAAACAAGAAAAATCGTCCCAAACCATTGGGTTTAAGCATGTTCAAAGTACCACAATGGCAATCATTCACCTAATTTTCTGTCTCTATAAAACAAACACAGAAGAGTTTAACTCGCTTCTTAATGTAATTAGTGCAACCCAGTCTAAATCAGGTCTGAATAGGTGAGAATAATACCCAGAAGTTCACAAGTTTCACATGGTCTAATGGGAGGTTCATGCTACCTGATGCTTGATGAGCTCTTTTAAACACATTTTATTGAAGAATTACAGCTTTGGATAGATTATCAACCCAAGGTTATAAAATGAGTGAAACTAAACTCAGATTATATTTGCAAACCCCCAAACCCATCTTTCCTTACTTTTTAATGGTTCCTCGAGAGGAAAGCTATGTTGTGACCTTCTACTATATTATGTACAAACTTTATATTTATATTACAGATATATTTCTTTCTCATTTTCTTTCTATTCATTCTCTCTTCTTGTCTTCCTTTTGTTCTACCTTTTATTTTATGGCTGGGGTGTGTTCAGCAGCTCACAGGATGCCCCCTTTAAAGTAGCCTTAATATAAGACTGATAATTTTTCTAATATTATGTCTTTCTGTGGACTCATCACTATTATCAAGAAAGGCATATTTTTACTATTGATTTTAACATTTGCTAGAATCAACAATAGGATTCAGCTTGGTAATGGGACCCTAGGACAGAGATTTCCCAGTGGGAATAAACCCAAAAGGCCTTTGCCCTAGTTTGAACCTGATTAACTACTCCAGAAAGAATCACATGGTACATTTAAGTTTAAGTATCTCCTCAGGTGCTTTGCAAAAACCCATTCTAGTGTGGTTAAACCCACACACACAGGGAGGGGTAAATTGAAGAAAGTGAAAATAGCATGCTTTTTTATATAAAGTTCATCTGCCCCTGCTGTTTATTATCCACCTGAAGATATAAGCTTGTTCTTGTAATGCCCCAAGTGTTTCCTGCATAAATTATGATTAACTTGGAAAATAATGAATCGAAGCACCTTTTTTCACACAGGTGTTACTACCAATCGGAAAGGAGCTTATAAAAACAGATGAGTATGGGACTCAATTTTTTTTCATGACATATTTCTGTAGAGCATGTTTCATAGTTATGTTAAATGGAAACCTTAAGACACTGTTGCTATAGATCACTGGTAATTCCCTGGTGCCCTAGAAGAGCCTCATAAAGAGGCAGTCTGGTAGTCAGCTGCATCGTCTAACAATTTGTTAGAAGGAAACTTCATTTATTTAGGTGTTTTTTAGCACTTTCTCCACATGATGGTAATTTTAATAGACAATGTGAGTCAAAGAATTTGCCTCAAGTCGCTAATTATTCCAATCTAGACTAATCTCTCCGAGGCCCAATTATAGCAATACCCCCAAGAATTAATACCCATTTAAACTTCTGGAGCAATCAGTATGTCAACCACTTGCTTCATAGTTTGTGGGGATATGATTACTTCTCCAAATATTTTACCTGATGAGAGCATTGTCTTTACTTACTAGACCACTTTTTCTGCTGCACCTTCATTCACTTGTATTCATTCATTTATTCATTCATTCAAAGTATTACTTAAATTCTTGTTGCATGCATAGATGGCATAAAGAGAGGGAAATATTCCTTACTATGAGTAATTTAATCCCTGGTAGCAGAAATACTAAATGCAAATACTGTATGTAGGTGAGTGAAGAAATCTAACAGTGAGGCACAAAGGGAGGGAGGGTAGTAAAGAGATTCATTTACAAAGAAGTAGGGTATGATTCAGGAAAGGTGTCTTGACCAAATTTCCAGAGCTGAACATTGAAGATGATAGCCTGTGACTGAGTCAAGAAACATTTGAAAGTTCTTTCCTTGGATGGGAAGTGGGAAAGTGAAAATTCATTTGGTATATTAGATAAACCAGCCAGGTGCGGCCTGTGTCTGGAAACAGTAATAACTGTGGTGGACTAATTAATAGTCAGCTTGTAGCACCCAACTGAATCAGTGGGTGCTGGGTGTGGAAGGCCCACCTGAAGATTGTTGCCACAAGCATAAAATGGAAGTTGGAGGGGACGATGGTGTGCTGTTGATTCTCCTGGAGAAGCTTGTCATGTTGGTTTTCCTGATATGAATTCAGCTGTGTTCCTCTTGGAGGAGCTCAGATCCTTGCTGTTGCTGAGGATGGCTGCAGGTCCCTTCAGGGAGCTCTGATCCTTACCTTGAGCATTGCTTTCTGGCTCCAGTGCAGATCTCTCAGCCTGCTGGGACAGATCCTTCATCCTGCTGGCATAGACTGTCCAGCTTCCATCACTGACCTTTGGGCCTTCCTAGTGCAGATTCTTGATATAGACTTGCATGGGACATTGCCATGGGGTCTAGGCCTCCAGCTGGACTCATGGAGGACATTGCTATGGACTGTAGGTTTTAAGTGCACCCATAGGTTTCTTGTGCTCCTCTGCATTTGACTTTTTGGGTGAATATTATAAAGTAACCCTATACATTGTGTCCTGTATTAAACCTATTCCCTTGCAAATCCTGACTGAGACAATAGCTAACATTTATCAAGTACATACACTAATCCAGACATTGTTCAAAACACTTCATATATATTTTAATCCATTTAATTTTGACAGTCTTACATTATGAATTTAATTTGAAAGATGCCACTATTCAACTATGAATTGTACTGAAAAGTAAAACACAAACCATCGGCCGGGGATTTAGCTCAGTGGCAAAAGCGCCTGCCTGGCAAGCGCAAGGTCGTGAGTTCAGTTCCCGGTACTTGAGAAAAACCAAAAAAAAAAAAACACAAACCATCAAGACTGCACATGGAAAACTATCAGGAAATGATTACTCACAGAAAGCTGATGATGCCTATAATTATAATGGCAGTAAAAATGGAACAGGACAGATTTGAATGTTGTTAAGGGGACAGTTAAGGGAACCTTGATGAGAATAAGGGTGAAGGAAAAATGTGAAGTGTCTTGTAACTTCCTGGCATGGATCACTAAGCACAAATAAATTATTTGTATGATTTTGAACACAACAATTACAATCAGTAGATTTCCAGAACTGATTCGACAATAGTCAACACCTCACCTTAAATTGCAACTCAGAATACCAGTTTATATCCATGCTGTAAGATTCAAGTATTTGCACGTCTGTAGAAATCCATGCTCTGTATATTAAGTTTCTTTCAACATACTGTGTTGAACAGGTATTTTCCACCTCACAACACATACAGAAAATAATTCTCCCTCATCAATCTCACAAAACCTGCTCATCACACTTTCAGCGCTACACTGACCTTTTCTTTTTGCCTGAGTAATGCCTGCCTAGCCCATTTTGTAACAAATACAGATTGCTTTCCTTCTCCTTCTTGCTGGTGATGGGTTGATTAATAACAGCACAAGTGGCTGCTTCTTGAGATTAATTAATCACCTGTCATAATTGTTCTGCAGTTAAATAACTATTAACCTGGATGCTAGTCAGAGTGAAGGTTGACAAGGTTAGGAAAGAGAGAAGAGTTCTCACCATGTAATGAGGGCTAAGCTGTTGCTGAAATTCTGCTTCGGAAACTCAGATTAGACTGTGGTTGGGGAAATATATTGTAGGTCTCCCTACACATGAAAGATGAAGGGATTACAGGTCACTGCATGCTTATTATTGAACAACTATAGTTTGTCTCTTGGGATAGTAATGCAATTGGCACTATATAAATAGGTGCATTAGTCTGAGAATGATGGGCAATGATTAAAATTGGAAATGGAGGCCACCCACAGGACACAGGCTGTACCAAGGAAAAGTGTTTCTTTGAACATGTGGAGGCCATGGGAAAAACAGTCACAATACCCCACCTCTTCCCCACACAAAAGGAGAAGAAAGGGGAAAAGTGAAGTAGAGAGATACATTTAGCTTTATTTTCTGCTTTGCCTGTCCACCTATAAAGTGGTAGTGGGTTTAGTAACAATCATCCAGGCAGTTCCACACAAATACTGATTTGGTTCTCTGTCTCAAAGAGAATGCTCCTGCTGCTCAGCCCGGTAGTTCAAGGTTGTAAAGGGGATGGAGCCATGTTCTGGAAGACCTAGCAAAGAAAGACTACTATAGCAGAGGCCGAACCTGAGCAGAAGAGACTGTTCCATGTTAAAAGATTGAAGTGTTTTGCTTTTAATTTTCCTGAATCAGGATTTGGAAATAATGGAAATGGGTGGGGACTTTCAGCTCTTTGTGTAACAATTGTTGAAATTTTTAATATTAGTTATATTATGTAGGGATCCCTTGGCATATTTGAACCTGTTTATTTACTTTTATTTACTTATTTTTAAATAAACTTTTACTTTTATTTACTTATTTTTAAACAAAGCTTTTATTTGCTTAGTTTTTGGACCTGTTTTCTATGACAAATAAAATTAAGAGAGATGAAAAAAGAGTATTAGAAAGCAAATACTTAGGAAAACTTCTAGAATCAGGAGTGACTGTGGATGTAATTAATACTATTGATTTTGTTCCTACTTATATTATTAGGAGTACTGAGGAGACCCCATTAACAAATCGGGTTAGTGATAAAAGGAAAATTTTGTCTTCTTCACCACTGAATTTGACCTCATGTTTTATTGTATGATTGTATAATAAACCTCATCCTTATAACTTACTCAACAGTGTTTTAAACCTGTTAATTATGCTACCTTCTCTGAGGACACAGGTTTTCATGGTATGAAAGCAGACTTAGAGGAACTTCTTGTCATTTATTCTAAGTAGCTGAGAATCTCCTGCTTATTATCTCCATCAATCAGTTTTGCAGGTTATTTTCACCCATGGAGGAGTCATCTGGCATATGCAAGGCAATCTGTAGGTTCTACTCAGTGCTCACCCCATGTGCTGAGGTCCTTCCCCTTACACTGAGGTCTGTCCCTTTGAGCCTCAGATATCTGGCCCTCTCATCACTTCTCCTCCTTTTTCCTCATTATAGCAATATAAACACTGCATGAAGAACAGGCTCAGCCCATTGTTTGGCTTAAGTTCATTTAGACTTCAAAGCTCTAAGAGATATTTGTAAAATAAAAAAGACTAGGAGACAAGGAAGATAAGAGTGTATCATTAGAAACAATGTAAAACTTGACTCTATCTCTTGCTTACTTAATTGCTTTGATAGTTAGGAAATCTCCAGGTTCCTCTAATTCTTTTGTATACCAGGAATAAGTTGTCTGTTTTATAGGGATATCACAGATAGTTAGTTTATGAAAGATTTAATAATATTACTGGATAAGCACTTAATAAATGACAGCCAGAATTAAGAATACAACCTTGCCACGTATCAGTAGAGATCACTCTAATCAGTAACATTTATTCTGTGTTGTGTACAATGGCCATCCATTGTAGGGGGCCAGAGAGTCAGGACTGAGGCCTAACTGACCTGCCCTGTGAGGACAAAGGAGAAAGGCAGTGAGTTGTGCCCCTTGAGTGGCTGGCAGGCCTGCTTCACCTTGCAAGTTCCAGGGAAAAGTCAACACATCTGAGGTCCGGTTGTTTACCTGGTCATATACTTTAGATAATAGGAGGTAGATGAATCTTGTGCTACTCTAAGTGCTTGCTCCTGTGTCTAAGTGAATAAAAGCAAAGTGAGCTGAATGTTCAGGCATCTCTGTACACTGGAGGCCAGAGCCTCTTGGTCCCTGTATTCTAAACTAATTTTGTGTCTTTCTGTCCTTCATCCTCATTTGCTCCTCGGTCGGGGTCAAACTTGTAGGCTGGTTTCCTATAGCCCATTTTCTAGCTCTTGTCCTCACCTCACCCAAAAGAAAGATTATTCCTATACTGTAGCCATATTGAGTTAGTGTCTGTGATTCCCTGAACATTTTCTCCCATTCCTTAAGTGGAAATGAAGTCCTAAAGGTAGGTTTTAGTTCAACACGATTGCTGTACACTTGGATGCAGGCGTGTAGAGGGGAGAGCACTGTTTGAAGATGAAGGTGATGATGGGGTGAGGCCTTCAGTTAAGGAACACCAGAAATGCAAACAAATCACCAGAAGACAGGGAAGAAGCATGGGATACATTCTTCCTTGAAATCCTACAAAAGAATCAACCTGTGGGCGACTTGATTTCAGGTTTCTAGCTTTAAGAAATGTGACACAATAAATTACTATGTTTATTTACCTAGCTGGTAGTAAGCACATTGTTATAACATATCTAGTGAACTTTGTGATACTATATTACTATATGTTCACCTACTTTTATCCTTTCCTCAAATATTCTTCTTTTCTTTTTGCAGAACACTGTGGGGGTTTTTTCTACAAAGTACATCTCAGTTAGGACTTTTAAGCTGTTATTTCTTATACAGCACATTGCAAAGCCAAGACTGAGGTGTGATGGTCCAGAACACTTAGGATATATGGCTGGTGTCCAGTCCATCCTCTTGTGAAATATTGCTGCACATGATTTGAGAGCAATAGCTACTTTAAAGACATAGTTCCTTGGCAGACTTCAGTGGTTGTACATTGATTGTCATGTCCGTTCTTCTTTGCTTTCTCTTGAATCTGAAGTGCTTTCTCTTGAATCTGAGTGCATTGCATCCTATAAAAGGCGTAGCTCCTTATAGATTTCCAATTCTCAGCTACTAGGAACATAACCAGAGAAAAACTAAGTCTGCTATTGTGTTACTGTTTGTTTATATGAAAGCCAGCCAGGTTTGAAATCCATTTGAATTATGACAAATGTCTACTTATCATATTTAAGCTTATTACTGAGCTACATACATAAGCAATATATCTTTCAGAAATGCCTCAATTATTCTGAATCAAGCATTTGTGAGTCTTGAACTATAAATTACATGTTCAAGACCATCAGAATTTAACAAAAGAAAGTATTATGATTAATGTTCTCATGTCAAGGGAATTAATGATTTTCTATTAAGAAACACTACACTCATGAGTCTTGGTCATAAATGGGTGAGAAATTCTATTAAGCCACTTACCCCTAGATTGCAACTTTTTGGAAAACAAGCCTGACAACTTTTAACACATGAGTTATACTTCATGTGGGAAAACCTGGTCACTCTCACATCTTACAAGATACTAGACAAGACGACAGATGCCTTTTTAAACATAACTCTAGTTGCTTTCAGAATAAAACAAAACATCCTAGGCTAGTTCCTGCTTGCCCTCTGACTACTTTGGCAACTCCATGTCCCTTCCATTGCCATCCTCACGCCCATTCTGCTACATAACAGTGTAGATATTGAAATCCTGTTCAGGTTAGTTAGTATGTCCTCCTCTCACAGTCTTGCTCCTTCAGAATAGCTGCCTTGGGGCTGGGGATTTAGCTCAGCAGCACAGTGCCTGCCTGGCAAGTGCAAAGTCGTTAGTTCAATTCCTGGTATAGGAGGAAAAACAAAAAACAAAACAAGCAGAATAGCTGCCTTGTTGCCCTGGAGTATCCTTCCTCTGCTTGTGTGCTAGGGTTCTTTTTTGTGAAACCCATGCTAATTACTCTGGCAGTCAATATGTTCTTTCTCTTCCAGTTTCATTTGTTACAGGAATGCATTTCCATTCCTGTGTTATATTACTGAGTGCATTTCTATTCCTGTCATAATTATTCTGTAGCACTGTACTTTAGTAGTCTGCAAGCTTTTTGTGGATAAGGCCTTGTTTGGACCATGCCTCTGTTTTAAATCTCACACGAACATTTACACAAGTTGAGCCTTACACATATTAGTAGATGAGTGAATAAATTGATAAATGAGTACATAGAAGATTAAATTGCTAGAAATATGAATGCATAAATTGTAAATGGAAAAATTCTCTAAGAATAAATAACAGCTCTCTTTTTCATATTAAACTATCATCATATTTATGGTCTATCAGAATAAAGCCAATATACTACATACAGAAACTTGCATGCAAGGTATAAGACAAGGTTAGGGTCAATTATCTGAGAAAGCGAGAGTTTCCCTAACTAAAACAGAAAAGAAGAATCCAAGTAGAATAAACTAGGAGTCAGTCTCTGCCTTTATCTCTCTGTCTTTCTGCTAGACCAGATTACATAATAGCTCAAATAATCAGAACTCTTAGGGGTAAAATCTCTCCATTAGGTTTATGTATCAGTAGTGTGCAGGCAGAAACTCCTTCTAGATGAGAAATAGACATGGAATGTAGAAATAGTGTCCTTCCTCTACTAGGAGTTTGAGTAGAATATGAAAGTCTTATACACGTTTGAAACAATATAACACATGACAGGCAGTACAAATATAAAGTTGTACCATAGACAGTTACTGGCTATTCATTTTTTGCTGATGTTTGGTTTTATCCCAAAGCTTTTAGTGATGGTTTTTTGGAAAGGTATGGACCAGTGATGGCAAACATTTTAGGGACCGAGTGCACAAAGTGTAATCCAAAACTCGCTTATTTATTGCAAAGTGTCAATGATGCAATTAAACCTAAATACTGGGGTTTTGGTTTAGAAAAATCTTATCTGATGCTCAGCTGCTGAGTGAATTAGCTCTCTGTGCTTTCAGAGAGGTGTCTGTGCATCCTCTGTGACACTCACCCCATAGGTTCTCCACCACTGGTATAGACTATCTCAAAGGTCCAAGGGGATTTAAACAGGTATTCTGACCTTTATAACTACACGATGGAAAGGCTAAGAGCCTATGATAAATAAAGAGATCTTAAAAGTTGGATAAGCTTTCTGTGCATAGGGTTAGATGTCTTGGCTTATCTGATCTTTAATAGAGGCATCTTCTTCCAGAGCCCTATATCTGAACTTTAAATCTTAAAGGAAGTTATGTCCAGGAATACGTGCCTTGGGCATTATCCGTGATTTAGTACCTGACACAATGTAGGTATTCTCCAATATGTGTGATTTCTGTGGCTTTGAATTTTAAAGAATTTTCCTAGGCATTCAAGAACTAACATAAATGCCGAAAATCTGCTATTTTAAATAATGGAAATTACCATACTTCATAAGATACCAATAACAATAAGAAAAAATTACAATTTATAAAGCCATTGTTAAGAGTTCTGACCCCAATATTTTCTATCTTACCGTAGTTAATGACTTAATATTTAGGCCCCAACTTGATGAAAACTACAAAGGAAAATTTATTATTCCTAGAGTAGAGTTTATTGTACTAATTAAATGAGATAAATTAGCACCTTAAGGTAACAATAAACCTAATTGTTAAATTAATATTTGGAATAGAAATGGCTCAGCTCCAAGATTATTTCTCCATTTCCATAGTGTAGATATGTTCTGGGATTTAACTGTTGGAACAAAACTATTGAGAACAAGAGACCCATTTCTACTTTATTTACTCTATACACTGCTTTGTATTTCCCTTAGTGCATATATTTATATGACATCTGTTTTGAAATACATAGTTTTGACATTTTTATTTATTTTTCATTTATATTTCACTGCTGTTATCTCAGCACATTCAATAATCTCTTACTAGACAGTATATATTAATGAATTAATGTATGTACACATTAATGAGTTAATTAGTAAATCTATACATGCTATACCATATTAATCTATGCTAGACATTATAATAGGCATACGATAAGAGTGTCTCTTCAAGCTGGAGTTCCGATCTTTGTCCATTACTGATTATTGTTTAACCAAGCTCCTCAAACAAACACCTCAAATTTATATCACTTAAAAAATACTACCAGTTTGGTCATTTTGCTTCACTCCACCATTCTGTGGTTAATGACAATAACTCAAAGTCAGTGCTGTGACACAATCTACTATATCACCCTCTGTTTATCTAGCCAATATTCACTATCATGTCTTTCTAATAAAATCAACTGTTTTCCTCTCTTTGCTGATCTCCAGCTTACTGCTTCAGGTTTGACTTTTCTCCCTATTGACCATGAATCCTTAGGCCTGACCAAGTATGTGGGCTATAGTAAGTGTTCAAAAGCATTTTAAAAATTTTTATAATGCATTATATTTTCTGGCTTTCGTTTTGTTTTTGCAAGTCCTAAATTATCACAATGGAAGCATCTTCCCTGATAGTCTCCAGACACGTGCCTAACATAAAGCAAATCCTAAATAAATGTATGTACCCTTCCTAATTGGTAAATCAAGTGATCAAGGTGAAATCTCACCATGTAGTCAGTATTGACCTCTCTGTCTTCTATCATGTGGTAAAAGTGGAGTATCTTGGTGTCTATCACATCCATCTTTGCTGAAGATAAATATGTTCCAAATTTAGCATAGGCAACATCATGGTCATTTCTTCCAATCTTTTTATCACTGTGATCTTCTTGCTCTTATGTGAGACCCAAGCATGTCCTTTCATCTTTGTATCCCAATTTTACTTTAAATTCTTCCAAGCTAATGCTTTCCTTGCGTTGTCTTCTTGGTTTTCAGTATAACTCTATACATGCCGTTACACAGCCTGCTATGTTGGTTCTTAGCACATAAGGCAGGGTCTTGTCTTTTTTGTGCCAGGAATCAAACTCAGGACCTCGTGCTTGCCAGGCAGGCATTGTGCCACTGAACCATATCCCTGGCCCAGGCTTCTGCTTTTAAGGAAAATGATCAGATAAGAATCATGGAATCTTTTTTGATGCAAACCTAAATTATCTCCATAAGAATATTTATAATTTATTTTTATTCCACTCTGTTTCTAAGATGATAATCCTGATATCCCCATATTTTTATATAATACTATAATACCATTCAGGATAATATTCCATTTAATGGTAAGATATATGTGTGTATATATATATATATATATATATATATATATTCTGATAGCTAACTATGGTGTCAAGTTGAACAATACAGTCCTAGAAGATTGGTTTAGCACAATTCTGGGTGTGTCTGGATGGTTAACTTACTGAAGAGAGAAGACCCACCCAAGGTATGGGTGGTACCAACCAATAGACTTATGGCTTAGATGGAATAGAAAAAGAAAGAAGGAAGTGTTGCCTCTGCTTCTTTTTGGATCTCCAGTCTTGGCCAACACCTTTAGACATCTGACTTCAGCCTTCCAGGGTAGACCATTCAGTGTCCTGGAACAGATTTGCCTGGGACTGTGCAGGTAGCTTCTGGGCTTTGACTTTTGACTGGACCTTTTATGCCTCCAGGGCACAGATGGCTCTTTTGCATTGCTCTGTGCCTGATTGTGCAGGCAGCTATTTTCATCTATAACTATACTTATAATGAGTACTCCAGTCTCTTATTAGAAGACATCTGAGTTTTCCTTTTAGTGGAGTTTTCCACAGAAGAGTTTAAATAGACAAAATGAAGGAAAATTTAACATTAGATGGTATTTTCCAGAAATACCACAATAAAAGCTAGGAGAAAAGAGAGAAGAACAATGTGGGCTAGAATGATCTGAAAGATCTCAAATATGAGATGGAAATTAGGAAAGCCAAGAGATCATATAGAATCCTGTAACAGGCACAATGCTATTTTTTATCATAGCACATTGTTACCATATGCGCATCCTGAGTATTTAAATGATTCTAGTTTTGAAATGATTTGCATGGATTCAACACTTCTTAATTAAGGGTACACATTCATGAAATACTGTCTTGTATAATCTTCAAAATTCTGACAAAAAACAGTAAGGAAAACATTCTTTTATTCATCTCTTTATTCATGCATTCATTCCCCCATTCATTCATTCAGTTATTCACACAATGACTCTAATTTGTTAAATTTGTAATATAGAAATTTACCAAGGACTTGTGGTGTGCTAGGTGTAAGTGTAGGAGCACTTAATTGTAGATGTGCATTGGTTCTTGGTTTTGAGTTGGCCACGAAGCAGAGAGCAAAGGAAAGAAAATGGGCTGATATTCCCTTCCGCATCACACCCTCCACCATCCACATTTTCCAAGGAAGCCTCATCTAGTAACAGCACATTTAGTTCTGAACTCATCAGAGTGGATTAACGTACTGATGAGTACAGTACCCCATAACCCAGCACCTTCCCAAAGCTCCACCTCGGAACACATGACTTTTTCAGGGGTATTTTATACCTAAACCATAACACCCTCCACAAATATTCATTGAAGAATGAAGAAATATAATCGTATGATCTGTTTCATTGTTATATCAGAGAAAACACAAACCTTGCTTAACTACTGTAGCAAAACTAAATTGCTAAGTATAAAAGTTACAGAACTGTAGGTGTTTGCCCACTACTCTATCTTACTGGCTGTTTTTCTTCCTCCCTTTCTCTTATCCAATCTTTCCAGGAGAAGTCCTGGTTAAAGCCTTTCAATTTTTCTGGGCTATTTTCTTCACATTTCTCACTACGCTGAATAATATATGCTAACTGGGTTTTTGTTAAGGCAGAGGTAAAAACCTACAGGCTAAGTTTAATGGTGCAGAATTTGAGCCTACAGTCTAAAGCACAAATTAATCTGCTCATATACTCAAAATGAGGGGCTGGAGCTCGCTTTCTAAATCAACATTCTTGCTTTCTAATCACCATTCTACCCTACAGTCATTTCAGTTCACCGAAAAGACACTGCTAAAAAGACACAGTCTGGTCAGTCATAGCAGAGCTACTTGGAAAATGATTGTCATAGAACGATCAAATTTATACAAAAATGTGTCAATGATTCTATCATAACATAATAGAGTTGTGTAAAACAGGAATAAGTGAAAACACTAACATAATGTATCAGAAGGGTTTCAGGATAGTAATTCACTCAATCTGCAACTTCTCTACCCATCTCTGTGTAAATAAATGATGAATTTCTGATGTCTGAAATTCATTATTTTGCTACTCTAAGAAGCAGGATAAAATATGTATTAGTTGTATAGTGGCTTCATATAATACTCAATTTAAAGATACTCTTAGATATATGATTAATGTTACTCATATTTCATTAAGGATTTCAAGGTTATATAAGCTGTACTTTATAACTATAATTTAAATTATAACTATTAAGTCAATTTTGTCACCTAAAAAGGGTCTATTATAGTAACGTCCTACTAGAGAGCATTATGCAAAGTGTCAGTGGGAGTCATAAGTTTGCAAACTGTTACGCACCTAGAGATGTGGCTTACTTACAAATGTTACTTGATTTTGACATCAAATGATCCATATTCAAATTGTGAAGTAAGGTTTTATAATGACATCCAAAGACCCAAAGTCACCTTAATAAAAATCCTGTCCATTTAAAAAAAGCATATAGTTGGCCTTGCAACACTTTCTATTTTCTGTATCAGTAGGCTGTATTTTTTCTGTGCTTACAACACATTTATAATACTATAAAAATTAATGACCAATCCTGCTGGAAGCTATTTAATTATTTAAAATTTTTATAGTTCTGATAAATACAAGAATCTATTGACATTTGCCTTAATGTTTTCCTCCGACCTCCAGGTCCTATTACTTAGGTAATGCAATTTAGTATGATCATCTTGAGTTGATTTTCGTTAGTGACCCTGCAGCCATGTCCACCATTTCTATTAACTCCACTGTTTGCCAATAGCACTACATTCCTGAACTGCACTTTTAGATATGGCTCAGATAATTTTCCATTAGCCACCTAGAACCCTAAGAAGCACCCCATAAAATCCACTAAGGTATAAGTTTGTAGCATATCCTTAGGCTACTAGAATGGTGATCAACCAGAAGTTCACAGAGCCTGTTTGTAGGAATTAATGTCTAAAATTACATGAAGCTTAAAGGAATTTTACATATAGTTCAGCCTAGATATCCTAGTGTATGATTATTACTTATATTATTGCATAATCTAGTTCATAATGATTCTTTCAGTAGCCCCAATTGTATTGCAAAAAACATATTATACTGTCAATTTTACACAGAATATTTAGAAGTTAATTTTTGTTTAAACATTTTCTCAAAGCTATTTTCCATTCTTTTCCTTTATCACATACTTTTGAAGTCCATATTCGTACTATTAATAGAGGGCAACTTTAAAATACAATTGTAAAAGTTTATATTCCTTTCTTCAGTTGATTTTCACAATATACCAAACAAGAAGTATTACTTATTATTCCTATTTTACTGCTGAGAAAACTGGGATTCAGAGAAAGGAAGAAATGTTCCCAGGTTCTAACAATTAAAAAACGACTGAATAAGAATACAACCCTGTTTTCTAGAGCTATATTTTGTTTTCTTCAAATACTGCACATGTCTCTTCACTGCAGTGACTGTTAGTTAACACCAGCCTTTGGCTCTACTAATGACATAAAGTTGAAAGACGTTGCTAAAACACCAAGGTGAATGCCGGTCATCTTCCAGCAGTCCCTGTCATAAAATGTCTATTTATTTTTCTGCTTGGCAAATCTCTGTTTTCAATGGAATTAGCTTGCTGAGTTTTTTTTCAGCATATTCCTCATTTTGCCTTTAGGTCTCTTTCGCTTAATATACTTTTAGACAAATGTCATCCCTTCGGATACAGAGAAGTTACCTGGTAGCTTTATAATCATTATCATTCCCTTCTGGATATCTTGGATTGTCTTGCGGATATTAGATACATCAGAACATCACTTCACTATTTCACCCAGATCAGCAGTTGTGTTTATATCAGTTTTGGTTACTTTCAATTGTGGAAGAATAATATTGCCCTTATTTCCTCAAAGGTAAAATCAATGGCATTTCTAGCTAATTATTCCAACTAAAGGCCCATTCCTCCTGGGTGGCACCAGAAATCTCTGCATCTGTCTTCAGTAACTCTCAGGATAGTATTAGATTATTGATTACATTTTAGTGTACAGAAAATTTCAGATTGAAATTCTGAATTAATCACTATCTACTTATCTGATGATAATCACTCCTCAATTGCCCTCAGGTTTATTTCTCATCTGTCCATGTTATGATAACATATTGTCTGTATAAAATACTTCACACAGCTAACATGCTAGAAATGTATTAGCTGTCATCAAAATAAATATCAATGATTTTTATTGAATTTTTTTTTGTTTGTTTGTTTTTCTCCGGTACCGGGAACCGAACTCACGACCTTGCGCTTGCCAGGCAGGCGCTTTGCCGCTGAGCTAAATCCCCAGCCCCGATTTTTATTGAATTGATGAGCAGTTAATAATTTGTTTTGATTTGATTTGTTTATAAAAAGGTAGAAGGTAACAGTTTAGAAGCTACATTAGCTAGGATTTGCTAAAAAATACCAACAGGTTGCATATTTGCATGACTATATTTCATAAAATCAAGATTATACTAGCTTTTAGTACACTAGACAGACATATATATATATATATATATATATACATATATATATATATTCTGGGTTGTATAGTTGAAACTTTCTAATTTTAAAATTTTGTTAGTGCTTTTGTGATGTTACTGAAACTAAAGTTTTTAATTTGGTTTTGGAGGGAGTTGCTCATGTGCTTGTGTTGATGTGCTTGATAAAATGGTGAAAGATTTTAAGGGTTATTGATCTATTCAAGTTGTTTCTTTATGTCTTATTGTTCAGGTTAGTATTTTATTTATTTTTGAGAATGTATCTAATTTCAATGCATTCAATTATTCAGGTATTTCTTAATATTATTATTAATGTATGATATTTAAATGTGTATTTTGTCTGTAATTGATTTTCTGCTTTTACTCTGTATTTACTTGCTTAAATGTTCTCCTCTGATCTCACTTTCATTCCAAAAATAAAGCTTTAGGTTTGTGAACCTCCATGCATACGCATTAGCCTGCACATTCATCACAATGTCATGTTTACGGTAGATCATAGATAGTTGCCAAATAATGGATACCAGAGTTTTTTCCACATTAATAAGGTTTTGGAAAAGAATTTCATAGAAATACCATGCTATTTATAGTTAGGAGATTCATTGCTAAAAAACAGATCATTACAATTCTCAGTATGATTTGGATCAGGGAACTAAAAATCACAGAGACAATTTTCCCACAATAGAATTTCTCCACATAGTCTTTACAAAATTTAATTGAGATGAATGAGAACACTTTGTAAACTACAATGAACTGTGAAATATTTAGAAGGAGGAAGATTGAAAGAAGAACTGGAGAGAGGGACAGAGGAGAAAAGAATGGAAGAAACATGTACAGAAGAATAGTTCACCTAAAAATAAAACTAGAAGCAAATTCTGAGATTAACTGGTGAAGTAGAACAAAACCTTGATTTTATCTCAGAAAATGGCCCCTCTTTGACTCATAAGATTTGTTTGATATTTAGATAAGTCTTTAAGCATTCCGTATACAAAAAAAAAAAAATTTTCATTTAACATATAAGCTTGTGGACTTTTCTATTCTTTTGAAAAAATACCTGACCAACCTACAAGATAAGGTAGGAGAGGGTAACCTGGCTCAGAGTTTCCGAGAGTTCAGTTCATGCCCAGTTGGCATCAAGGCAGGAACATCGCTACATAAAAGCATGGTGATACAAAACTCTTTACTTCATGGCTGGCAGGATGCAAAGCAGAGAAAGAGAGTGCCAGAGAGGAAGAGGGCAGAGACCAGATATAATTAGTATTCAAGATCAAGCATCCTTGACTCACCCAGATACACCCAGACGTGTGCTTTATTAAATTCCTAGGCACCTTTTGATCCAGACAGATTGGCAATCAAGACTAGCACTCATAATTCTCAAAAGAAGATATAGGTTGGAATGTTTTATGAAAACTGATTTTTTTTTCTTATGGCAAGGCATTTAAATTAAAATGTAGTGCATATTTGTGCAAATATTGATGATAAATCAAATCATTTGCCTCAAAATTTTTCTTATTTGAATTAAAAAGTCTCTTTCAGTGAGACATAATTGAGATATTATTCTATAAAGATTTTTATAGTACACTGTTGAAGAGTGTCTGTTAAATTGATTGAGAAGTAGTGCACATTCCCTTCAAAAACAAAAGCTACATAACTAAAATTAGCACAAAAATAGACAAGGAGATGCTCATAAACCCTATAGCACAGAATTTAAACCTCCAAAAAGAGAAGCCAACTATGAATACAACTAAAATAATCAATATCCAAATATGCTAAATTTTATAAGAATAGTATCAATCCCAGCACTTGGAGGCTGAGGCAGGAGGATCACTGTGAGTTTGAGGCCATCATGGGCTACAAAGTGAGTTACAGGCCACCCAAAAATTGCATAGCCAGACCTTGTCTCAACAAAGCAAAAGAAAACAAAAAAATATTGTCAATAAGCAAATATGTTAAACTTTATAAGAAAAGCATACAGATGCATGTGTGTGTATGTGTGTGTGTTTGTGTGTGTGTGTATGTGTGTGTAAGGTAATTTTTAGGATCTGAAAAGAGAACAAATCACTTTTTAACACAAAGGTTTGAAAAGAGGAGGGAGTGGATCACAGGGGAATTGAGAAAGAAGCAGTAACCTTCCTTTGTCTTGAGGCATATAGGTGAGGAAAGATAGGTACAAAAGGAAAAAGAGAATCTATTGAACTACTGAAACTTTGAGGTTTCATTCAGAAAGGGCAAGGGACTGGGAATGATTATTTGAGTGGTAGGTGTTTGGGAGTCTTGGGGAAATTTAACTTTGGGTGTAGTAAAATTTGTATGCTCTACTAAACAATGTGTGGAAGCAGTAGACAAATTAAAATTAGAGAAAGATATTTGAGTGTAAGAATGTGGTGAAAATCAAAATTTAAGTAAAAAACATAATAACCAGAATTCCCATTGTGCTATTAACGAAATAATCTAGATATGGGCCATGAGCAATAAATATGTAATAGTGACAGAGAAAAATAAAAGGTAGAAGCAACAAAGTTACCAGTTGTTGATTCACACAGGCTAGCTAACACAGTTGTACTACTGACTTCTACTGCTTTACTGAAAGCAACAGTTAATGATTACTTATTTAATCAATCTTGCATGTCTCTATTGGTTTTCCTGAGAAACCACTCTGAAGATATCAATACGTAATACAACAACCATTGTTAATTTCCTACCGTTTTGTATGTAACTCTGTATTGTTTGCATTGTTCTTACGCTTTTTTGTAAATGGATGTCTGTGTGTTAATATGTTTTCCTTCTTTTATTTTTAAAATAAATTTTAAAAAAAGAAGTAACAAAGTTTCTGAGAAAATAGAATTACAAAGGGTTAGTACAAGATTCAAAATTAAAATGTAGAATCATAACCAAGTGGCACATACACTAATTGTGTAGTATACTATAAAAGGTAGAGTATAAACATAAGGATGGTGTGCATAAGCAAAGGAAATAAAAAGGAGCTGGCTTGGTTACTACAAACTTGTACAAAAATAAAATCATCTGAGTTTTCATTATTGATAAGATATTTTAGTTTTAGTTTTTATCTTGTGTGTGTTATTGACATTGTCAAGTAAATATGCTGCTAAATGTAGAGAAACATCAATTTTCTTTAATGAATGATTTGTAAGGTGTGAAGCAGTCTCCTGCACTTCCCAGGTATGTCTGATCCTGTGTTGCATAAGATACTTCGAGAATATGTCTTTGATCTTTTTACCTTTTTGTCTGCCCCATGAAAAGGAGTATTTCCAGGAGGTTTTCTTTTTCTCTTTCTTTCTTTCTTTTTTACTGTTTTTTTTTCAGGTACCAGAAATTGAACTCACAACCTTGCACTCACCAGGCAGGTGCTGTGCCACTGAGCTAAATCCCCAGCCCCCTCCAGGAGGTTTTCTTACACTGGGAAGGATCCCAGTAATATTATCTTCATACAGAGGTGACTGTGATTTTATAAACCTATTTCAATATAAACAAAGTAAATGGATCCTTAACTGTACTCAGCCAGATCTTAAAATTGCTCCTGATGATACCTCTTGGCAAATGATATTTCAATATCATTTGCCAAGAGGAGAGGTATGACAGAAAGGACACTGGAGTGGGAAGAGGAAGCTGAGGAGATTGTAGTTCAAAGTTCTTATTTTTTGTAACTTAAAAAAAAAGTCATACTAGTGTCAAGTCCTTGAAGGAAGGGAGAGGTGTAGAAACATACATCCTCCAGCTTCACGGTAAAGTTATCCCTGAAAATAAAAATAAAAGCATATTTTGATATTTTTCTATAAAAGAAGAGTTTTGCATTATACTGTTTAATTATGAGAGGCCAGTAACACATATAGGAAGAAATAACCAGTATAAGATAATTGTGAGTTGGAGGTACAAGGGAAGTAAACATGAAAACAATCATCCATGGAAAGGTAGTCAGTGGGGGATACTAAATAATTGACTACTAAGATAATAGACAACACAACCTCTTTAAGGGAGATAAATGTGAAGGAAAGTCACACTAATGAACTGTGTCCAAAAGTATACAAACAGCAATAGAAATGTGGCATGGGGCTAATTTTCTTTCCACTGTGACCATATGCTTGCTGGAGGTGCTAATGCCACTAATTTCTTGGGGACTCTGCGAAGTGCATTTTATATACTTTGTTGAAAATTTTTACAAAAACATACAATTTCAAGGATGTAGTCTTTAGACCTTCACAAAATGGCCAAAATTTATCTTAGTAGGCTTTGATATTAAAGGTCTAATCTCCCATCAGCAAAGGCCAAATGTTTCTTCAACCAAGAAACAGAATTTCTCCAAATTAACTCTGAATGATATTGACATCGTTTCTGAACCAACACAGAGGGGAATCCACACTGAAGTTGAGCTCCCACGTATGATACTCTGATTACTCCAAAATAGCAAGCAAGCAAGTAAGATGACAGGCAGAAAATGAAAAGCTTTGCATGCCTAGCAAGTGTCTGAATAAAGACAAATCAGTTTTATTTCATTTCTAAGTAACTGGCTACTTAGAAACTTGGGTTTAACAAAATCAGATTATCCAAGCAAACTATAAACTGTGTTTAAATTGTGTATAAATTCATGTAATATAAGGCTAGTTAGGCATGGCCTAGAGAGCTGGTAGCTAAGCAGAGGACCACATATGACTAGCACAGAAAATAATTTATGTGAGTTGTTTGGAAGGTTTCAAGCTCAGAAGCCAGGCTTAGATGTCACTACTGTAAAAACAAGAAGTCTGTGAAGAAAGGAAAGTCTGCCAGAAAAATGTTAAAGAAAGAAGAGAAAAATTGGCTTTTTATCTGTCCTTTTTGCTATCAGTGAACACTCCCTGTATTCTGCAGCATTCAGAATATACAACTGTGTTATTGAACTAGAGACTACAGAATTTTGATCATTTTAGGCGTTCTTTTATAGGTGGAATGACAAGTAGATGTTGTCAGAGTTGTAGAGGCTGTGTAAATCCAAAAAATCTTTCCCATACCATCAGGAGGTTTTCCCACACTATGACTGTGCTCCAAATAGAGCAATGAGGATCTCATCAGGAAAGCATGGAGGAAGGGGGCACTCGCACGTCACTTTGGGACATGCTCACTCAGGTTAGTACTTATGTAGCTGCGTGAGGTGGTAGCAAATGCATTGGTGGCAGTACAATCTGAGCAAGACTGTGAACAGTTTAAATACAGAAAAAGGGAGGCTAGAATGAGAAGTAAAACTTCTGCTTTACCTCAACCCAGCATGAAGGACAGGTTTGGAGACTGTTATTTTGTGAATCATCCCAAAGCCTCCAGAGTGCCAGCTATGTGCTTATGCTAGCTACCACTCCCCCTGGTGGAAGTCAAGTTGAGCAGCAATCCCACTGGAATTCAGGGACCTGGAAACCTGGAAACCATAGCGTTCATGAAAAGGAGAATTTTTCTGATCCCATGCCCTGTGGGAATCACAAGACGGGAACACAGAGTACTGCAATGGGGCTAGCAATTACAATCACCAACCAAGTTGGCCTAGGCTATAACTATTATCTCCTTAGTATAGGGAATCACAGTACTAACTCCAAGCCAAAGAGACTTGGGGAGAGGAGCACAGGGAATCCAGGCAACTGCAAGCCAAGGAATGACATGGCACAGGCTGCTGCTGCAGCGATAAAAGCGATGAGCACAAGTTGGTGAGACACGATCCAAATAGTCCTGTTGAGCTTTAGTCTCTCCTTGCATTGGGCACAATGAGAAGCCTAAGTTTGAGAGAAATCTGGAGAACAGTGGTAGCTAGATTCCCTGAGCATCAGGGTTGGAGAAATAACACAAGATTGGTGCTAGCTGGGGCTGCCCCTTTCCTGACTCCTGGATGGTGCTGAAATTGCAGACCAGAGGAAATCAGGGAGAACTGCTCCCTAACTGGGAACCAAGAATGCAATAGCTAGAGAGAAGGAAGAGACTGAGCTGTCAAAGTGGCTCTGACAGGCTTATAGGCTTCTAACCTGAGGCTGAGGAACCCCCCACCCCCTGAGAGAACAGGCCTAGCTTACTGCAAAAACCAAAGCAGGGATGTGGTCTGGAAACCAGAGGTTGAGACCCTACCAAATAATGGTTTCATACTTCTCCAGAATTTCTGAGAACACTGAGTGCTCAGTACAAAGACTCAGAAGCGGAATTGTCATAGGATTTCTCATATGTGAGAAAAACAAGCAACAAATCAAAGAAGAAATCAATTCTATTCACAGTAACTTAAAAATTAACTATCTAGGAATTAACCTAACCAAGGAAGTGAAAAACTTTTATAACAAAAATTGTATTACATTAAACCTACAGTGAAGAAAAGACAGCCTCTTTAAAAAGTGGTGCTGGGAAAACTGGATACTCACATGCAGAACATTGAAAATAGATCTGTTTGCCTCACTCTATTGTAAAATCAAATCAAAATGGATTGAAGACTTAGCTATAAAACTAAAAACTGAAATCATAAGAACAGGTTGACTTTCTAAATGGGGCTCCAAAGTTACAGGAATCGATATCTAGAATCAATAATGGAATTATAACAAAACAAAAAGCTTTAGCTAAGGAAAGGAAAAAAGTGAAAAGCAAGCCACAGAATGGGACCAAATATTTACTAGCTTTTCTTAAGATGGAGAATTAATATCTATAAGGAATTCAAAAATTGGACTGCATAAAAACAATCAAAAAGTGTACACATAGATTTGATAGGCACTTCTCAAAACAGGAAATAAAAATGAACCATAAGAATATGATAAATTGTTCCATATCTTTAGCCTTTATATAAATGCATATAAAAACTACCTTGTGATTCTATCTCACTCCAGTCAGAATGGCCTTTATGAAAATATACCAAAGACAATGAATCTTTAGTCTTTAGCAAGTTTGTTGGGGGATTATAAGCCAGTACAACTACTAAGGGAATTACTGCAGAGATTCCTCAAAATACTAAGCATAGAAATACCATGTGATCCAGCTATTGCGCCCATGAGAATCTTTCTGAAAGAATTAAAGTCAACCTACTATAGTGATATATGCATATCCATGTTTATAGCAAGGAAATTCCCAATAGTCAAGCTGTGAAAATAACCTAGATTCCCATCAACAAATGAATGGATAAAAAGATGTACATTTACAGAATGTGATTTTATCCAGCCATAAAGAATAGTGAAATCATATCACTTACTGTAGCACAGATGAAGCTAGAGACTATAATAGAGTTTAAAAAGTCAGACTCTGACAGTTACCTGTGCTATTTTTCTTATACGATAAACCTAATAATTATACAAAATACAGGAAACTAGGCAGTAGGCAATAGGAGTATGCTATTGGGAAGGGATAGGAAGGTGGGGGAGGTAATGGGATAGAAAAGGGAGGACAAAAAGGAGAAGGAACCATGGGGTATAAAATGATCAGGACTTTTAAATGTATGTGCCGATATCAAATGAACTTACCATTTTGTATTAGCAACACACAGTAAATTAAAATTTTTTCTAAATATTTTCCAAATGGTAAAGAATTGTATCATTTTTATCTTTATAACTGGTTTGTGATGAAATGATATTTTGTATCTATGTAACTCATACTAAGGAAACTTGTAAGGTTGGAGTAATAAGAGACACCACCAGATTTAAAATATTAGATATTTCTACTCTACTTGATAGCCACAGAAATTTGAATATGATTCTGTAAGAAGTTTTCATCTGAGAATTCCATGAATGGCAGTGAGAGAGTAGGCTATGTGATATTTAGTGTAGTTCTGTGCTTGACAGTCATTGGTGGCAAAATTCACAGGAATATAAACAACTTAGGGATGATGGAGAATCATTTCTAATAAAGATCTCCTCAACAGCCATTACCCATGCAGGTACGGGGAGTATCCTACCCAAAAGTGCACCAGGAAATGGGGACAGGTGGAAATGGTAACCTTCACAGATGATGCCCAGTTGGATCAGAGCATGGGATACACACTGTGCTCATCCGCTGAGAGGTTCTGTGCATGCCAGAATGGTGTTCCAGCCACTTATAAGCAAGTCTTTTTATCACAAACCTCCCACATCAATGATTGTTCTTGGAGTCAAACCCAGAAGGGCACTGTGACATTAGTGAAAGTTTCCTTCACAGGCAGACCTTCCTTAAGATTTTCTGATCAGGAAAACTGTGGGAAAGGAAATACAGACTTTTAAGTAAATAAGTAGATGTGGTTTGACTCACAGTCACCCTTGCCATTCAGGAGATACGTGATCTGCGCAAGGGAGTTGTAATAAAGTTTAGTTCCCTTTTGCTCTCCTGAGCATGAATGATCTCCTGTTCTTATGTCTTGTGCCTTGGGATAACACAGTAAAAGGCGCTCACTATACACGAGCCCCTCAACCTTGGACTTACCACCTCCAAAGTGCAAAAGATAAAATCTTTGTTCCTTATAAATTACTCTGCTTCATGTATACTCAGCATTGGCTGTAGTCCTCTACAAGAGGGAAAATGATACAAACTAGTTAGCAACGAACTTTTGGAATCAATAGTTGCCTATATTGGTCATTGTCTTAGTCATCTTCCTGTCACTGGGATAAAATACCTGACAACCACAGGTTAAAGAAGAGGTTGACTTTGGCTGAGGTTTTCAGTACATGGGTGTTTGGTTACAAGGCATAAATGGCACAGTGGAAGAACCAGGGTAGATGAAAAGGTGTGCAGTCCATGGCAGCCAGGAAACAGAGACAGAAGGGAGCAGCTGAAGATGAGAACTCTTCTCCCCAGCTATGCTCCCAGGGACCCATCTCCAACCTCCTAACAAGATGTCAGCAACAATGTCCCTACGATCCAATCACCTCCCAAACACACGAGACATTAGGCTACATTTCAAATATAAAACATATCAGTGAGGCAATATTTCCCAACCCTCCGTCCTCCATTTTGGAATGCTTTTATTATCACAATTAATGAGCTTATGCTTTCAAATTGAGCAGCGCTTCTGTTTGACGTTCTTGAGTCAAAACCTTCTATGTGTGAAAAGTAGAGTCTGAGAGCTATAACAAAGAATCCTGTCAATATCCTTTTTTCTAGCTACATGAGAAGAGGAGAGTAGAGGTATGACACAGATTGAATGTGCCCCAAAAGTTCCTGTATTGAGAATTTAATTCCCAGTACAACAGAGTTGAGAGTTGGAACTTTTGAGAGATGGATAGGTTATGAAGACTTCAGATTGATGAATTCATTAATGCTGCTATTGTGGAGGTCGGTCCTGATAAATAGAAAATGGTTCTTTTCTTCTGTCCTGTGTGCAAGGGAGTGATCTACTCATTTCCTTCTGCCATGGGATGATGCAGTTGAAAAAAACAAGACCCTCATCCTTGGCTTTCCCCACCTCTGCACAGTAAGAAATTTACCTTTGTTTCTTAGAGATGACCCAGTCTCAGGTATCCTGCTACAGTAACACAAGACAATAGAGCAACGCAGTTCTTATAAGTTTGCAGCTCCTCAAAAAGAAAACAAAGATCTTATAAAGCAATTGATAACACTTCAGTTTTTCTGTACTTTTTTAAATTTGGGATTTGTTGCCTGAATTCTTTCAAAATACTCAAGTACTTGTTCATATTACTTGACTGAAAGCAACACTGAAGTGATTCCTTCTCCCAACATGTTTCCAGGTGAGGTGGTGGGAAAGGTATGTAAGCAGGA
Source organism: Chinchilla lanigera (assembly GCF_000276665.1). NCBI lineage: Eukaryota > Metazoa > Chordata > Mammalia > Rodentia > Chinchillidae > Chinchilla > Chinchilla lanigera. Next base: position 10,968,398 of record NW_004955414.1, on the reverse strand, counting down.
GACTGCAAACTTCAACATGAACTTATTGATTGATAAACTAATTCATTTAGTCATTGAATGTTTGTTAAGCCGTTGACCTAACTTAGCTTGTGCACTATATGCTAGTGATAGTCAGATGAAGAACAGCTCATGAGTTGAAGGAGCTTACAGTCTACCAGGATAAAGACAAGGTATATCAATCATTATAGTCCTTTGTGATAGGTGGTAAGCTTTACAGTGATTTGAGGAATGGGGCTTATAATTTTAAGTGTAAAAACATGAATTAGGTTTCCATAAGACTTCATTATGAAATGTATTTTGAACCTGTATTCAGTGATGATGATTCTCACACTTCTTGCCTCGTGTGTTTCAGCTAAGCCAGAGAAAATTTTGCTTGTCAAAATACTACACATCCTCAAAGTCTAATTCTTTTGCCTGCCTTTTATAAAACTTTGTCCTAAGTTTTTATGCAAAATTCTTTCCTCTTTTCAGCATAAGTCCATCTATATTTCTAGGAATAGCACTCTTTCTGTTTTATTTCAATATTAAAAGAAGGGGGCTGGGGATTTAGCTCAGCGGCAAAGCGCCTGCCTGGCAAGCGCAAGGTCGTGAGTTGGGTTCCCGGTACCGGAGAAAAACCAAAAAAAAAAACAAAAACAAACAAACAAAAAAAAAACAAATCAATATTAAAAGAAATTATCCTTATTCCCATCACTATTTCTCTCATTAAGCAGAAGACTTCTGACAGATTAGCTCCTCCTTCCTTTCTGGGAATTACAGATCTTCAGCTTGGTACCTTGTATATCTAAATTTCAGAGGACATTTGCACAACATATGACAGAGTGCATGAATTTTATTGAGAAATGTATAGAGAGATATGAAAGCCAACTTTATAAATAACAACTTTTAATAACTTTTAAAATAGTTTATTTTATTTTATTTTTGTCTTTTTGAGACAGGGTCTTCTATGCAGTTCAGGCTGGTTTCAAACTCACAGCAATCCTCCTGCCTCAGCCTCCCGAGGGCTGGGATTACAGACGTGCACCACCATGCCCAGCTAAATAGTTTAATTTGTTCCTTTTCATGAATAAAGCTTTGGAAATGATTAGATAGACTATCTTTCCCAAATGCAAATATAGATTTAACAAATACTAGGTAAAACAACATGGGCATTGAGCAGGCAACAGAGTTCAAATATCAGTTATTTTACCATTCTTACGATTTTGTGCAAGAATCTTCACCATTATGAATATTAGTCTACCTTGTTATACTTTTGTAGGTTAAATGTTAATTTTCTTCAGTATTTAACCAAAAAGACTGATATTGCTGAGACATGTATATTTGAGAGTATTAACAAAATCAGGTAGGAAATTATTGCAATGTTGCCACAGAATACTCATCTATTTGCAACTGTCCACCGCCTGGTGTTCAGGAAATCTTGGTTTGTTGATGAAAGTGCACCACATAAATGACTTTCTGATGCACAGATAAGCTGACGCTCCACATTTTGCCAGTGTTAAAGTAGATGTCACCTTGATAGCACAGTGACAGGAAAAGTAATCCATGATGGAACTCATTATCAGAAGGCCTAGCACAATGATTATTTCTCAATTTTCTTCCAGCATGTTAAACTGGAATTAATGAAACGTGACTTTGCAGAATGACTGCAGATGATATAAAAAGGGATTTTCAATGATCATTCTAGATCCCAGGAATGCTGGTGGGGCAATGGCCTGACAGGCTTAGGCTGATCTGCGGAGACCCTTTCATTCCCAATTTGTTCTTGTTATACCAATAATACATTATTCTGCATTGATTTTCCCCCTATGTTTTCTTCTTACTTGTCAGGTACATCTCGTCGTAACATTACATTGTCTCTCCCACCCATACACTCACACTTTTCTGCCTACAATTTTCCTTGTGGTCATGCATTTATCATTCAGGACATAAGCATCATCTCCTGGAAACCTGCTTATAGGCCTCCAGATTGAAAGTGAAGATAACCTTCCTCTATGTACTGCTTTTATCACACTTGGACCACATTTTACTCTTGGAATTATGAGTCAGTATTTCTCTCATTAAGAAGGATAGTTTTGCTTCACTCATTTCTGAATCATCTGAATCTAGCAAAGTCGCTGCAAAATAATAGATACTTGCTCATATCTGATCTAAGAGCCCATGAAGAAAGGAATGAGATTGTAATTGAGCAGGCTTTGGTGAATTTGTAACTCCATATCTCTGTGCTAGATTACTCCTCATCACACCCTGGGGATATGTTCCCTTACATTTCACAGTCCAGCAGATGGCTTGAAATTTTCATGATTGTTATTCTTTCCTGAAAGTTAAAAAAAAATCAAAGAAAGAAAAAGCCAAAATACTGTTCTGCAGTGCTAATATAGATTCTGCTTTTGGTCACTGATTCCTGGTCAGGCATGCTGAAGTTTGCTTAATGTCCACATAATTGGCTGAGTTGGAGTTCACTGGGGCTTTTTGTTTTTGTATTGTTTCCCCAGATTTAGCTGCTGCAATTTCATAAGAGCTAATTCAGTTCACAAAGCATTTATTTGGCATGTAATATATACCAAGCAAAGCAAGAATATCAATTAGACATGTCATAGTCTCTAAATCTAAAAGACAGGGAAAAATCTGAGTGAACAGGCCTGCTACAGTTTATGTGCCGTGCAGATTTGGTGTGAATTTATATGGGGACAAGTGCACCCATATATTTAATTTTCTAGGCTGTATCCCTTCATGGCCACACACAGGGTGCCATGGACTGCAGGATGAGGTATAAAAATATACCATATATATTCAATGCATTTCCCTAGTCCAACTAATTTGGGACATTAGATAGGTCACCTTAGAGGGTGAACATGCCATTGCTAGCTAATTTTCAATACATCTAGATGTAAAAGACAAGCTTATCTTAAAATATGATGTGTTGGCTTACCTTTGAAGAGAAGCATATTTGTGTGTGTGCTTGTGAGTGTGTTTGTGTGTGTGTGTGTGCAATCCCATGTGTCATATTTTAGATAAAAGTCTTGATGCTGTGCAAAGAGGAAAAGCTAACAATGGACCTATGAGAATTAGGCAAGTAATTGAGAACGCTAGTTATTTTGCCTCCCTGGTGTAGACAAGAACGTAGCCTGCCCTTAGAATCAATGATCAAAACAAATCTTACCTCAGCAGGACATATGGTATCTGAACAGTTAATAAAAGCTTAGTGTCCAATTTTTAGATTTATTTTCACTCTAGGGAGACAGCAGAGACACAAAGAAGTTTCTACAAAAGTGATAAGCCTTTTACAGAAGTTTTTTTTTTTTTTTTAATGTTTCCTTTTCTTTCTTTCCTTTCTCTCTTTAATTAAAGGAGGTTTCAAGGAGGAGCTCACATTTTCAAAGCCAAATTTTCTATTTTCAGAGTTGGCACTGAGTTTTCTATTGGATGAATAAAGCCAGCATTTGGTACGTTTGCTAAATGAAGTATTTTTTGCTTGTTTATTTTTTAGAAATATGGGCATTTCAAGATTTTAGAATGAGCCTCTAAGGATTTCTTGCCAAATCTGTGAAAATCTTGCTATTGTTTTAGAGGGAAAAATGTTCAGTGTCTAGTCTAAAAATTGTATATGTGTGGATCACTTGAGTAAAAATAATTCTCATAAACTTGTGATCAAAGGTGACAGAGAATGAAAGTTCTATGTAATGGGACAAGACAATGAGAGCTGGCCAGAGTGAAGCAGCACCAAGAAAACTACAAGGATAGGGATGAAGTGTATTTTTAATATAGCTGAGCAACAGGTACTAAATTCCAGTTCAATAGAAGTAAGAAATTCTGGCATACTATTGGGATTACAGGCAACAATAATGTACTATATATGTCAAAGAGACTTAAACAAGAGAATTTTGAACGTTTTCCCTGCAAAGAAATGCTAAATGTTTGAGGAGATAGATATATGTAACCTGGTTAATACATTACATAGTGCATATATATATTCAAACATCACCTGTTACCCTAAAAATAAATACAAATTTTATTTTTTTATCGATTTAAAAATTAGAAAGAAAATATGGACCTCTTTTTATCCAGAATTTTGCTGGATTGTCTATGGCTGGAATCTGGATGTTTCTCGCCTTAGTTCATGACTAAGCTGCCACTAGTCACATATATATATATATATATATATATATATATATATATATAAAATCATCAAATCACATTTATTATTTAATCTATTTGAGGAAGGGGCAGAATATAAGACTGTGTAAATTCTAGTGAAAGCAGCTTCCTAAACTCAGAGTTGTACCAAGGAAGTAGTCAAAGGAGAGATAATATGTTTCTCACATCAGACAAAATGAAATTTAGTCTTTATCTCAGTTTCCATCCAGGACACACGGGAGGAACTGTTTCATCTCTTTGAGCCTGCATTTGCTCATCTGTAAAATAATGCATATGCTTTGTTCATCATGCCTTTTATGCGCAAGCCCTGTCCTAAGAATTTGATTTATGTTACCTCATTCTACCCTCAAAACAACTCTAAAAATTACATAATCATATTATACCTATTTTTCAGAGAAGAGAACTTGAGATTTGAGACATCAAACAACTGAAAGTGAGAATTATCTTGCAGAGACGCAGTTAAAGTATGAAGGGCTAACAGTGCTGGTGGTTAGTAGTGGAAATGCTCATGGGTGGCAGACCATGTGGAAGACCAGAGCACAGACTAAGAAGGAAAGAATCCAGTGGAAGTCCTTCAGAATTAGCTATGTGCCTTGAAAGGAGGAGGGATGCAGTAACTATGCACTGACTGATGCTGCTGGGATGATGTGTGACCCATTAGGACTATGGAGGTCAGATACAGTCATTTTTATGGAGTACATGCCACAACCCTGGCTTATCTGTTCACTATGATATTCACGCTGAGCTTACAGCTTGGGTACAGGCAAACCTATGATGAGGAGTGGCAGACCTCCAGGGAAGGGCTGGTGTGGGCAGCATACTAATGTTTTCTGAAAGGTTCAATGCTTAGCTAAGAATTTGCCTTAAGCATGTGGGCTCTTTCAAACTCAGGTTTCAATAAAACTCAAACTGTCTAGACTTTGACAAACTCAGGTTTCACTATTGTTCAAACTGTGTATAAAAATGCAAGTAAAATACCAGTATTAAGCATTTACATTTATGAGAAATAATTTAATATAAATACGTGGAAAATGCATTCATGCCAAATACAACTTAATAAATATAGCCCTTGAAATAGCACCAGTTTACAAAACAATTTATTTGTATCTTAAAATACAAGTACATTCAGGAAAATAGTTTAAAGTGGTGTTTGACATAGGAGCTAAGTTTCTGGAGAAAAAATAGGCATGGATTCCCATCTTAACTTTTTTTTCTGATCAGCTGTCAGTGACAGGGATTACTAAATATCAAGTATTCTCTTTTACAGTGTCATTTATTTTAACTTCCTGAATCTCTAGAAAGCAAACAGGACATCATTCCTTTCAAGATGATAATCTGTACAACACAGATATTAGGTGTGTATTATGGTTTGTCTCTTGATGTCCTCCCAAAGCCTCATGCAGCCATGGGGTGGGCTTCTAGGGTTTATGATTGATCCAAGGTCCAATGCTGGGATTATGGGTATGAGAGCTACACCCGTCCGGGGACAGGTAGCTTGCATACAATATAAGGAAGGGAAAGAGGCTTGCTCTTCTTGCTGCTGCTTCTCCGCCATTTTTGCTCTTGCTGCTTTTGCTGTTTTCTACCGCCACAAGCTCTTGCTCTCTGCCATGAGCCATTCTGCCTTGGAGCCAGCCAAGTATGGACTGAAATCTCCACAAACTGTGAGCTAAATAAAGCTTTCCTTCTTTAATTTGGAGCATTGGGTATTTTGTCTCAGCAACGGGAGAAAAGTAACCAAGACAGTGTTTGAGATATTCTATATCTCTGCTGAAGATATTGCAATGAATTACAAATCTGACTACCAAATTCATGTTCTCATGGGTAGCAAACAACATATAGCATGACTTCAGCTCTAGGTACATTCTATACTATAATTTCCATGTCTGATTGTTCCATTGCTCCTAGGGTAATGCTAGGCAAAATGCCCTACTAACTATGCTAGTGTCTTTATTCCTTGGCCTAACTGACTTGAAGAGTGGGGTATCTTCTCCTTCCCCCAGTTCCCATCACACATTTGGAGTGGTACCAAAGGAAAGCTGGTACACTCTGTAAGTCTGTATTGTAAATTACTGCCCTTGTAGAAAGAAATGCCAGTGAAGACTTCTCTAGAATTTTTGGATTTCCAGAACAGCTTTCTAATTGGTAAAATGGAATGTGAGCTGATACTTGCCTCCCACTTTGAGGGATTCATTCTCTACTCAGGAATTAAGCAACCAGCAGATGATTATCAAACAAAGCAGGGTATGACTAAAGAGGCACTGTAAAATAGGAGAGGAAGGCATCTAATCCAATCTGGGACTAAACAGCAGGGTGTCTGAAGTAGGTCTTTACCCCTTGGCTATGAAGCAGACTGTAGCAGAAGAGGCAAGCTAGCCGGGAAGGATTGGCATGCAGTACTCAAGGCACAGCCATTAGGTAGACAAAGAAAAAGATAAGCTTTGAATGTTTCCATGTCACCAGGGTTATATAGTGTGATAGCGGCAGGGAAGGGACCCACATCTGAAGAGACAGGCATAACCTAGTCGTAGAGGGGCTTCAATGTCAAATTAAGAACTTTGAAATAGAATCCTTCTGAGAATGTCAGCAGCAAAACTGCTTTAAACACGTATTGAGAATAAAATGCTACTGATAATTCTGCTGTTCTTAGAAGAGTGGTCCTTCCCAGAGTGTAGCCTTTCCCAGCTAGGTGCCTCTGAAGAGAAGCTAGTTCCTTTAGTCCTCTTCTTATTTAGCAAGAACCTTACTGCACATCTCAGTCTGTCCTAAACTACCATAAACCCAAAGGTACCTTGCTTCCTAAGCATTAATTTACCATTCTATCCTTGAAGCATACACCACTACATTCACCCACCATACTGCTTTTATTCACATATGAAGGTAGATACAAAGACCACCTAGACATCCAAGATGATTTTCATGGATGGCTATGCCTAGATCTCCCTCCTGGGCTGTCTTTCTCTAGTGTTTGGGTTCCCATACACCATGCAGAACAGACTGTCACTTTTACCCTGCTCGAGGTTTAAGTAGTAATACCAGGGTAGACAGAGCCAAGATTATGGATTTGTCATCCAATTCCTTATGAAGTTTTATTATTTAATTATTAATAACAACTACACTTCTGATGGTTTTCTTGCTTTACAGCTTTGATACACATGCACCTCTCCCTCTTTTTTCTCTGAATGAAGGTACATTGCCACAGTCTATAAGAATCACTATGTGCTCTGTGAAACAGGATATCCACCTGTGAGGAAGAGTTGTCATTTAAGAAATTCCTCAGGTGTTGTCATGAGTGACAAAAGGCACCAAGAAATCAGATACAATGTTTAGGAAGTCAATAGTAGGTGAAACATGTTCCTCATGCCATTTCCAATTTTGTCTCCTTATAATTGAGACAGTAAGATAAATATGTATTTCCTTGTGTAAATACATTACTAGAATGGGTTAGAGAATCTCTAATTGTGTGTTGCCTAAAAGCCAGGGTGTACCATGATAGAAAAGGCACCTTCTGAATTTGAAGTCACATAAAAGTGTTTCGTAAAGAGAAATGTTTGGTACCCATAGAGGATTTTTTCCTTTGAATATCTTGCTTCGTGAAGATGGACATAATTGCAGTGGAGATGGAATTTTCTGCTCCAAGTTGTAGGAGGGCTGCAGTGAAAAAGGTCCAACTCTGTCTTCATATACAACCCTCTCCTAATCCTGGGAGCAAAAATTGATTCTAGGAAGTGAGGTTGTACAGTCTCATAAAGGGACACCAAATGCCACATGGCCAAATCTCCAGGGAGGGCAGAGACTGAGGGACTGAAACAGAAACAAAAATTCTTTTCACACTTTTACTGTCATTACCAACAGTCTTACTCAAAGGACCTTCTGTGATGGCAAACCCATTTCTTTTGACTATATTTTTTTTCCAGTACCAGGAATCAAACTCACGACCTTGCGCTTGCCAGGCAGGCACTGTTCCACTGAGCTAAATCTCCAGCCCGGACTTTTGTTTTAATGTTTAGTCTTTTAATTGCTCTCAATTGCTTTACTTCTCTAGGAGGTAATTCTATGAGTTGAGAAAAGTTCTGGTTGTTACTGACTCTATAAAAGTAACAACTAAGTGGTTATAAAAGCTAAGTGGTCCCATGGATGTGCTTCACCCATGAACTTTTCCTTCCCTTACCTGTTCAGTGCAAATGAGGTTGTTCTCCTACACAGTGGTATATTATGAGGGTTTGATAAGGAGGAAAACCATGCAACTTAGTACCTCACATATCCATCATAATTAATGCATTGTAAACTCTAGTATTATTTTCTAAGTCCTGTAAATGTTAAGAACTATAAATTGCACTTCCTTATTATAGGATCTTTGTGGTTGATGTACTTTCTTTCCAGAGTTCTTAAACATCTCTCTTTCATGAATTTTGTGTATCTATGAATTATTCAAGACTTTAAAGAGGTATTTAAGAAAAATGAGGTTGCCTGTCAATAGTTATCATCATAAATACCATACAGAAACTTATTTTAAGTGTATTCCTTTGCAATATTTTATCATTTGGACTTGGATATACTTTATTCTCTGAAAAAAAATGATATCTTCCAGGACAAAGAAGATTTCATGAAAAGAGTAGGATTTTATATATTTAAAAAATAGTGCCTTATTAAGAGAAGACATCTGTTGTGGTTTAAATCTGTGTGTCCCCCCAAAGCCTCAAGCAGCCATGGGGCAGGCTTTTAGAGTTTAATGGGTATGAGAGCTACACCCACCCTGGGGTGAATAGTTTGCATATGTAAGGGAGAGGAAAAGGGTGCTTGAGGTGATTCCTCCCCCATTCAGCCCTGGTGTATAGTGGTTGCTTTGCTGTGTTCTGCCACCCTGAGCTGTAGCTCTTTGCCATGTGCCACTCTGCCTTATAATCTGCCGAGTACAGACTAAAACCTCCACAAACTATAAGCAAAGTAAACCTTTCCTTCCTTAATTTTGGGCATCAAGTATTTTGTCCCAGCAACAACAACAACAAAAAATAACCAAGACAAAATTTGGTACCAGGAGTGGGGTTGTTGCTGTGACTATATCTGACCATGTGGTTCAGGAGCCTTTGGAAATGGCTTATGGGAAGTGTTTGGAAAGGTTTAGAGTTGTTGCCTGAAAGAGAAGCTCTAGAACGCCTTCGGCTATTCTGTCTGGGAGATTCTGGTCAGAGTTTAAAAGACCAGAAAGCTGATAAAAATCTTGCTGGTAAAGACCAGGTTTGGGAGGTTTCTGCTGGGAAGAAGGACTACACTGGTTGTTGGA
>NW_004955414.1:10955423-10958780 GCF_000276665.1 Chinchilla lanigera | reverse complement strand
ATTTAAAATGTTGTGAGTTTGGCCAAAAAAAAAGCTCCAATAATGCTGTGGACTGCAAAGATAAGGCTGAGGAGATCTCTATTGCTGAGAAAAAACAAGAGAATAAAAAAGATGGTCTGAGGACATCACAAGCAGCAAGTCTCCACCCTTTGCAGCCTCAAAACTGCAAAGGTGAAAGACCTTGCCTTAAAAAGAAAGTCTCAGAGCACCATGTTCCAAAATGGCAGCAGCAGCCACACCAGGTTTCAGAATGGCAGCAGCATAGAGGATCTGTTCCTCAAAATTAGATTCAGAGTGCCCAGCGATCCAGGCACTCGACCACTGTGGCCAAGAAAAAAAAAAAAACTTGGCTACTGCTCCAGGTGGCAGCAGACCTTGGCATCATCCATGTGGCCCTGGCTTTAAGTGCATAAAAAATGCAGGAGTTCTGAGGTTTAAGAGGCTTCCACCCAGATTTCAGAAGGCCTGGGAGGCCAGGCAGTGTGCCCCTGAGAGGGCAGTGTGTGAGGCTGTGAGTGTAAAGCAAAAGGTGCCCTAGAGACCTCAAAAGTTTAAAAAAGCCAGGCCCGTGGATCATCTAAAAGAAACTGCCCAGAGGAAGCAAAGCAGGCCTAAAAAAAAAGCCGTAAAAGCTGTAACCACCAAAAATGCCACAGGGGTGGACTCATGCAAGCCCTTTAGAGCTCACAATGTGCCACAAGTTGCTTCAGGTGCTGCATGTAAAATTACAGGACATAATGTTAGCCCTGCTAGATTTTAGACTTGCTTTGGTCCCAATGCTCTGTATCCCCTTTTGCGCCTTTTAAAATGGTACTGCTTATTTTGAGCCATTAAATGTTAAAAGTGTTTAACTTTTCATTTGTACAGGGGCTCGCAGCTAAGAGTTTGCCTTACATCTTGGAGGAGACTTGAGACTTGGACTTTTCAGCAATGCTACAACTGTTAGGACTTTGGCAACTTTTGCAGATGGACTAAATACCTTTTATATAAAGGGATAGACATGAGTCTTTGGGGGGCCAGGGGTGGAATGTTGTGGTTTAAATCTGTGTGTCCCCCCAAAGCCTCAAGAGGCCATGGGGCAGGCTTTTAGAGTTTAATGGGTGTGAGAGCTACACCCAACCTGGGGTGAATAGTTTGCATATGTAAGGGAGAGGAAAAGGATGCTTGAGGCGATTCCTCCCCCATTCAGCCCTCGTGTATAGTGGTTGCTTTGCTGTGTTCTGCCACCCTGAGCTGTAGCTCTTTGCCATGTGCCACTCTGCCTTGTAATCTGCCAAGTACAGACTAAAACCTCCACAAACTATAAGTGGAATAAACCTTTCCTTCCTTAATTTTGGGTGTCAGGTATTTTGTCCCAGCAAAAACAACAAAAAAATAACCAAGATAACATCTATGTTTTCAGGCCTTTTTCTGCCTTCAATTTGTTATTATACATATTTGGGGGAGACATTGAAGAATATGAAAAATGTCTTGGTATCCACAGGTATGCAGTTGGAAAAATGTTGGATATTGTTGACCTAATGAAATATTCTTGAGGACTTTCCAGGTTGTATCCAGACAACCTTCAGTCTATTCAAAGCTGAGATTTCTACTGTCCTGCTGCACTTACATTATTGACGTATCCTCAAAAATGTATTAATTTGAATGATCAGGTACCATATTACTGATTACTCCTGCCACATAGATTAAAGTATCAGACACATTTTTTTCTTACCTGCAAATTTAATAAAAGTGATAAGTGGGCTTTTGGCACCCTCTAGTTTATCAATCCTAAAGTGTCATGTCTAGTTCCATTTTCTTCCCTAATTTGCACTTAGAACCATTAGAAAGGATGTGGACATCTCACTCTAAACTTTGCAACTGAGAACAATATGTACTGAATCTATCTATGGTTTAGAGAACTTAGGACTATTTTATTATCTCAAGAGAAATGTCATATGAGGAATAGAATCTACAAAGGCACATTATAATATCATGCATTTAGGTCTGTAAAAACAGAATCAATCATATCAATGGTTGGAAATAAACTGAGGGAGAAGATTAGTTGAAAACTCATAAATGTGGGCACAGCAATATTTTGAAAGACAAAATAATTTCAGCACCATCTTGTTTATTAAAATTATTAGATATAAATTTTGTTAGCATATGTAATATTTTAATTAATAGTTTGGGATTTTCTTTCCCAAAATAGTGTTGGAAAATAAAATAATTATCAGTGGAATAAAATTTTTGAGAAAATTCTCAAAGAACTTTTAGAATTTACTCTTCCAGAAAGAAGGCGTTAGAGCTGGGGGTGGAGCTCAGTAGCATAGCACCTGCCTGGCAAGCATGAGATTATGAGTTCAATTCCCAGTACCACCCAAAAAAACCCCAAGAAAACAAAAACAAAAAATCCAGAAAGATGATGTTGGAATTATAGTAAAGGGAGAATACAGGGAAACTGACCAAAAGCCGAGAAAAAAGCCATCCTTCTCAGGATTAAACCTCAGACTCAGCATGATAATGGGAGACAGGTAATATGTAACTCAGTGTGATAATGCTCTACAAAACAAAGAGTTACCCTTGTAACTTTGAGCTAATTATATCTCACTTTGTTTTCCAGGCAGTAAAATAAAATATTTTGTGAATATGAAATAGTATTATCTCTACTATCTGGTGTGTTAACAATTTGATATTAAGAAGCAATAGTATTAGTAAGGGCATTAGAATAGACTTCATTGATTTTTCTATTTTAAAAACAAGTTATTGTTCTATTTTAAAATACTTTACAGCACCTGCCTGGCAAGTACAAGGTTGTGAGTTTGATTCCAGGTACAGAAAAGAAAAAGACAAAAAGTAGTTCACAGTAATATTTCTGACTTTAAAGATAATGGTTCTATACTAAAACAAAACAATATGAAAAAAATAAAAAATATGGAGTAAGAAATGCAATTGACATGAAGATTAGAAGCCTAAAAAATGTGGTTTTCTCAAGATATTTTTACAGGTGTTGGGCAAAGTTTTCATATAATAGAAAGTACTTTCTCCCATTTTTAATTAAAATGAAAATGGGAGGTATACATTTCCATAGAGATGGGAACTCCACAAGATTTATGGCCAGAATAGGGGAGGTGAAGACAATCAAATTATGTGATGTTAGAACAGTTACTTTCTCTCCTCATAGTTCTTTTTTTTTTCCTGCATAGAACCTTAATAAGTCAAGGGAGGTAAGTATAAATATAACAATAGGAGAATAATATAATGAACACAAACTAACAGATTCTTATCAAAATTAAGTACGATAATACATAAATATGGTATTGGATAAGGAAAACATACATGAGTTGGTGTTTTTAATAATGTGTTTTCCTTTCTAGT
>NW_004955414.1:10953759-10954865 GCF_000276665.1 Chinchilla lanigera | reverse complement strand
GTTTGGCCCCTTCCTGCATGTGCCCTGCACTGCCTGAGGTACTAGAGCAGGTGGTCCAAAAACTGTTGACACTGTGGTTTGCTTCTGGGCTTTAGTTGTGCCCTGACCTTCTGGAGGTCACAGAAACAGGCAGTCTGTGATCACCGCCAGTGTACCCCACATCTGGCTCCTGTGCCTTCCCTGAGCTGCATGGAGACATAGAATCAGGTGGTCCACAAGCTGCTGACCCTACAATTCATGTCTCGGCTCTTCCTGTGTCCTGAACTGCCTGGGGACACAGGACCACTGGTCTGTGATTCCACCACCAATGCAGCACACTTCTGGGTAATACCCATGCCCTGAGCTATGAGGAGACACTGGGCCCGATGGTCTGTCATTGGCTGACATCACAGTTCACATCTGAGACCTAGGAGAGCTAGGTACACTTCACCATTTGCCAGAAGGCCCCAGACTAAGCAGTGCATCTCAGCAGTCAGTGAGGGGCAAGCCTGACCACCAGGAAAAACAAGCAACATTAGCAACATTTGCTGAGCTGCCAGGGAAGAGGGAGAGTGAGTGTTCTGCCTCCAGCATCAAACATGACAGACAAAGGACTAAAATGAAATCTCAGAACTCCACCCCACTCAGAACAAGTCCAGGAGACATCGACATAGGAGAATTTGGTAAACACACATGTGAAATTGCTGAAATGACTGCAATGGAAATAAAGCAATAACTCAATCAGGGCATAGAAGACATCACATCAGAAATAATCTCTCAGGCAAACATTAAATTGCAACAATAGTGAAAGTCTTGCTCAGCACATCTAAAGAGGAAATATGTAAAAAAATAGATGAGCATAGGCAACCAATGGAAACTTTAAATGAACAGTATAGGAATGAACTAGAATGCATGAAACACATTCAAAGAGACATCCAGGAGATCAAAACTTCCATTGAAAGCTGGCAAAACCTCTTGAATGAAGCCAAAGACAGCATTACAGATCTTGAAGACAGCATGGCAGCTAACGAGCATGGAAGAAAAGATCTCTTAATATCAAAGAAGAACCAGGAAAAATCAATTCAACCAGTGCAAGTTGAAGTAAAGAGAAATAATTTAAGACTAAT
>NW_004955414.1:10874912-10949629 GCF_000276665.1 Chinchilla lanigera | reverse complement strand
ATTAGAAAATGTTCAACATCATTAGTCATTCAAGAAATGCAAATTAAAACAACACTGAGTTTCATCTCACCCTGGTAAGAATGGCTAGCATTAAGAAATCAACTAATGACAAAAGCTGGCGAAGCTGTGCAGAAATAGGAACCCTTCTCCACTGCTGGTGGGAATGCAGACTGGTGAAACCACTGTGGAAATCAGTTTGGAGATTCCTCTGAAAACTAGGTCTAGAGGTCCCATTCAACGCAGCTATACCCCTTCTGGCTATTTTCCCAGAAGATCTGAAAACATTATATCATAGCAATATATGTTCACCCATGTTCATAGCAGCACAATTCATAATTGCTAAATTGTGGAAGCAACCCAAATGTCCATCCACTGAGGAATGCATAAAAAAATTGTGGTACTTTTATATAATGGAATATTGCTCAGCTGTAAAGAAAGATAAACTCAAGGCTTTTACAAGTAAATGGTCACAACTAGAGACCACACTTATAAGTGAAATAAATCAGACATACATGTGCAAGAACCGCATCATCTCACTAATGTAAAACCTAAAAGACTGAATAAAAACTAGGAGGTATGATAGACATTGTGCAATGAAAGAAAAATACTCAAAAGTAAAGAGCAACTGGGGTGAGGGAACAGAGAAAAGAAAGAAGGGGAAATTATGTATGTAATTATATACAGGATAGCTAACATAGTTGTACTACTGATTTCTATCACTTTACTGAAAGGAAGTTAATGGTTACTTATTTGATCAAGTTTCCATGTCTCTATTTGTTTTCCTGAGAAACCATTTTGAAGATATCAATATGTAATACAGCAACCATTGTTAATTTCCTACCACTTTGTCTGTAATTCTGTATTGCTTGTATTGTTCTACTATTTTGTAAATGGATATCTGTTAATATGTCTTCCTTCTTTTATTGTTAAAATAAATTTTTAAAAATGTTTCAAAGGGAAATTAGTGAATTATTATCTTAAAACTGTAAGCAATTGCCAGGCGTGGTGACACACACCTGTAATCACAGCATTCAGGAGGCTGAGGCAGGAGGATCATTGGGAGTTCGAGACCAGCCTGGGCTATAAAGTGAGCTCAAGGTCAGCCTGAACTGCATAGCGAAACCCTGTCAAAAAGACAAAAAAAAAAAAAATTGTAAGAAATTGGTGGAGAAAATTTTTTCACTAGTAAAATGAAATAAAGCACAAAATCCCTTAATGGTGTTCTCACATTTTTTAAAATAAGAGAGTATTCATATTAATGGGAGGAAAAACTAAGTTATATAAAGGAAAAGATGAAACTTTCAACTTTATGCCTCTTTATAGAAGAGAGATAGCCTCTATATAAGGTATTCCTATTAAATTATCCCAAGTTTAAATCATATATCAGGGTTTGTTTCTGAATACCTGAATTATTTTTAAAATTTTTAATAGTATATATTTTGTTATTCTGTTATTTCTTAAATGTTTATTAGTTCATGTCTGTAGTACATAATGATTACCTTGATTGCAGGGGACTGGTACATGTACATAACACATTTCAATTCCCTTCCCCCCAACCTCTTTAATTTTTCTGTGATCAGATTCATTATTTATGTTATAATGCCTTATGAATGTAATTATCATATATGCATACCGGGAACCACACTAAGGGGCCAAAGAATGTATGAAACATGCAAGACAATTGTCCTATGTCAAGGTACACTTTTAGATACTTTATCTACACTAGATTATGATGCCTTTTATTTTTCTCTTTTTTCCTATTATTTGTCTCATATATACACCCATATCTATATCTACCTATCTATCTACCTATCTATCTATATAAACACCCATATCTACATCTATCTATCTATCTATCTATCTATCTATCTATCTATCTATCTATCATCTGTCTATCTTTTTATCTAGAGAGATAATTTTTCATATAAGAAGAACAATTTGATATTTAAGCTTCTGTATGTGCATTATTTCATTTAAAAGTATTATCTCAAAGTACTGGACTTTAGCCTTTTAATGACACAATAGTAATCCATTGAGTATGTATTTGCAAAGAGTTTCTGAAGAAAACCCTGACTCCATGAGAAATAATACTGAGAATCAACAAATGGGTTCATATCAAGTTAAAAGGCTTCTGCATAGCAAAGGAAGCCACTAACAGAGTAAAGGAACTACTTATAGAATGGGCAAAAACAGTTTTGCCAGCTACTTCTCAGACAAAAGACTAATATCTAGAATATGTTAATAGTTTAAAAAATACACCCCAAAATTTAAAGACCTAAGTAAAAATGGGAATCCAAAATTAAGACACTTCTCAGATGAAGAAATACAAATGGAAAATATATGAAAAAATATTCAAATTACTGATCTTTAAAGAAATGCCAATTAAAACAACACTAACATTCCTTCTCATTCCAGAAAGATTGGCTACCATCAAGAAACCAACCAATAACAAATGTAGGTGAATCTGTGGGAAGAAAGAAACCCTTCTCATTGTTGGTGGGACTATAAACTGATAAAAACGTTATAGAAATCAGTGTAGAATTTCCTCAAAAAACTCAATGTAGAAATTCCGTTTGACCCAGCCATTCTCCTTCTAGGTAGCTTTCAAAAGATTTAAAGGCATCATACCACAGGATGTGTGCCTATTCCTGTTTAGAGCAGGACAATTCATAATATCTAAATCTTGGAGACAACCCATTTGTCCATTAAGAGATGAATGGATATTAATATATGCTTTGGATGTGCAATGATTGCATTCCTCTTGGGGAATTGGTACATATATGTGCCATATCTTGATCATTTTCACTCCCCTTCCTCTCTCTCCTTCCTTCTTTCTTTCCCCAAGTCCCTTTACTACCTCTGCACCTGACGTCAGAAGTGAACAGTTTCCTGAGACTGAGCTCATGACAGTTTCACTAAGTATGTTTGTAACATCTTGACTTTAATTTGAACCAATTTTTACACTGGAAATATGTAGACTGAACAAAATATGATAAATAGGATTTTGAGAAGGCAATGGAGAAATGTGTTGGACTTGTGAAGAGTATCCTGTCATTTTTCTTAGTATAATCAAACTATGAGTTTTACAAAAATACCGTAATCTCAATAGCTTATGGACATTTGAAATAGGCATTGAATTCAAAAGCAATATTTTCCGTGGCTTGAACTGTGACCCTCTCTCATTTTGGGCTATGGGATAATAAGGCAATGTTCATCTCCATCAGTGATCATTTCTCTCTGTTGTCTTAGCACCAATGTAAACAGTGTGATGTTCCCATCTCATAACCAGACCAAGTCAGGGAGCTCCTGAGCAAGTAACTCGTGGGATCTTAAATTAGACTTGCCTCCATTCTATTTATGATGACAAGAATTTCAAATTCAGCTAATCCTTCCCTCCCACTCCCTTTTGTATCATTTGTTGCACAATGACAACAAAAAAAGCTACTAAAAATATTAGCTTTTTAAAGTGTGGCCCATGTGAAGTGACAGGCATTGGGCTGATATGTGGTGTGCAAAGTCTGCTGTCCTGATTGTCAGAGTGAGAATGTGCACTGTTTTCACCACTGTAGGATTAAAGAGATTGGATGTGGCTCAGGAAATCTGAGCAACTTGTTGCAATTGTCATGCTATGAATGTAGCTGCTCTTCTTAGCTTCTCTCCACATCAGTCCTCAAAGTTAGCACTCAGACAGCAGCCCTGGACTGGCTTTATAGACTGAACTCTTCACAGTAAATATTTGGTCATGATATCACTGTCCCACTGTTCCCTAAAATATCAGCTTTTACAGATAGGACTTTAATTTTTAGAGATTCACAGAAATCTATATAATCACTAAAGACAGAAATCTTTCTCCTTCTATTGTTTCTGTTTTAAGGAGAATAGTTAAAAAAGAACAATAGCAAAACAAAACAAAGCAAAACAATAGCAAAACAAAACAAAACAAACAAAACAAAGCAAGGACATTAAAAATGATATGGGGTTTCAGGGCTGGGGATTTAGCTCAGCAGCACAGCGCCTTCCTGGTAAGCACAAGGTCATGAGTTCGATTCCCGGTACCGGAAAAAAACAAAACAAAACAAAAAAACAACCAAACAAAAAAATGATATGGGGTTTCAAACCAAATGATAGGGATTAACCGTGGCTGTTATATTACATACTGTTATCTTCAATGAAGTCACTCATATTACCAGATGTAAGAATGGGAAATTGATCAAAACATTGAAGGGAATAAGAAAATAGTAATTTAAAAGAACATTTGAGACAATACAGAGTATCACTACACAGGATGATAGTAATTCACCAATGTTTGTTTTACTGCGTATTATTTTCCTCACATAAGTTGCTCAGATTACCAGATATAAGAATGCAAAATTGGTAAAAATATATAAAAAAATTTAAGTATTAACTGTTCCCCTCAGTAAACCACCAGACATCAGCAGTACAGTTATGTGATTCCTTAGTACTTTCTCTTTCTTCTTTCTCTCATCCCAGTTCCTTCCTTTGAGCAATTTCTTTCCCTTTCATATTATCTATTGTACATTTTGGGTTTCATTTAGTCTTTCATGTTCTTATACTAGGGAGACAATATGATGTTTACACATGTGGGTCCAACTTATTTCCCTTGTGAGTATGGTCTCTAGTTGAATCCATTTACCTATAAAAGCCTCAAGTTTATCTTTTTTAGAGCTGAGTAATACTCCATTGAATAAAAATACCACATCTTTTTTATCCATTCCTCAGTGGCTGGGCATTTGGGTTGTTTCCAAGATTTATCTATGACAAATTGGGCTGCTATAAACATTGGTGCACATATACCACTATGGTGTGATGCTTTTAATTCCTCTGGAAAAGTACTCAGAAGGGGAATAGCTGGCTCAAGTGGGATTTCTAATCCTAGTTTTGTGCGGAATCTCCAAACTGATTTCCACAGTGGTTTCATCAATCTACACTCCCACCAGCAGTGGAGAAGTGTTCCTTTCTCTCCACAGCCTCTCCAGCATTTGTCATTGGTTGATTTCTTAATGTTAGCCATTTTTTTCTGGTGTGAGATGGAATCTCAGTGTAGTTCTAATTTGCATTGCTTGAATGACTAATGATGTTGAACAATTTTCATATATTTATTTGCCATTAGTATTCTTCATCTGAGAAATGCATATTCATCTCAGATGCCCATTTTTGGATTGGGTCTTTTAATATTAGGGGCCTTTTTTTTTTTAATTCTTTACATATTCTAGATAGAAGTCCTTTGTCTGAGGGGTCGGTGAACAAAATTTTTTCCCAGTTTGTGGGTTTTCTTTTTACTCTGCTGGTGATTTCTTTTGATGTGCAACACCTTTTCAGTTCAGAGATCCCAGTTGGTCTTTACCTCAATCTGATAAATGCCGTCTATGAAAAACTATGAGCTAACATCATTCTAAATGGTCAAAACCTGAAAGCTTTCACTGTAAAATCAGGAACAACACACAGATATCCACTGTCACCACTCCTATTCAACATAGTTCTGGAAGCATTAGCCAGAGCAATTAGACAAGAGAGAGAAATAAGAGGAATAAGGATAGGAAAGGAAGAAGTGAAATTATCATTATTTGTAGATGACATAATACTCTACATAGAAGACCCCAAAAACTCCACCAAAAGGCTTATAGATTTAATGACCAAATTCAGTAGAGTCAACACTCAAAAATCAATTGTAGTCCTGTATACAAACCACAAACAGACTGAAAGAGAAATTATTGAAACCACATCTTTCATAATATAATCTAAAAAAAAAATACTTAAGAATAAATGAAACAAAAGAAGTAAAAGATCTATACTGTAAAAATTATAGTACACTGAAAAAAGTGTTTGAAGAGGATTTCAGAAAATGGAAAGATATTCTTTGCTCATGGATAGGAAGAACTAACACTTTGAAAATGGCCGTACCCCCAAAATTGTTGCTATTCCCTAGCTGCTCTTTATCTCTGCGCATGCCATATTATACTATAACGAATCATGAATGCCTCTTACCAGACAGCAGACTGTTGCAACCACAGAAACTTATCCCAGTCTTAGAGCATCTGTATATTAATGAAAGACTGGTCCTATGGCTTGACTTCAACTCAATTAAAGATCCTAAGCAAGAATCAATAAGATAAGTTATTCTTTAGTCCCTGCATGAAATAAACTGTAGTTAATAATGAATAATATATTAATGTTTTATGTTACTAAAGTTGGGGTAATTTTAATTAAGCAGTAAGTAATGAGTGTATAAACTGCTTTGTGGATGATGTTCCACATTGCTAATTAAAGTCTTAACCTCTGTAATTAATAATGACCATACTCATGATTTAACAAAGACTCAGCAGATGGCGGTACAGTCAGGTCTCAGTGAAGTCAGATTCTTCATAGACCCATGGAGCAGTCCTTATTATACCGTAGCAGGAGAAGGTCCAGGGTATATTTTGCTCACCTCTGAGTAATGCATTATATAAAAAATGAGAATATAAACAAATTCTTTTTGAGAGATTTGAAAGATATGTTTAGGAGGAAAAACGGTTATGTTGTTGTATGATGCAAGAAAAGTGTTCAGAGAAGAAATTTGAGGTTACAGAGTATTGTGAGAGCTATTAGAAAGCCTAAGGAGACTTTAGCAGAGAAAACTGACTAAACATCTCTTCAATGGAGGCCAGGGATCATGGGCCATAAGCTGTGATGAGTATAAATGAGCACACCATTGCCTTAGCTGCCTGTTTAGGAGATTCCTGGAAGCACAGGCTCTGAAGCAGAAATCACTCAATGACATGTATGTTTAAAGACTTCTGGGTCAAAGAATAACATTTTAAACTCAATAAATCAAGCGTAGTTATTAATGCAATAGGCCTAAATGCAATTACTGGGGGGATCATGATGAGAACCACAAACTCAAAAAATCTCTCAGGAAAGACAAATAAAAAAGCAAGTCTTCTCAAGGCATAAAATAGTAGCGTGCATATAGGGATGAAGTGGAGTAGACCACACTCAACATAAACATATTCATCTATTTTTCACTTGCAACTATTTGCAACCATTCAGGAAGACTGAAAAGATAATAATGAATAATTATTAATTAACTTATTTAAATCATTCAACATGTACTTGTTCTAAACTCTTTTTACCATATCTCAGAGCTCTGTTTTGAACCTGAAGCATGAGTGTGACTGAGGGATTGGTTAGAAATGTCAATTCTTGAAACTAATTTCAGATTTACTAACTCGGAAATCAGGGCTATGGCCCAGTCACTGACTATTGGACATGTGGTCAGACGATTGCCATATATTTTGTTTAATGAGAAACTTCAGAAGTGTAATATACACTTATCTTCAACTCCATTTGAAAGTGTTGAGAGTACTACAGGCCAGTCACTCCTTTCTCATCCTCTGCTGCAGGAAAAGTCTGTACTATCTCTAGCATGTGATTTTTGCATTTTTCAAAACATTTAGGTCTGAAAATTTAACAGTTTCCTGTGGGCTGTCCTGTTGTAATAGTCTAGATTTTAGAAAATTTTCTTATTTTTGGACTGAGAATTTCTCTAATGATATTCTACATTTGCACACTTCTAAGTATAATCTTGAAATACCATTGAATGTCCCTGGGTCACTCAGGATATCATTGTAAGTCAGAGATGGGACACCTAATCAAGTCTGGGGCATGATTTATGATTCTCAATTCTTCAGTGGACAGTACGTTCATTTCTTGTTTGTTTTTCCTTTAATTGTTATTGTTTTTTAACCTTATATAGCACTAAAATTTCAAATCCAGCACATACATACTAAAAACAATGTCATGCGTCAATCAATTTATGGTATATCTTGTATGTGAAGGTATTCTAAATCCCACATGGTTTTTTTAAAAATTTATTTTATGTGAATTCTCTAAATCTGATTGTGTAAAAGTTGTTTCTATGTATATGTATCTATAAACATAGATTTACACTCAAAACCATTTAATCTTTCCTAATTATCTGCATCAAAATCTGTGTACCATGTTTCCTATTTATAGTCAGTTTATATACAAACAACAGCTGTGCTTTAAAAATAATTGCTGGGAGAAACCAGGGTATAACTGAGCAACTATGGGCATTTCTTGGTGAAATAAATATATTTGACTGAAAGCAGCTCTTCATATTAAAATGGAAGTAGAAAAAATCTATGAACATATTGCTGCTCTTTTTGGAGCACTCAGATCCTAGAACTAATTAGGTAAATGTATTTTCCATCTGTATTTTATTACTTGTAAACCACCCAGTTTTTGTGATTCTTGTGGCACACATATAATATGCTAGTATATTATTGTTGAGAAAAATAAACTGAACTTAAAATTTACCTGTAGCTTAGTTTGATAGATCAAGAACAGCATTAAATAATTATGTGTTAATTTAATTTCATCCAATCTTAATTTTACAGCTCACTTGCTTTAAACCTATCTTAGTATCCTAGTTATTGAAAAGCTAGAAGACAGAACTGGGAGTGTAGCTCTGCAATAGTGTACATGTCTATTCTGCTGAAGGCCTTAAAGTTAATCCTTGGCAAAACAAAAGTTTAAAATAAAATAAAAAGCTTGAATATTATAAAAAGACATCATGTAAAGTTTTTCAGAGTTTGATGGTTGCCTACTATAATTTCTATATGTGTTTATATTAAATTGGTCAGTAATAGCATATGCATTGATACTTGAAAATAATTCTAAGTCTTAAATTATCTTTCTTTGAATTTCTTAAATCATTTTGTCTCTAAACTGAATAATTGTCAGCTATATGTTTAAAAATTGTTAAAACATTCATGATATAAAAATAAGTTGAAAAAGATGTGCATTAAAAATTGTCTCCCAGCATTCCTATAGGAGGTTTAAATGTCCTTTAAATTAGTTTCTGTTTCTGTCATTTTCCTGCATATAGTATGATATGTGGTAAGCAAATAATCTTTTAAGAAATATACAAATGTAGGGGGCTGGGGATTTAGCTCAGCGGCAAAGCGCCTGCCTAGCAAGCGGAAGATCCTGAGTTCGGTTCCCGGTACCGGAGAAAAACAAAAAAAAAAAAAAAGAAATATACAAATGTACATGCATACTATGCTTATTTGATATGCATACTGTTATATGCATTGTATGCTTTTTTGTGTCTATATACTAATGTAATATGTATGACATTTTAAAATGATCTGGCTTGACATAATCAATTCTTTTCTTCTTCTTGATTTTGTTGTATGCATGTGAGAGTAGGTATTTATGGTATAAATACTTCCACTATACATAAATCCACATTTATTGTATAAAAACCTCCAAGCATTTTCTGGGTATAGTTCAGTGGCACAGCACCTGCCTGACAACCACAAGGTCCTGAGTTCAATTCCTGGTACCAAAATAAATAAATAAATAAATAAATAAAATTGCCTTTATTAAATAGTGAACTAATCCAAAAGAATTCTTTTAAAAAAACCTCTAAGCATCCCATAATTATGATGTTTTTAATCAACAAAATTGTGGGTAACTTAGACTAATTTTTCTTCATTAAAATAATGTTGCTGCAAGTATCTTCTGCATGAATTGAGGGGGGATTTAGTTTAAGTCTATAAGCCATAATTCTAAATTGAAAGTGCAAAGTTACAACAAAAGTGTATTTTGAAAATTTTGTATAAACTGATGACATGCCCTTCAAGTCAATCAGAGTTTAAAACATGAAAAATTGAATGTAGTCCACTCAAAATTTAACATTTCAACCAACAATCCCTAAATTACTCTATAAAAATATAGAATAGAAATTAATTTTTAATTGTCTGATATTCAAACACCCACTAGTCTTTCCACATAGTGTGGCAGTTATGCAGAATGTTGAAGAGTTTGGCCTGGAATCCAGGCAGGGGGACTAGGGCGGCGTGCTTCCAGGTGGGTCTGGGGAGTCCTAAAATCATGACTTTGAAGTCTGTGTCTGGTTCCTCCCCTTCTGCTCTGTCACTGTTCCCCTTACTTATTTCCTGGTTATCAAGAACTAAGCAACTTTGCTCTGCCATATTCTTCTGTTATGATGTTCTTGCTTTGAAATGAGTTGACAATAGACTCACCTTCTCTAATCATGAGATCAATTACTGTAAACTTTTCACTTTTAAACTTTCAGGTGTCAGGTATTATGTTTCAGTGACAAATAAGCTGACTACTACAGAATATTGGTGCCAGGAAAGTGGGGTTCTTTCATGAGATTTGTATTGATAATTTGGCCAAACAGCAAAGCAAAAAAAAAAAAAAAAAAAACCTGACAAAGTTAAATTTGTTTTTTTTTCTGTTTTTTTTTTTTGTTTGTTTGTTTGTTTGTTTGTTTTTGGAGTGGGGTGGTTTCAGTACCGGGAATCAAACTCACGACCTTGCGCTTGCCAGGCAGACGCTGTGCCGCTGAGCTAAATCCCCAGCCCCAACAAACAATTTTGGTCCCTGAAGGAACTATACCAGTCTTGTGGCCCAAAAGGTATGACTACTAGATTTTAGCACCAATGGAAAAGGAACCAAGTATTTTGTACAGGTACAAGGAGAGAAATGGCTTTACGGCATTTCAGGAATCACTAAGACCTCCAATCATCCCAGGCTCAAAGCTCTAAAAGTATGAAATTTTTTTTTTTTTTTTTGTCATTTTGAGTCAGGGTCTCTCTATGCAGTTCAGGCTGGCCTTGAGCTCACTTTGAAGCCCAGGCTGGTCTCAAACTTGCAATGATCCTCCTGCCTCAGCCTGCAGAGTGCTGGGATTACAGGCATGTACAACCATGCCCAGATGGTGAAAGTGTAAATTTTTAATTTAAGAAGAGATTTCACAGGTGTCCTTATTAGGAAGAACCTCCTAGGGAATTAGTTCTCTGGTGTCCATTTCACTGTGCTCAAATATCCAACCACTCAGAAGCTGCTGCTGCCACTATCCAAGAGACCTGTTTATTGCTTTTGCTTTAGGTGGACGTTGGTGTCATCCACAAGATGCTGCTTTTACCAGCATCCAGAATACTAGAATAGCAGGGTCATGGAGGCTTCTACCCAGACTTTCCACAAAGGGTTGGGAGGCCAGGCAAGGCAAGGGCCCCATGAGAGGGCAGTGTACAACGCATGGGAATGAGGCCAGCAGTGCTTCTGGGACACCAGGAAGTTAGAGATTTCAGGGTCAAATATCTGCTGAGAAAAACTGTAAGCCAAGAGTGGACTGAGCCCCAGGGAGAGGTCCTGTAGGCAGCAACCATCAAAGTCATATGCTTGGGGCCACTCACACTTTGGGATTCATATATCACAGATGTGGGATGTGGAATTACAGTCATCTACACTTTCCCTGCTGGGTTTTGGTCTGGCTTTGGTCCAATTCTTGTCTATCTCACCATTCTTTTTGAAAAGGGAATGCTTGCTATGCACTATGGTACCTTGGGACCGTGTATCTTGCTTTTAAGTTTTATAGTTTCAGAAGTAAGAATTTGCCTTGAGTCTCAGAAGAGTTTTGGAATTTTGAAAAATATTGAAACTAGGTTTTCAGGAAAGGATTATGTTTCAACTTGCATGTGAGAGTAGTTTTATTATGTTAGGCAGAACTATAAATTTGCTATTGTCTTGGAGAAGAAATATGGTTAAAGAGATGTGTTTGGGTATGAAGTTGACCAAAATTAGATCTGGAAGTTGGGGTGGAATTTCAAACTGACTTTGGGATCTGCCTGGGGGAGTAGTGGAGAGCACTGCAAGGTATATCTGGGTGGCCGGTGGAGGCATTGCCTTGGGGTCTATGCCTGGCCTCTGATGCCTTCCTCTCTGATCCTGTGCCTATGCTCTGATTTCCAGCCATCATGAACTAAGCATCTTTATTCTACCAAACCCTCTATCTTGCTGCCTCTGCTTTGGAGGCAGCAAACTAATGGCTGAATCTTTCAAAACAGTTCACAAATTAAATCTCTTTTTTTGAATTTACAGCTAGCAGGCAGTGCCTCAGTAGTGAAACACCCACACAATACATCTACTGACATATAATCTAAATAAAACAATGGTCCCAAACGTTTTTGACTTCAGGGACCGGTCTCATGGAATGCAATTTTTCCACTGAGGAAGGGGTGTTGGTTGGTGGTTTGGGATGATTCAAAGGAGCACATAACCTATATCCCTCATATGCACCCCTATGGAAAATCTTCTGCTGATTTGACTGGTGCCAGTCTGTGGCCCTGGGTTAAGGCTATCCTGAAATAAAACATTGCACTTGGCAAGTAGGCATGCCTTGAATAATAAGTACTAGCTCCCCTTCCAGTTATATTTTCACTAATTACCCAGGTTCCAAAGATCTTAATCCAAGCTACAGACCTCCCAGTAGGGGTTTTGAGTATGTATTTATCCATAACCCTATCACAGCTGCCTCCTTGCAAATGCATTAATACCTGTCAAAATGACAGTAAAAATACAAGTGTCTCCTTAGTATTTTACCTAGTATTTGTTTCATTATAATAGTAATTCAAAACTTTTCTTGAAAGTCTGGGTCAGCTTATAAACCTACCCATTATTTTCCATCAAGAACCTTGCTAGTCAATAACTAAATAAGTTAATTCTAGGAACTGTGATAATTTTCTAATTATTCATCCAATAGGATCCCCTGACTTCTGAAATAAGCTCTGTGTCCAAAGGTTTATAGGTGAGTTTTATATTTAAAAGTTATAAAATCAAGTTCCTAAGTACAGGAGAGAGGAATCAGAATCCCCATAGTGAAATAAAAAGTCAGAGAAGACACTGGAATTTTAATCCATGGAACCAAATATACAAAACATTTTTTGGCCACATCAAACTTAGTGAATAAAATATGGCCCATAGATTGAGGAAGAGAAAAAAGAAGAAAATACAGTGATGAACCTATTACAAGTTAAACAGGGTTCTATGACATGTTAAGGTAGCTTTACAGGTAAGTAAATGAAGTCTCAGAAATACTGTTAATCTAGGTCTGATGAAGGGTGAATTCAAACACAGGGCACATCTCTTTTTATATCTGAGACTCTTTACATAGTGTCATACTTTTCCTTACCAAACATGTAGAGTTGGTGAAAATTAGTCAATGATAATTACAGCTATAGAGATTTGTAGGAACTTCAAGGAGAGTAGGTGAGAGAGAGGGAGAGAGGGCAAAAGGGAAGAAGAAAAGAGAGGAAGGAAATGAGGTAGATGGGTAGCCAACATTTGCATTCTGCATGTAGGAAATTGTATTTACTTCTTACATGAAATGATAAAGTTCATTAGTTTTGAACTAAGCACCTCAGCTTTGTGAACTATATTCCCAACTTTCTTTTTATGCTGGATTTCAACAGAGCCACCTCTCACTCATCCCCTACAACTGCAATTTATTTGTTTTTCATCTATCTGTAGGTCACACAAAATTTTATATTCCTCTTAAATCTCAATTCATTGTAAGTCATTTAATATGCCAAGTGATAGAAAATTGCCAGCTGTTACTGAACTTAATTACTCACTGGATCCAACCCAATCAATTAACCATAGCACAAGACAACATAAATTCTGGATTATCTTCCACAACAAAGGTTATCATTCCTCTTTCTTCTCAATTAACAACTTCAGTCTTTTCCATTTATTGTGCAAAGACATAGCCAATAAATCTGTGATAATTTATAATAATTGTGTTTTATATTTATACAGCACTTGCCAGTTTCAAAGCACTTTCATATTTACTAACTCAGTTCCGCTCCATATTTAAAGACTCATCAGTCAGGACAGATAACATTTTCAATGTCTTCAGGTCAGTAAAGTGAGACCTGAAGAGGACAACGTTTTACCCAATACAATGTGTTTTGGAATTGCAGATGTCAGGCATGTCATATTACCTTTGGAGGTCAATATTCTTATATATTTTTCCTTCAAAAATCATAACTAGAACACATGAACACGTGCTTTGGAAAACTTCAGTGGTTTATCAAAGCTGCACACATAGAAACTGGAAGAACTGTAGGCTGAGCTTGATCTTGTCCCTGGCCTCCTGCTGTTCTCAGACAAGGCCTTAAATTCTGACAAGTACAAAAATACAAGCACAGGATATATTGTGCAAATTGTGATTAGAACTGGTATGTCAAGGTCTATTATAACTTCTCTTGTCTGTGCAATAATTTATATTTAGGTTGTGTCTACAAAATATCGAGTAAGGGTAAAATTAAAAGTTCCAAGTAAGCCTTTGCTTCATTGACATAAAAGAATATCAATTTTAGTTTGTTCATCTCTGAACATACCCTTCTTACACAACTGACTCATAAATCACGGTCCTTTTTTCCTTTAACCGTCATACCACTAATGATTATTCTGAACATTTCATAGTCATAGTCTTACTTCTTCTTGTCTACTGTGGGCCCCAGCCTGGGCTTGTGTGCATTCTCTCTGCCATCCTTCTCTCTCTGGCAGCTGTATGTACTTTCAGTCTAACATTCAACCTTTTTCCCACCAAAGCATTTTCCCCTGTTTTTTTCTTGTTCTTCACTAATCACTTGTTTAAGCTCTATGAAATTTTTCCTTCTCTACTTGCCCTATATCTAACTCTGCCAACTTTCCTCATATCTTACTTATTATAATATATTTTCTCAAATTACCCAGTTCATTGGGTACATCCAGTTCAAAAAAACTAAAGTACACATTCATTATTGAGAAATGAAAGTGCAACCCATACACACCGAAAACGATAGCACCTACTGAGCCAGCACATTAATGGTTGGTTCAGAAAAGTTATGTGTATAAAACAGACCCATTAAATTAGAGAGATAGTATTAAAAATTTGATTAGAATAATATTTCTAGTAGTACTAATAATGACAATGTCAAAATTATCCTTGAAATTGCTGTAGATATGAAATAGTGTTATATGATTTGCACATATTGTGGAATAGTATGATCATGATAATAGTCATAATAAATTACACAAAGACTATTTTATAGATAAGACAAATAAGGCACAAAGTAATAACTCCCCTCAATGTTTTACAACTTGTATATAATGAAAGGTAGATTGAACCAAAGCAGATCATTTTGTATTTCTTCGATTTAACTTTGTATTTATACTTCAAAAAACACACAGGTAGTACTGTATCATGATTACTGTCAGACATTATTTCCTTACCTCATACATTTTGTGCCATGGTGTCTTGAGTTTTAAATAATGGACTAACTAAATTTAAAAATTGCCTGGCACATCAATACATCTTCAAATAATATTACAGGATAACTTGTAAGTGCCAAACTTTACACATATTATCTCAAATCTACAAACTGGTAAAATAGTTGTGAATATTCATGTTAGTAAATACAGAAATCTAGGCCAATAATTGCACCAAAAGCCATTTCAGAATGCAAACTCCATCACCTGCTTTCAACATCCTATTTTTCATTATCCCTCAATGTCTCTTGTACATTTACCTCATAGTTATAATATTGCAGACAGTTAATAAATATTTAATATAAGAGTAGCTATTATGGATCATATCTAATGTCTCCCCCAAACCTCGTGTGCTCATTGATAAACTTTTGTGAGTGACTAAATTGCGGTCATATAGTACTGGGTTTGTCTACTGATTCTGTTAGCATTATTCTGGTTGTGGAAGATAGACTTACTGAAGAGCGATGACCCACCCTTGGTGTGGGTGGTACTGACCAATAGGCTTGTAACCTAAATGGAATAAAAAAAGGAAAGGTGAGCTGGGTATGGTGGCACATGCCTATAATCTCAGCAGTCTGAAGGCCAGTGCAGGAAGGTTGCTGTGTGATCAAGGGCAGCCTGGTCTACATAGTAAATTAATTCATGGCAATCCTGAAATACATAGCAAAATCCTATTTCAAAAAAGAAAAGAAAAGAATAGGAAAGAAAAGGAAAGAAGCAAAAAGGCTTGCTCCTTCCTGTCTGCCCTGCCATGGACTATTTCTCCTCTTTGTGCCCCTCTGCCATGCTGCCCTGCCTTGGAGCCAGCCAACTCTGAACTGAACCCTCTAAACACTGTGAGATAAAATAAACTTTTCTTCCTTTAATATATGAGTGTCAAATCCTTTGTTGCAGCAAAGAGAAAGTAAGACAGCTTCTAATTTTACTGAAACTGTAAGATCCTATGTGCAATTACTTTTTCCTGAGAAGAAAATAAGGAAGATTGTGGAAAGATTTCCCTCCATGCTTTATAATTCATGTTAATAAAAAATCGTACTGAATATAAAATGTGAATCAAATGAATTAAATATATAAGGATATACAAAAAACTAGAACAGTTTATTTTCTGCAGAGGTTTTCAAAGTGAGTTCCTAGGTCCAAGAACATTAGCACTCCCTGAAACTTGTTAGAAATGAAATGAGCAGGCCCCATTACAGGCATGTTGGTTCAGAAACTGGGCTCAGGGTTCAGAATTAGTACTTTCAAAGTCTATGAGTGATTCTGAATGCTTCAAGTTTGAAGACTATCAGTTAGTTGAGTGTATTTATGTAACAGCAAGTTTAAAAAACCCAAATTAACAACAAAAATTCTTATCAAACCAAGCAGAGAAGTACATGTAGCTATAATAGCCTGAAATACTTGTATAAATATGTTAAATTATTATCTGTCAAAATAAGAGGAAAAATTTAACAATGAAAGTAGCAAGAAGATAGACATTGATGAGCTCCATAAGTTTTTTCACTCTGAATGCTTCCTCCTAGGTTAAGGGATAGTATAGATTTAATTGTGACCATGAAGATTCCTAATTAATGCATTTCCCTAAACTTAGGGCTTTATTCATTTTCAGTGATTGAATCTCTATAAAGGATGAGGAATAATGCAGGTCAAAACACTTTGAAAACATTTATTCAGAAAGAATATGTATGAGATAATGATAGAATATGTAGGCTTGGAGCCAACCTGTCTGATTTTTTAATCCAGGCTAGTTGTCTCCCTACTATGTAAGCTTAGGAAAGTTACTTAACTGCTATGGCTTCAGGGTTTCATTTTTATATTAAAAGGTGATAATGATATGCAGTGCTCTGAGGGATTATGGACAGAATAAATATTAATACACACAAAAATCAGATTAGTACCCAAGCATCAAATGCACCTCATAGATGTGGATTGTGGACGTTTCCTATCATGTTGGGTGGTTTCACTCCTCCCAAGGCATTTCCTAAAGTTTCACTCTCTGTGTGATCAATGAGGGGGGTTATCCTTGTGGTCCTCTGGGTTGCCACTTCCCAGTCTTTATTGTTCACAGAAGTCACTTTAGGGGTTCTTATTAAAATGTAGATTCTTATTCTGTAGACCCAGCAGGGCCTGAATTCATGCATTTCTAATAAGTTCCCAAGACATACCAATGTGGCTTGCACACAGGAAACAGTGTAAATACAAAATTTTTCTTTCACTCAAACTTCAGAATGTAGTCCTTTATAAGAGGAACGCATCATAAGTTTCAAAAATTTTCTATGGAAAAACTGGAAAGAGTGAATAATTTTACCCACTTGAAAATCAAACCAACTTTTAAGTAGGTGTTGTGGGTAAGGGGAGACAAATATTACACAAGAAAAATGTGTTATGACTTCTATGTCAAGGACACAGAGCTTGAATCTGATCTATACAGCGGCAGGAGACCTGCACAATGACTGAGACACAGAATTGATAAAGTTGCTGGGCACAGAAGAAGCTTTTACTGACTGCTGTGCTGAGAGCTCTACCACAGAGATGGGGGAAACACAGTGGACTAGCATGGAGTTATCAAACAGCAAGCAAGTTCTGTAAATTCCTACACATCTTAGCTATCTTGACTTGATGTTGAACAATATTACAAATATTTTGTTTAAACAGAATGTAATTTATTCCATTGATTTTGTTGTATTTGGGGGAACATTTCCCTCCTAGAGTTATAAAGAGAAAGTGAGTTGATAAACATAAGGGTTATAAAATTTTTTCACTAGAATTGTACCTGATACATGGTATTAGTATTAGCTATTACTATGAGAAAGATTTTCATGGAGGAAATAATGTTTATGGGGAGAAAGAAATAGACATTCTAGGCATCATCTTTTAACATTTACAGAACCCTTAAGAAATTAAGATAAGAAGCATAAAACATATTGCACAAAGGCACATAATTTGTAGCAGACATAGATTTACAACTTAGTTTGTCCAAATATGAAAATTGATATCTTTTCATGGCTGTTTACTGAGAGCTTAAGGAAAGTTGTTATTCCTAAACTCCAGTTTCTTTACTCCAAAATGAAGATAACCTATTTTAGCAGACAGTGATAATTTGTGAGATCAAAGTTTTTTGAATTAGAGTATTCACACCACATGCCCAACTATGTACTTTTTCAAAACTGTGATACTTAATAAGAAACATTTATAAATTAATTTTACTATGCATTGTATTAATTTCTGCAAGATCAAAACAAAAAGTCACATTTAGTTAAATTCTAATTTTTCAACACACACACACACACACACACTCACTCACATACTCCATCTCTCACACTATTGTTCTGACAGTAAGAACTTCTATGAATGGTCAACTACAGCCAGATTAACCTTTTTTTTTCCTTTGAGATGCCATCTGAGTTCTTTTTTTATTTTAAAGAGAATAAAATTATTAAAAGACATTAGAAATGATACAGAATTTCAGAAAACAAGAAGATGTGAATTTAACAATGGTTGTTATATTGCATATTGTTGTCTTCAAAGTAGTTGTTCAGATCTTCAGATATAAACATGCAAAATTGGTCAAAAATTAAACATTAACTGTTCCTTTTCATAAACCAACAGAAACTAGTAGTACAACTCTCTTAGCTATCTTGTATGTATATATATTTTTTCCTTCCTTCTTTCTTTTTTTTTCTTCTTTCCATCATCCCAGTTGTATTTTCCTTTTGAGCAGTTTCCTAGAAACTCCATTATTTCTTAAGACAGTTTCAATGTTTCCTTGTCTGGAAGGCTTTATCCCTGAGTCTTGGCATTGATGACTCTGTTTTGTCATTTAAGACCCAATTCATATTTTGTCTCTTCACAGGGACTTCTTGAGTATTATTCTTAACTATTGTTCTCCAACTTCAAGCCTACATTTTCAGTGACTATCAGACACAACATTTTGACCTTTGGAGATATTCATCATTTATCTGAACTGTTGTTCATGTGTTTATTGCATGGTTTACTGAACCTGTCCTCTCGGGAGGATGTAATTATGTTCAGGGCCAGGAATTATCTTTCCTGATGCATTGGGCTGTGGTTCCTGCATCTGAAAAATGGCACACAGGAAACATTCAATACCTATCTCCACTACAACTGAATGAACATACATGATAACCATGGCCAGTAGGAATGTCAAAATTCCCAAATGTCAACAACTCCTAAATACATTAGCTAAAAGGTTATTTATTGTAAATTTAATCACTGATCTTGATCCAAAATTATTAACAGTTAAATATTAGTTCTATTAATAGTCTCAATTTTGCTATATTTCTGCTATATAGCTTTTGCCATTTAAGAATAATGTGAAGTGAGAACTGAACAATCAATGGCTATAGAGAGATCAATTTGTGTAAGGTCATTGGGAATCCATGACTCGAAACACTGAAGTATTATTCCAGTGAACTTGGGAGTATTCTTAGATCAATAGAAATCATTTAAATAGCAAATAAAATTGAATCAACTTTAACTAAAACTAACTAAACACAGGATATACTAGGCATTTCATGTACTAATTCTTACTGTATATTAAGTGGTAGCACTCTGTACCAATTTAACTTCAATTAATGACAGGTTAGTAAAAAAGGGAAAAAAATCTAATCAGAAGTCCAATTCATAGTACTGTATTTTATGTTCCACTGCATTAGATATCCATATCTATATCTATACGTCTATATCTACATCTATATATCTATACCTATTCCTACATCTATATCTATTTCTATCTCATCTATCTGTATATCTATCATCTAGATCTATATCTATCTATATTTATATCTATATCTGTCAATATCTATATCTATATGTGAAAACAGAAGCTTTCACATATAGACAGATACATCATCTATATCTATATCTATATTTTTATCTATATCTGTCAATATCTATATCTATATGTGAAAGCAGAAGCTTCAAAAGGGAGTGTGTGTAAAAATGATCTTCATACAAATATACTTTGAGTGAAAGAAGTTAGGAGAATTAAAATGAACTTAATATCAATATTCATAGCAGGATACCTGATACACATTGACCTTCTACAAAATTAATTAATTGCACTTTTAGTATTTACTGTTTATTTGGGGCATAGCATTTATTGTGGATATAAAATGTCTAAATCACAATACTTCTTCCTCTTTGAAAATGTTTCCTTAGATTGATGGCTCTGTCTTTTCTTTTGCATTCTTGTTTTTGCTTTTGTTAGTTATCAGCCAACAAGTGTAATGATTGTATGTTGTTTACTTCATTTTCTAAATATTTGATGGAAACCGACTCTATTCAGATAGACTTTGTCAAAGAATTTAAGAAGTTTAAAGAACAGAAGAAATATCTTCATGTTCTGTGATAGACATATGCCTTCCAATGAAAAGAATGCAAACATATGAATACAATTTTTGGTAAATTTATTATGTTTATTGAATAAGGGGTGGAATTTGATAGGTATAAGGAAGTTTATAGGTAATACCAGAATGAAAGGTCAGGTAAGAGCTAGAATTCAGACCAAAAACATGACTGAAATCAGGAATTTCTGACTGTATGTGGGAATGTAACATAGAATGAAGTCTGAATGTCAGATTTAGGTAAATAAAGTGGAAATTAATTCAGGTAATTTTGTTACTGTTTGATGAATATTTTAAAATTTCCATTACAATATTGAGCTGAGGAGTGGCAGGATTAAAAATTTTCTTAAAATTATCATCCTATCTCATAAGCCAGTCTCCTCTCACCTGCTTTGTTTTAATGTTTTCTAAGAGGGATTTTGCTATTAATTAGATAGAATATTGGATTACACTGTGCCATTTTCATGCATGAATATATCATACTTTGATCATACCCATCTTTCAGCTACCCTCTTTCCTCATTTGTTTGAGTTCATTCATTATATATCTAAAAGTTACCTAACTGGATGTTATAGCATTTCTATTCTCAGTTCTTTGTGGAATCTTCATGCTGATTTCCAGAGTGGTTTAGAAATTTCTATTGATATAAGAGTGCCTTCCCTCAGCATCCTTGCTAGCATCTATTTTTTTTATATTCTTAATATTCATTCTGACTGGGTTGAAATTGAATTGCAATGAATTTTTGATTAAAGATAAAGAATATTTTTCATATAATTATAGATCATTTGTACCTTTTTATTGAGATGTGTCTGTTCAGCTCATTTTCCCAACTATTGACTGGATTCCTGGTTCTTTTGATGTTGTACATTTTAAATATTTTATAATTCTCTATAATAATCCTCTATTAGCAGGGAAATTGACAAAATTTTCTCCCAGCTTTTAAGCTATTGTTTCATTCTGTTAGTTATTTCTTTCATTGTGCAGAAGCCTTTTAATTTTGTGTGATCCCTCTTGTTGATTTTTGCTACTATTTCCTGAGCCATTGGAAACCTAGTCAAGGAGGTATTGCCTTTATCTATATCTTTAACTGTTTCTTCTGTTTTCTTGTAGCAGTTTTGAAGTTTCAAGGTTTCCAATGTGCCATTAATCCATTTCCACAATATTTTTATAGGATAAGATATAAGGACCAATTTCAATTTTGTTTGTGCATAAATCTTGTTAAGGTGGATCCCTATAAACTAACATGTGCTTTTGGAAGCTTTATCAAAAATGAAATGGCTATAACTATGTGGATTTATTTTGGGAAACACTATTCTGTTCCATTGGTCTGCATGTGTTTTATGCAGGCACCATGCTGTTTTTGTTATTATACCTTTGGTGAATATTTTGACAATTGGAATCATGTCTCCAGCATTATTCTTTTTGCTTAAGATTTAAGGTCTTTATAATTCACCATGAATTAAGGTCCTTTATAATTCACTATGAATATTATTTCTGTTTTTTCTAGTTCTGTGAAGAATGCCATTGTAATTTTGATGGGAATTGCACTGAATCTATTGATACTTTGCAGTAATATGATCATTTTAACAATATTAATTCTACCTACTATGACCAAGGGACATCTTTACGTCTTTTAATGTCTTATTCAATTTTTTTCCTCATTGTTTTGTAGTTTTCC
This sequence comes from Chinchilla lanigera, assembly GCF_000276665.1. Classification (NCBI taxonomy): domain Eukaryota; kingdom Metazoa; phylum Chordata; class Mammalia; order Rodentia; family Chinchillidae; genus Chinchilla; species Chinchilla lanigera. The sequence goes on along the minus strand of NW_004955414.1, from coordinate 10,927,438 downwards.
TTGTTTAGATCTTTCAGCTACTTGGTTTACTTGGTTTGATTTACTCATAGATGCATTCTTTGGCTTTTTTTACTACTGGAGCAAAACAGTGTCATACACATTTAGAGGAGGAGGAGTGATTTCATTTGGCTCACATTTTAAGTTTTTAATTTGCAGTCACACAGCTCAATTGGCAGAAGGAGATGAAAGTGAAAAGCCATTCAACTCACTGTATGCAAAAGGCAGGCGTGAGAGAGAGAGAGGAAGAGAGAGAGAGAGAGAGAGGGAGGGAGAGAGAAAGAAGAGAGAGAGGAGAGATTTGAAGAGAAGCAAAGAAGAGAATAGTAAGAGGAAAAGAAAGAGGAAGAGGAAGGAAAGGGAAGGGAAGGGAAGGGAAGGGAAGGGAAGGAAGAAGAGGAAAGGGGAAAGAGAGGAGAGAGAAGAGAGAAGGCAGAGAAAAGAGAGGGGGAAAAGAAGAGAGGAGAGAGAGAGGGAGGTAGAGAGAGATCAGAGGCAGATAGAGACAGAGAACGATAGAGACAGAAAACCAGAGTAAAATATGCCATTAAAAGGAATGCCACTTCTAATGTTCTACCTTCTAATAGTTCAATCAGTCATAAATTCATCAATGAATTGATGCATTTATGAGGTTACTGCTCCCAGGATTTAATCACTTTGGGAAACCCCTACCTCTGAGTACATGACACTGTTGGGAACACTTCAGGTTTAAGCCAAAAGTAGGTGCTTTTAAGACTGTGAGTGGGACATTTTCCTGATTTTTTTTTTCTGAGAGTTTAACATTGATGAATAGGAATTAAACCAATTTTTAAATTTTCTTTTTGTGACCTGACAATTTGTTAGTCTTACTTATGAGAGCTTATCTGGTGGAGTAAGATAGAATATATATATTTTTTTCCAGTACTGGGAATTGAACTCACGACCTTGCACTTGCCAGGCAGTCACTGTGCCGCTGAGCTAAATCCCCAGCCCCAAGATAGAATATTTTTAATCATTCCATTTTCTCCATTATCATATTAGAATCTTATCATCCTAACTGAATTCACGAATATCCTTTTTAGAGCCATTCTTTCTTTCTTCTAATCCTTTCTCTGTGACACAACTAGTCATCTTTGTAAAATACTTTTGATATCACATCCCTGCTTTGAAAGACCTCACTAATTTCCAAAATTCTTTAAGACGCTGGGTGTGATTCACCATCCCTTGATGGCTTATAGCTCTTTATCTTCTCCAGCATCCCCTCTGTATACATACCTCTCTGCCTCACAAGCTTTCGCCTGTTCTCTCTGTCTGAAATGCACTTTCTTCACCACAATTATCTTTAGACCTCAGTCCTTCAGGTTTACTGCCCACCTCTGTGTCCCCAGTACACCCCTTTTATCACAGAGAAATGTAATTGAATATTTTCATGATTATATCACCTCTCTTAAGATGTATGCTCTGTGTAACCAGGGGCTATGGCTATGTTAGTCCTTTTCAGTACTCAGTACATTGTCTGGGTCATATTAAGTACTGAAGACATGCAATGCATAAATGCATGGAGAAAAGAATGATATTAGAAGACTGAACAAAAGAAATAAGCGATAAACATTCCTCATTGACAAATGATATTGAAATTAAACATTTTTGATACTATAAATGCATAAATAGCATCAACAGTCACCATGCTATGAGCACTTACTGAGGCATGTGCCAAACTAATGAATATAGTTTATTCAGCACTAAGTATACTTCTTAATATCAATTAACTCAAAAACGGTACTATTATATGTTTTCACTTTCTCAATAAGAAAGATGATATTTATAGCAGATAAGTAATTGTCATATCACCCAATGCAGACTTAATTATACACCTAGTGAATTTCTCACTGTCAAAATTTTTGACTTTTAAAATACTAGAATCCTTTCTCTTCAATACATATAATGTATAATCCCAATGTATGTAGTTTTTGAGAAAAGAAACTTAGTATAACATCAGGAAAGTCATTTCCTCTTCCCTTTGGAAGTACAAATTGATTCTTCAGAGAACTGAGACCCTCCATAGATGCCAGCAACTCAGAAGCGCACATTTAGTACCACACTGGTCCACTCCTCACTGCCTGCCTTTATATGAATATGTTCTCATAGCACTGACATTAAATTCTTCAACAGTTATCTTTTAGGCTCTTTGTTAAAATATTTGTAATATGATACAATATTTTTCTTGTTTTTTCATGAGGTCCACTTGACCTAGTCTAAAGATGAACATAAGAAAACGTATGACTAAGAGCATACCTCTGCCTGTTTGATGTTTGATATTGAATAAAGGGATGGGAAACACAGGTTTTAAGAGTCAAAGAGAAGAAATAGCACTGAAGATCTGTACTGATAATGGAAAGCGGAGACTCTATTTCCAAAGGATAACTAAACCGGTTCCATACAGACGTGCAGTGTGTTACAATTCTGAGGTAAACCTAAATTCTCTATTCTGGACATCTTCCATCTTCCTGAGAACAAAGGAAAAGGGGTAGGGTTTAATATGTCTACATACATGTGTTAAACTTTATATCCCAAAGGCATAAAGATTCATTTAGATTATAATGCTTATGGGTGTGTGGTATTTTGGGAGGTTTACCCTAGTTATAAGAGTGAGGGGACTGAAATGATGAAAAATAATTATGAAAACTCAATCAAAGAATTCATTATTTTACAGGTAACTGGGGTCTCCCTTAGCATTTTTCTGTGTTTTTATTCATGACAGTGTGCACATGTGTAAGACTTACTTTCAATAAATTAACAGCAATCTTGAAACTTCCTTTTAAAATCTCATATTATTCCATTTAATAGGATCAATTGATACTTGATTAACATTAAGTAATAAATGATATCTTCTTGACTTCTAGGAAGTAAAATGGCCTAAGAAAAGTTCCTGCACTATTTTAGGGGTAGAATTTCACAGGATCTAAACTCAGCCATTTCAAAAATTAAATCCTGTGAAAAATTCAGAATAAAAAATGGATGAGAGTCTGGCATTGATCCACATGAAAAGAGTATAATTATGTCCACTCACAGAATTATTTGTATCCAGATACTCCACTACTGCAGGAGTTGATTCTATTTTTCTTGACCAGAGGAAGCTACCTGTGAAATAGGATACAAGGGTCAGACTGGAGAAATTACCTTTTGCCTGTTTCTCCATCGGACAAAAATGTAAGAAGTGGCAATTCTATGTTATGTATTGTGAGCTCTTAAAGCTGCCCTTTAGAAAACCATGCTTCAAATGGGCACTTGCAGATTGCTGTTAAAGCCAAAGGGATGAATCATATCTTCTATTGTACGAAATGTACCAAGCAGTTTAGTGTGAAGATTTGAGGCAATTTTCCAGTGAATATAATGGTTGGGCCAATTTGAAAGAATTCAGAGCAGCACTAGGCATAGATTTGAAGCTTTTAATCGAATGAAGAATTATAAAGGAAAAAGGGGAGTATTTCCTCATGAAATTCATTCTTCAGAGAACAGACTCAGATAATAGCATACAAATCTTGGCCCTGCCTCATCCTCTTCTTAGGCATAAAAGCCTCCTCGGTGAGCTGAGGTATTGTTGTACAACAGGGAGAAGTTCTTACACTGGAAACCTCCTTCAAAATTATCTGATCCAAGGTTTCCAAGTTCAAGTGCCTTAAGGTCCAATTACCTACAGCAGTGACACAGAGATCCTCAGATCTGTAGGCCAAAATTGGTTTATAATTTATTTAGTTTATAATTCTAACACTTACATTTCCTGTAATAAAAAGATACATTTTATACATACACACATCATGTGGGAATCCATCTCACTTAGCTTTGGATACAGTTAAATTCCATTCTAGTGAAATGTGGGGAAAAGTTACCTGATAGGTCTAAGTCTTACTTTTACAACAATAAAATAAGAGAACAAGTAGCTAGTTTGGGAGGGTAATAGTGTATGTGAGCATGTGTGTGTCTGTGTGTGTGTGCACGCATGTTCATGTGCATTTGTGTGTGTGTTTTTCAGCATCTGGTAAATGATATAGCTCAATATAAAGTCAAAGTTATTCTAATTCTAAGGCCAACACTGATTGTGTTTGTGTCACAATAATTCTATGCCAGGTGGTTATTAGTTGTAGCTGTCTTGAGAAGAACTCAGACCTTAAATATTTTGCACAGTCCTGAAACTCACTACCTAGTCAATAAATGGCACTTGCTCTCATCACCATCACTATCCGTTATCATTTATAACCATGAGATTATGAAGTGTGGCACTCTTTCTTCAGTGTCAGAATTAAAGCCTTTTTACTCTTTTAAGGAAGCAGCTGGGGATTTAGCTCAGCGGCAAAAGCGCCTGCCTGGCAAGCGCAAGGTCGTGAGTTCGGTTCCCGGTACCGCAGAAAAACCAAAAAAAAAAAAAAAAAGAACACCTTAGTTTGGGGCTGGGGATTTAGCTCAGCGGCAAAAAGTGCCTGCCTGGCAAGCACAAGGTCGTGAGTTCGGTTCCCGGTACCAGAGAAAAAAAAAAAAAAAAAAAAAAAAAAAAAAAAAAAAAGGAAGCAGAAATACAGCAGAAGGGAAAAATGACAAAAAATTTTGTTCCCATATAAGTCATATTCCAGTGGGAGAGCTGGATGCTCAACAAAATTAAGTAGGTGAAATACCTAGATGGAGAAATTTTAAGTAATATTCTAAGAAAAGCATCTCAAACAATTGATATTTTATTAAAGCTTGAAAAGTCAGATCATGAATCATTTGGTTTACTGGGTAGAGTATATTTTGGACAGAAAAATTAAACAAGAACTAATTCTAAGAGGTAAGACATCTAGAGAGGGAAGCAGCCACACTGAGCTAAAGGAAGGGTAATAAGACCTGGAATATGAGAGGGTTTGCAAGTCATTACTGAGAAATTGAATAGGGGAATGGAAAGTCACTGGAGGTTTTGTACAGAAATTAATAGTATCATTGTGGTTTTACCCAGAGTATAGTCTTCTGTAGCCAGTGGTTACAGCAGGGGAGCATATTGACAGATCTTAACATAGCATAGTGTTTGATAGTTGACTTAGAACACCAAATAGCTATGACATGTGTTATAATTAGTTATATTTGGGATCTATTTTAAAGACAAAATTGGCAGAGTGTACTAAAGAAAAGAATATGAGATTTTTATAAGAAGTAATAGTCCATATTGGTCTTACAATTTTCTGTGCTGAATAACGGGTACAGTGGAATCCCCTTGATGATTCTGTGGAAATAAATTTTTGAAGAAACATCAAGGTCTGTTTTGGGGTGTATTAGAGATAGGATGACCTATCTATGAAGAATCTAGATGGAAAATTCAACAAAGCAGTTATTAATGTGTGCATTGAGTTGAAGAAGTGTGAACCAGAGAATAGATTTTTGAGCGTTATCATTGAATACATGGTACATAAATTGATTTGAATAGATGATATCACAAACAATGAGGGTGGGAAAAGGGACATAGGAGGTCAACTTCTGGATATTCTAATATTTTCAGAATGAAAAAATTGAAGCAACCAGTAAAATATTGTAATGGAGCAGCGAGTTGAAGAAAGAGGCAAGAGAAAACAGTTTCCCAGAGGATAAGTAAAGAAAGTGCTTCAGTGAAAAAGAAGAAGGCACTCTTGAGAAGTAAGATAAGCTGAAGACCAGGCAATCAGTTATTCTGGAAGTAACTGTTACTCCTATTGTGTTATTTTATTTTTTTTCTTGATGGTACTCAATTATTTTCTACACAGTCAAAGTAATTTTTTCTTCCCAAATCCTGTGAAGGTGGTTGAATTACAATAAGTTGTAAAAGAATTAACAAAGATTTTGATATTGCATTTTCCCATTGAACAAAATGGATAAATAATGACTAAATTTCATTGTTTTGTGTTCTTTCATATTTTACTTTTAGCTATATAGCTCTTATTCCTTTTTTATGTTCATTCCTATGCATTTTGTAGAACTGTCTGCATGACACATAGGATGGTAAAATTTTAAATTTATAATCAATATCAATGATCTGAACAAACCCATTAATTTTATATACACATATTTTGTACTTTTATTCAGATAAGTTCCATTTCTGTCTATACATTCTTTCTCAAGTATTTTGTAGCTTTTCCACAGTAGGATATAGAATTTTGAAATACTCATTTATAGGTGGTGTTACTGGCAAAGGGCAATGTATTAATTTTCTTATGTCTATCTTTGTTTTAAATGGTTATTTACATTGTCTTATTTTGTTAACATTTACTTGTATGTGCTATAAAGAATTAAAATTACTGTCTGTAATAAAACTCTGTTTATTCACAAAATGTTGAGTAAACATAAATTGTAAATCTATGCCTTCTATTCAGCGAACAAACAATTAAAGTTTGGACAAAATTGTCCTATTAAGGCATTGTTGACTAGAACTGAAAAGATAAATATTTTCTCAAAAATAGAACAAAAAGTTCTGGTGTTTATCTAGAATAAGATATCATTCTTCTGGGGGTTTTACATTTATTTATTCCTCTCATTGTCTGTTCTCTTCAGCTTAAACCCTCTCCTTGTTCCCTTGGACACTTTCTTTGTTGGATGAGATCAATCCCCCTGTCTCTTTCTATCTGTCTTTCATCATTTGTTTTGTTTGTACTTTGCCTCATTCAAATGAGGGAACCATAAGTTATTCAGGCCTGCTTGTCTGATTTATTTCCCTCAACATTATGTTTTCCAGGTACATTAATTTTCCCACAAATGCAGCAAATTTCTCCTTTTTTAATAGCTGAGAATATTCCATTATATAGAGAGATCACATTTTCTTTATCCAGTCATCTGTTGGTGTGTATATAGGCTGCTTCCTACATAAAGGATTTAGTTTTTACATGATTTAGCTCCACGGGGTTTATCTATTACAAATTGTGTTACTATAAAAATTGGTATGCAAGTATCATTATAGTTGATAACGTTAGCTTTTTTCAGAAGATACCTAGCAGGGTGATAGATTGGTAATATGGAATTTCTAGTTTTAATTCTTTGAGAAATCTCCATAGTGACTTCCATAATGGTTGAACTGCACTAGTTCTCATTCCCATCAACCATGCAGTGGGTTCTCTTTTCAACACAGCCACACCAGCATTTGCTATTGTTTGACTTCCTAGTGATTACCATACTTTCCAGAGTAAAGAATGGCCATCTCAGTGTAATTTTGATTTGCATTTCTCTAAGGGCCAGATGTTGAATATCTTTTCATGTATTTGTTGGGTGTTACTATTTCTTCCTCTGTGAAGTGTCTGTTTACTTCTCTTGCACATTTCTTGACTGGGTTTTTAATTTTAGGTGGTTTAAGTCTCTCTGAGTTCTTTGTACGTTGTAGATATTAGTCCTCTGTCTGAGGAGTAGCTGCTATTTTTCTTCCCATTTTGTAGGTTGTTTCTTCACTTGACTGTTTAAGTCTTTTGCTGTACAGAAGCTCTTTGGTCTGTATAATTCCATTTTTTGATTCATGCTGCTATTTTCTGTCCAATCGAGGTTCTGTTTAAGAAGTCATTCCCTACTCCTGTATCCTCTCTTCCATTTTAATTTTTTATTACTATTTTAAAGAGAGTAGTAAAAAAAAAAGAACAATAGCAGCATACTAACATCACAGACATAAACAAAACAAAGTAAGAACATTAAAGGTGATACAAGGTTTCAAAATAAAAAGACTGGAATTAACAGTGGTTGTTATATTACATACTGTTATTTTCATCTATGCTGCTCAGATTACCAGATCTAAGAATGGAAGATTGTTCAAACCATTACAGAGAAAAAAGTAATTATTAAATAAAATATTAGAGATAACACAGAGTTTCACTAGATAATATGGTAGGAATTCACCAATAACCATTGTGTATTGCTCCATTGTATATGGTATATTGCTCCATTGTATATTGTTTTCTTCAAATCCGTTGCTCAGATTACCAGATACAATCATGCAAAATTGGTCAAAATATAAAACATTTTAAGCATTAATGGTTCTTTTCAGTATACCATCAGACATCAGCAGTAAGCTGTCCCAGCTATTTCTATCATCTATTGATCTATCTATCTATCTATCTATAGACTTCATTGTTTCTTTTTTCTTTCCCTCATCTCAGTTGTTCCTTCCTTTGAGCAGTTTCTTTCCTTTTCCTAACATCTATTGAACATTTTGAGTTGTACTTACTCTTTAAAATTTGTACACCAAGAAGATAATATGATGTTTACACATGTGGGTTTGATTTATTTCACTTATGAGTATGGTATCTGTTTGCATCCATTTACCTACAAAAGCCTCAAGTTTATCTTTTTATAGTTGAATAATACTTCACTGTATAAAAAACCACATCTTTTTCATCCATGCATCAGTTGATGGGCATTCAGGTTGTTTCCAAGATTTAGCTATGACAAATTGTGCTACTATAAACATGGGTGCACTTATATCGGTGTGGTATGATGTCTTTAATTCTTCTGGGAAGATACCCAGAAGATGAATAGCTGGATTAAGTGGTACTTCTACTCTTAGTTTCATGAGAAATCTCCAAACTGATATCCACAGTGGTTTCACCAATCTACACTTTAGAGAAAACACTCCTAAAATTTATCTGGAACCAGAAGAAGCCTAGAATACCAAAAGCAATCCTGGGAAAGAAATAAGAGGCAGGAGGCATCACAATTCCTCACTTGAAATTACACTACAAAGCTACTGTGATAAAATCAGCATGGTACTGGCAATAAACATACCTAAAGATCAATGGAACAGATTAGAAGATGCAAATACAACTACAAACACACTCAGCTACCTTATTTTTATTAAAGGGGTCAAACAAGTACACTGGAAGAAAAACAACCTCTTTAACAAATGGTGCTGGAAAACCTGGCTTTCCACATGCCTAAGACTGAAAGTAGACCCATGTCTTTCATAATGCACTAAACTAAAGTCAAAATAGATCAAAGATCTAAATATTGTGACAGAAACACTAAATCTACTGGAAGAGAAATTAGCTAAAAACTTTGAAGACATATGGGTAGGCAGAGTTCATGAACAAAAACAAAATTGCACGTGAAATATTTCAAAGCATCAACAACTGGGATCTCCTCGTATTGAAAAGTTCTTGCACCAAAAAAAATCACCATTAGAGTAATAAGAAAAGCAACAAATTGGAAAAAATTTTAGCCAACTGCCCCTCAGACAAAAGAATTCTATCTAGAACATATAAATAATTTAAAAAAATCAAGCCCCCAAAATTCAAAGTCCCAATCCAATAATGGGCCTTTGAGATGAGCACATACTTCTCAGAGAAAAAAATACAATTGGCCAATAAATACATGAAAAAATGTTCAACATCACTAGTCATTCGAGAAATGCAAATTAAACCAACACTGAGATCCCAATTTACCCCAGAAAGAATGGCTATCATCAAGAAATCAACCAATAACAAGTGATGGAGAGGTTGTGCAGAGAAAGGAAATCTTTTTATTTTTTTGTTCATTGCAGAATCTCTTGAGGGGTACATCACCACAGTGATGCATAGCAACAGTTGTATTGTAGTTTTCTTATGTGGATCTAAGTCAATGGTTCTCAAACATCGTGATCTCAGCACATTGTCAGAAATTTGAAACTATCCAATACGTCAGAGAGCTTTCAGTTACATGGGCTGTTTACTGACATTTATACTGAAATTTAAAACTTATAGATTTATAAGTTAGTAAGTTGTGAAAACACTTAAAATAGCATTAACATACTTCATATTTGCTTATATAACTAACACATTCATTAAAAATAAGTTCCTATTTCACCAATATAAATTTAGTGGGATGTGTTTCACTGATTCACATTTTTGGAAATTTCTTTAAAAGATACATTTAAAGAAAAACAGCTGAATGATCATGTCTGCTACTGCATGTAATCTAATCCAGTATCATATGTCATGCAGTCCTGAGAAACTTCTACTGTACATTTTTATGACAGAATGGAATTGAAAAAGGTGATTATTGCCATTATTATACTATGTCCATACTATGAAAATACTTCTGAAGTTCATGGATTCCCTGAAAATATTTTGGGAATTCCCAGGAAACCACAGACCACACTTTCAAAAATGTTTTTTTTTCCTAAAGTGAGTCTTTTTTTTATAATTATATTTTACCCAGAGAAGTGATTTTAGTTGTTTTTCAATAAGATTTATTTCTGTACATCTGCCTCTAAAGTATAGTGTTGTTCAAAAGATACTAAAGACAGTAATTAGAGTATTTTAAAAGTTTAAATATTTATGTGTTATGATAGAATTTTTAATAAGGTGGCTGTGATTCCTGGTGAAAAGATCTGTGGGATGTAGCCTGATTACTCGGAAGAATAGACTGTGGAGACTTAAGGTATGTAAAAACCTAGGTAGATGTTTATGACAAGTGTTTTGTTTCATATTTTAGATTTTCCTTTGGTTTTGATCTTTGAGTGGAACAGTCTCTCCTGTGTATTAATCAGCAGAAGAAAAACAGTTCCAGAAGGCTCTTGAAACAAGAATATACTGCAAATTTACATAGTTACCTCAAGAATTTGGAGCAATGAGAAGGGTGGTAGTCTTTAAATTGCACACTGGACATTGGCCAGAATTGCTGGCTACAGTGAGACAAGGCTATGTGCTGACATAACACTGCCGGCCAGCATTACTATCATAAAATGTAACACAGAATCAAAGTAATAATACATTTGACCTCTTTAGTTAATATTCAAAGTGATGGTCAAGAAGGTTATAAGCAAACATCAGCTTTCCTTCACACCTCTTAGCTCATTGTGCAAATTAATAACATCATCTTGGGAGCATTCAGGACCCTGGATAATGAATGTTAATAGCAGTTCCTGTTGGCTGCATCTGAGGGTGCATTTATTTTTCTCATTATCTTACACACAATCTTTTAGCTATTGTCTGCCACTGCTGCTCACTCAGGAAGCCACAGAAAGTGCTAAAGATGTCAAGAAGCAAGAAGCCTCATTTATTTTTATGGCCTTCATCAGCATTTTTTTTCTTTTCTCTCTTACTTTTTTTTTTTAGCTTAAAGGCCTATAATGAAATCTGCTGATTAGAATCAGAACCGTATCTAAATATATATATGAGAGTCCTTTTTTGAAGGTGATCTGAATGGAAGGGCATTTTACCCATGTGATACCTCTTGTAGATACCAAAGTTAAAGTCGGTTAGCAAGTATTTTTCCTATCCTTTCTGACTGCAATCTAGATGCTTCACAATAAATGGTAATATTATCTAACAGAGTAAATAATAGACTTGGATAAAAATAATAAGTGGACTAAGAAATGGCTTCCAGGTATATCCAGGATAGTTTCATTTGCAAATAATTAGAGACCAAAATGTGCTATATCCATTTAGTCATTACAGAGTCACTCAATTTATTTTTTGTTACATAAAAATAAAATAAAACAAATGGTCACCATAAGAAAGATACAATACAATAAAAGGTGATTTCATATTGGAAGGGAAAATTATGTGAGCCTATCTACAGATATATCTGGAAACTTAGTTTATTAAATTAGGATAGAATTACAGTGCAAGAAGCCTCTTTTTAATAATAGCAGAACGTATGGTGAGAGACAAATATTGGAATTCTTTTCAGAAAACAATCCAGATATAGAGAAAATCCTGGAACTTTGTAGGAATTCAAGACTGTAAATGGACAGTAGGAAGTAAGATCCTAATCTAAAAATAGTAAAGATATCAAGAAAATAAATACTTTGGATTATTATTATGGGTAGAGAAATGGTGCAGGTTGCAGACTATTTTAGGCACTTTAAAGGTTTAGGAGTAGCATGTGTTAAAAGGGAACATAACAAGAGTGGGGTAGAATCACTTGGCAGTTTAAGACAAGAAAAAATTATACATATCAAAGAGAATAGCGCAGGCGGACATCATTAGTCTCAAACAGCACTCAATATTTTGTAATGATTCCTCATACTGTCCACATGTCAAATTAAGCAGAAGCTGAGTGGACATGAGGCTGGTAGTTTTACGGCATCAGCTAACTCTGCTGAGGCAATTACCTCTAGTAGGTAGATATGGTGGATCAGAAAGGCAGGTGTTACTGAAGTAGACAAGAATGAACAGAATAGAGTAATGATTTATATAAATGGGATATACCTCTACCTTGACTGAAGTGCTGTAGAAAGCCAGGTCTATAGCACTGCTAGATCTTCTTGCCTCCCTGCTGTGACATGGCTATATGGTCCTTTCTCTGTTTAGCTAGTTTCTACTCATTATCACATTATCCAGTACTTTCCTTCATAGCTATGAACCCTAGGGCTCAGCTGTATCGAAGTTTACTCTCAGGCATTTTGAATGCTTCTCTCTTGATTTAAAGGTCTTGGGTCCCAAGCTTGGGAGACAAAACAGTGGGTCCACGATGTAAAATCAACTTACCAGTGTTCACAGGATTTCAAAATAAAAGGAAAAATCTCAAAGCAGTAGACTTCAAAGAGATGCCTCTATAAATGTCACTTTATCATCCTGGTAAAAATAAAACCTACTGTAAACAATAACAACAAAAAAGGCCAAGAAGGATTACAGCAGAAAAGCTGGCAGGTAAGTGTTTCATTCTAACTCATCCTTACACCCCTCCCAGTACTTCTCCAGTGAAAAGTGTAGCTGGCAGTTACAATTCTATGGTTTTGTGGTTGAACCACAGACACAAAACAGAGACTGAGAAAAGAATATGTTCAAAACCAAATGATGAAACTCCTCCAAAGCACTCTGCTTCCTGATACCTCAGTGCATATGATAATGAGGTCCTGTTTTAAATGAAAATATGTAATTTCAAGGAGCTTCAGATGTAGCAGTTCAGAACTGTTTATACAGAAAATAAAAATTAAAAATAGAACAGAATTGTTCATACACAAATGAATTGTGTACAGCACATGAAAAAGAATTTTAAATTTTTAGAATGTTTTCTTTGGTCTTATAGCCATGTTTCGCATTACTATATATTGCTTAATATAATTAGTAGGAAAAAAACTAATTGAAAAGAATTACTATATTTGTGGAACACTATGTATAAGTCAGTGTTTTAGTTTTATTTAAAGCATAGCCGGCCTATGAGAGAAGTGTTATTATTAAATGAAAGTAACCAGTGACACTGAAAGCTTTGAAAGTTAAATGAAAACAAAGACACATGGATAAAATATAAAGAAATATTTCATGTGAATTGTATTGGTGTCCTCAAAAATGTCTATGAGAACACTAAAATGAGATTTCATAGGAAGGGTAGAATAGAGACACGTATTTATTCCACAAATACTCAGGTGACTTCTGTGTGTTTGGCACTGTCTTTAGTTCTAGAGATACAGCAAGGAGTTTGATAGTATCACCGGTGTCACGTCTCATAAAGAAGCTTCCATGCTGATAACATTTTCAAAATGTCACTTCACTCAGACTGAAGCATAGATTTGAGGGAAGGATAGTAAGAAATAAGAATGGAGCCATGTATTAGTGGAGTTTGAAAGTCATGCTAAAATGTGGTCCATGGTCATTTTAAATAGAATACCACAGTCTTTTCTGTACTTCATGAAGAAACTGTATATTTCATTTGCTCTTTAATTTTTCATTAACATTCATATAATATTAGAAGTAATAAATCCTCCTTATATTCACACTCCTAATATATTCCACAAAACTGATTTGCAAATTACCTTTTCAGTGCTTATAATAATTGTATTTTATACTTATTCATATTATCAAAGGGCATAGAACCTGACTTTATAAAACCACATAAGTAGTCTAAATCAATAAGTAAAAGAATAAAATAGAATATAAATATGATCAGAGAACAGCTTTAGTCAAGATTTTGATAAATACCTTTGTAACTCTTGCCAAATTAGATATCATTTTTATGTTTTCTTTCACATTACAGGAGAATAGTATCACAGTATCTATCTATTTTGCCTTTTTACCAAGACTGGTAATCATCAATTTGCCAGTATATGTGAGCATCTTTTGACAAGAGAAGAAAACAAACACATTTTCCATAAAAGCCATGTGTCATAATGTATATACTACATGTTTAACAGCTTTCTGAATTGTAAAGAAGACAATGTGATAAACAATTTTAAATTATCTCTCCAGATAAGATGACACAAAGTGACATCTACTTTGGCCCTTAGAACAGTACGCAGTATTTGACTCAGGCTCCCCCTAATGGTTTTTATCATGGGGAATCAGTGGGTGTGAAGTGTGACTCAGGGTAATGACAGAATTTCTGACTCAGGGTAATGACAGAAATCACGTGATTAAATATGACAGTACGTGGCTCTGTAGAGATAAACCATGTCATCTTATTAACGTTAAGGGTTCCCACTGGACAGAGAGGTCCTAGAAGAAGACTTTTGTAAAGGGAGTGTCAGTATTGCTGGAAAACTATGACTTCCATGAAATAATAAAAGATGAAGGAAATCAAGAAAGAGGTTTAGGATGGGAAACACTATAAAGTATATCTGTATACTCTGTTGTCTTTTTTAATTTTTTTTTTTTTTTTTTGGTACTAGGAATCGAGTTGAGAACCTTGTGCTTGCCAGGCAGTCCCGTATCCCACTGAGCTATATCCCCAGCCTTATCTGTATACTCTCTGAACATTAATTGTGGGGAAAGAATGATGGAGAAGGGCTGAGCCACTTGCTCAAGGTCACTCATGAGGTACCATCTGAGTCAGGACTGTATCTCATCTCTTCTAATGTTCTTTTCTTTGTCCTGGCCATTTCCCTTAGCTGTAATAGTTTTTTGATTTATTATTGAAAGAAAGTTATGTTGTATGTATCATTTGCTCATATCTAAATCCTTGTTATATTTAAGTCAGCTTTCTCCTTCTCACAGTTTGTAGTCCACACGTTTTGTAATCCTGTAAATTTAGTGTCACTTGGCATTTCTATTAATATGCCATTTACTCCCCCATTCCAGATCTTTAATAAAAATGTTAAATAAGACCAGACCTAGCATTTATTATTTTTTGTTTATAAGCCTTTCCTCAATGCTAATCTGACTGATTTTCTTGTCATCTAAACTCATTTAAAACAAATTTGCAAGTAAAATATCATCAGACATAGTATCAGATGTTTTGCTAATGCCTAAATATATCACATTTTCCCTTCTATCCATTAATTTTGAGAATTTATCAAAGGAAGGAACTCAGCTTGTCTACCATGAATTTTCATGTATAAACTCCTGCTGCTCTAGTTCAGTAAGCTTCTTTTGAGCTGTTTGGAATTATTCAACTATTTCACAAAATGATTCCATTCATTTGTTAATATGCAGAATTTATTTAAAACCATCACAGACAAAAATCAATGAAGGTCAAGTAGGTAGGACAACAAATAAGTGTGGGACACACACAAAACAGCCATCGCAAGGGGCGTGCCTTCTGCATGAAACACAGTGCAAGTGGTGGGTAGAACTTTGGCCTTCCTACCTGGCTCCTGAGCCTGTTATTAGGGATTGTAAGGGATTGTGGATAATTAGATATTTAGAAACAGCATCTCTCCAGGCTGAATTTTTGACACTCTGTTATTGCTCACATATTTCCACCCTTACCCTGTCCCAGTTGCACTTTTCTGACCATTTCTAACCCATCCCTAATACTATATACTCTATTCTGTGATAAAACCTTCTCATCAGTACTTCAGTATCTAAGTAAAACACATTGGTCATTTCATTGTCAACCCAATAATTACCTTTAATTGTATATCTGTATTCCTTTTCTATAGTGTAAATTTGAAACTCCTTGGCAAGGCATAAGAAGCCCTTTAATATATCCCCTCAAGCTCAGCGTGCCTAAGCACCAAACTGTGCATTCTTTTCTAACCCTGTGCTTCTTTTCAACCATCTACTTTTACACGGGCCAGGAGGCTCTTTCTTCCCACTTTCCCCTGGTGATCTACCACTCCTTGTTTACAACTCTGCTCTCTGACATTGAAGTGAAGTCTTTCTGGATCCCTTCACTAGTTAGACAGATCCTTTTGTGTATCACATTCCTTTTCATGCTCAAATTTTGGTGTACCTGTTCCTAATGGGAATTCTGAGGTAGATATTTTCAGGGTAGATATTTCTGCTTTTCTGGCCTTGGCTGCCACAACAGTGAAAGGATTTATCATTCAGAGTTAGAGTTTGTGTGCTTTGAAAATGTTCAACGTAGATTAAATTGCATTGGGAAAATGGATATCTCACCTATACTGATGGCTTTTCCTCTTGCAGCTCTTGTTCACATTTGCCATCCCAAGACACTAAATAGCTCTCGTTATAAACACAATTTTATTTGCACTGAATATTAAAATTTTTCTCTCAGAGCTTATATAAACAACCTGCAAAATATCTATTAGAGAAATCTGCTATTTTTAAACACCCTTTACATTGATAAACATGCTAAGATGCGTAGTCCTTTTTTATACTTGAATTTGACCTTATAATTTCCCTAACAAACATCCAGCATCAAAACAAAATCCATTAGCTTCTTTTGGTACATGGATAATAATTACAAATTTTGCAGAATGTTTTCTCCTGATTTTTCTCCCTTTACTTGGACAGCAAATTGATTTATGTCTCTTTGTTTGCCTTGTTCTTCCTGGACTTAATCTTCTGTAGAAACAAAGATGATCAGAGTTTCATAGCGTGTAAGTTGTGCCTGAGCATGCCATCTCCCAGCGATCACTGGTGTCTGAAACTTGTTTTTATGCTCTAAACTGAACATTTATCGTGGATGACATGGAAATTTCTAATATCACCACACCCACAGATCAACCGTGCTACAGTTATTACATGTTTATGGCATGTTCTTGTGGCATGAAGTCAAATCCTGAGCCAATTTTCAGTCTTTTGTTCTTATGTGGGCAATCCAGTGAAAATTTTAAGATTTTTACTCTTGGATGTGAACTTTGGTCTTTGCATTTCTACTCATTAGATTAAATCTAATTTAAATAACAGAGATTATTCCACAGTCCTCCACCTAAATGTATATTAATAAGATGTCTTATATTTGGAAGTCCCACAGAGCCCTTTAGTTCATATCTATCTATAGATATATATATATAGAGAGAGAGAGAGAGAGAGAGAGGAAGGGATGGAAGGAGGGAAAGAGGGAGAGAGGGAGAAAGAAAGCAAGAGAGACAGAGACAGAGAGAACCAAAAAATGCATACATACTTCATCAGGTCACCATACTAATAAACGTAAAAGCTTGGAAACAGATGACCACAGTTTTGAGCACCTCTTGTAGTTATAGAGACCCAGGGTAACTTGTATTAATCTCATGATATCTCAATCACTTTAGCATTAAATACTTATACGTGTTTCAATATAACACATATATAGCTATATATCCATTCATTTCATAACACTAAGTAATAAAATCAATGTTGCAAAGTGAAACATCTGGCTAGTTCAGTTGTGCCCTAACTTATTCAGAATCCTCCACAAACTCAGTATGTTACACCTGGATCCTGGAACTAGTCTTAAATTTCTAAATGTGATAAGTAATGTGCTCTAGCTGCTCTTTTGAGATACTTGGAGTCATTCTTGACCTGACCATATCCCTTCATGTTGATTTGGTCATCAGTTCTACAGACTATCCATTATTTCTGTTCATCTTTCAGAACAAAGCCAATGTGATTGCTCCCCAAGACTCCTCAGAATGTGTCTTGCATCTACACTATTTTTTTTCTGCATATCACCACCAGAATAATTTTCTTGAAATAAAATTCTGCTTATCCTACTTCTTTTAAAATTATTCACCAGGACGCACTGTCCTTAGGATGGAATGTAAGCTCATTAACAAGACAAAGTTTTCAAAGTTTGTCAAAGTTTTCTGTTAATTTTACTTCTTCAGAATGTTTTGAAACAAATATCCTTTCTCTTTCAGTGCTGTGCTAGGCTTTCCAGACTTCCTGCTGTCCCACAGGTACATTTGCTGCCTCTCCTTGCTGGCTCACGCATTCTTTTCCCTTGATCTGGAATGTTTTTGTGTAATTTATGCCCCAAATTCCATTTTGGAAAAGTACTTACTTCTCGATCTTTTATGTTTTAAAAAGTCTGTATCCTGTAAAGGCTCTCCTGGAGAACTTTGTTAAATTTCTCTACTACAGCTTTCATAGTGGTTCATATTTCCTGATATGTATCACTCTGTGGTCTTTTGCCCACTAACTACTACTATCTGGAAAGACAGAGACTCTCTTTATCTTATTCATCTTTTGCTGCCCAGTGATTACCACATAGATGCATCCTAAACCCTAGTTGTTATTGAACGACTTTGTCCTTATCTGTAGGTAAGTTTCATGTATGGCTCATAGCTTTGGCTTTACTCTTACTTTGAGTAACTTCCATCATTACTGCTCTGTCCCCCTGCAAAGGCAGGCTCAGTCATTCTCTTCCCTATCCTGCAAAAGGAGAGAAGATATGGATAAAAAGTTTTTAAGTGCTGGTACTGTTTTATCCTCATAAGAACAATAGTCCAATTTCTGGCTTGTTTGTTACTCATTCTGAAATTTGATTTTAACTGACTTTATCTATATTCTATGGAAAGATCTGCCTTTTCTTCTGTCTATCAATTTTGAATGTAAAAATTCTCTCTCTTCATCCCAATTTACATATAATACATATAGATATAGATAAGCTGTTAGAGATAGAAATACATTGCACACATGTGTGTATATACATGTTTGTCTTAGTCCCTATCTCATTGCTGGGACAACATACCAAATGTCCACAATTTAAAAGACCAAATATTTATTTTGACTTACAGTTTCATCCCACAGTAATCTGTTCCAAAGAAGAAGGGGTAGAAGATAACTGCTCATTTCCAGGCATCCAGGAAGCAGAGAGAGGAGGGAGGGACCAAAGAAAGAGATGCACCCTTCCGGGTCACACCTCCACTGACCAATCCCTTATCACCACTTCCTATCTTCTTTTTTTTTTTTTTTTTTTTTTTTTTCTCCTGTCCCGGAAACTGAACTCAAGACCTTGCGCTTGCCAGGCAGGCGCTTTTTGCCGCTGAGCTAAATCCCCAGACCCAACCACTTCCTATCTTCTAACATGAGAATTTTTAAGGTCATCTGAGATCTAAACAATAACATTGCTTCTTTTTAAAGTAATGTTTATCTCTAACTTTATAAGAGAATATACTGACAGTTCAAGATTCTATTTTCATTTTCCACGGCTTGCTTCTATCTGTATTTCATTGTCATCACTAAATTTCCCATCAAATGGAGTATTAAAATGGGTTAGTGATTTGATAAATTATAAAATGACTTTAAGTTTCTGAATTACAATTAAAGTTAAAGTTCCATGTAATCATATTGCATAATTCTTGATAGAGGACAAGGTGTTTGGATGTGAGCTAAAATGAAATTACACAAATGACATCTAATTCTCAACAATTTGGACTGAACTTCCTTGGTAATTGGCCTGTGCTTGCTGATCCTAACTCAACCCTTTTCAGAAGTCTCTACAAGGTCTTTACATCTATAAACATTATTCTTAAAAATCCAATATGAAATTGGTAGCACTTTCCTTAGCTATCATTTGAAAAAGAACCTCTATTTGCTTTTTCTTCTTCACCTTAGAGTAGAAATGTAGGCATTTTTCAAGAGACTGTGTATTTTAAGCTTGATCTGTAATGGATCAACCAGGTCAGGCTTTTTAATTGTGTTTTATGCAGAAGGATATGGTCCTTCACGGTAATAGTTTCTCAAGAGGCCTAGATTGTAGTACTGGTGACAGTAGACATGATGCTTAGAAGTATTACATAGACTGCCTAACTGTGTGCCTTTTCTAGCCTTATATATATCATCAGCCTTTACCTCAAGAATTCACAACCTTGGATGTACCCAAACAGGGGGAGATTTAATCTTTCAAATGCTTCTTCCCCACTTCTGAGGATTATGAATTAATTTGTTTTCAGTAAAGCCTGGGCATGTGGATTCTGAAATGCTCACTAAAATATTCCAGAATAGGGTCAAGGATGAGAAATTTTGCTTCAATTTAATTAACTTAGAACCAGAATCAGTGCTGCTTACTGTATGGGCTCAGCTTATCCACCCACCACCAAACACAGCTAGAGTAGAAAGTAAACTCAAAGTCACATCTCATCAGCTGAGTCAGCCAAGAAGTGGCCTTGCTACCATAGCACTTTATGTTGCTCATACTTTAAAATCCAGAATTCTTATGAAGGAGTAAAAGACCAGACATCAAGTCCTTACAGCTGCGAACATGTCTCAGGTCCTCTTTTCCATTATGGTATGCACCACTTTCTGCTTCTCCCAGTCCCTTGCATTCCTGTACTCATTTATGATTTATTTTACTGAGAAACGTGTTTCCTTCTCATCCTTTGGACATTTGTTCAGATATGACCTCTTTAAAGTAGAAGAAGAGCTTGCTCTCAAGACCTTGACAGGCAGTACATTTTTTCTTTTTTCTAGATTCCTTCTGATATGGACATCTAAAATCTGAATCTGTGACACTAAATCCCTTCTACTCAGCTTGGCTAATTCCAAGTACTGCCCCCAGAAAACTAGAACATGTCCTTTACTTAATGCCAAGGCCTTCTTTTGACTTGACATGGAGAAAATATGGTGCTTCCAAAAGATACGCTATCTCACCAGTTATGGAATTAAAATTTTGCTGTAAATCACTAGAAAGCGGTATTTTGTTTTAAAAAATAATTTATATTCTCTCCATGAAACCTATTACCAAACCTATCACAGCCTTGTCCACACCTCATAAAGTGAATACTTTCCTTCATTATCACCTAGTGCTGTGGTTTTCTAAAACACAAGTTGATTGTTTATCCTACAGTCTACGCATATATACCAATAATGCCATTCCTGCCCATTTAACAAGAAAGACATTTTTCTATGGTATTTTGGTGTGCATATATTCGGAAAAAAATTTAAGTAGCAAAAATTTGGCAAAGTTATAATTAAAAGATTTCAGAGTGTCCTAGAAATGAAAGGCAAAGTAAAAATAAAACCAAGTCAAAACTAATAGAAGTAAAGCCATGGAGGAAAGATAAAAGGAAATTGACAGCAAAATACTTGTGTGATAGGATTGAATTACCACTGAGAATCCCATCAACTTCTCCAAAAGAAATCACTACAACACAGCCAGTAGCTATAACAGCTAGAGAGAGAGGTAGAAAGCCTAGGAAATCTAAAAACAAGAGAGGACAATTTAGTCACTTCTGCATAGGAAGTTGCTTTTTCTCTCTTCGATAGACAATATGTCTATCGCCAAAATCCACAGTTCTCTCACATTTTCACTCAATTACTGCATGCCCCATACAGTCCTTACCGTCATTCTCTTCTTCTAACTAAGTCCAAGGTCGTTGAGCTTATAAGAATGTATTTATTTTATAGTATATATTTACACTAAATTCTAGTGAGATACTTATAAATTATTATTTTCTAAATGTAAGAATACTATCATCCTTTCAAATCTATGGAAATGGATTCTAGAACCTGTTATGGAAGGCAAAGTCTGTGACTGCTCAAGTATGATAAACAATAACACAATATTAGCATATAACTTATGCTCATGAACTTGTGTATTTTTAACCAATTCTAGGTTATTTATACTACCTGAAGCTATATTATTTATACTACCCGAGGCTATATTATTTAAATAGTTGTTTACCATATTGCTTGGAAAAAATAACAAATAAAAAGCTTTTGTATGTCCAGAACAAGGGTCATTTTTCTCTAAATATTTTTGATCTGCAAATGGTTGAGTCCATCTATGTGCAGCCACAGCTATGGAAGGTCAACTGTATTTGTATTTTGGGGGACTGTTTTGAGACAGGGTTTCACTATGTAGCATAGATCTGTCCTGAACTCACAGTGATCCTCCTGCCTCAGCCTCACAAGTGCTGGGCTTACAGGCATGAGCCACTATGCCCAGCTTGTATTTCCCTTTTTAAAAGTGTATAAAAAGAGTCTACCAGAAAATAGTGAGAAAGCTGTTTATTTTTTCTCAATCTCTATTTTGTAAAGTGACAAAGTAATTAGTCAAAATAATGCTGGCAGGACAACTGCACAAAGATCTGTATAAGAAGAGAAGAAAATAATTTCAGTGTACGCACAGAAAAAACACAATTTGAACTTAATTGCTATATATTTTGACAGAACATATTTTCCCTTCCTGAAAAGAAAGAAAAAAGGAAGGGGAGAAATATATGTACACACAAAGCAGCTAAGATAACTGTACTACTAATTTCTATTGATTTATTGAAAGGAATAGTTAATGCTTGATTTTTTTGTCAGTCTTGCATGCCTATATCTGGTAATCTGAACAACTACTTTGAAAACAATGTGCAATATAACAACCATTGATTTCCTATCATTCTGTTTTGAAATTCTGTATCATTTTTAATGTTTATAAAATTTTTTAATCTCTTTCAAATTAAAAAAGAATATATCATGTGCTTGTAAAATATGGTAAAATTTGCCAAGGCTGCATCTCACATTAAAAGGCTTCAGTGTGCAATGCTTATTGATAAAGGAATCCTCCTGAAGTCATTGCTTTGCTTGTTTAGATGACAAGGATTAGAATAACTTCTTATTTTTACCTTTGGCTTTTGTTCCCCTTGATAAACTCATACTCACTAATCTGTATAGAAAATTAATCACCAAAAAGCCATAAAGCCCTTGAAGCCTTCAAAGGAAGAAATTTCCTGACTATAAACACTATAAACATTATCTAGTTCAACTTTTTTTTTTTTTAACCTGGAATTGAGGTCAGAAGCTCACACTTGCTAGGCAGGAACTGTGCCATTGAGCTATATCTCCAGCCCTTAAACACTGCCCACATTAGACCCTTCTATACCATTATCACTCTGCAATGCCCAGAGGAGCACATTTGCTGCTTCCCATCTGCTTCCCCTCTACTTGTCTCTTGATCTAGAATTATAAAATTAAGTCATTGTAAAAGTATATGTTTTCATGTTAATTGAAAGAATGTTTTAATATTATTTTCCATTACTTTTATGATACACCACACAGAAGTACTAAGTTAAGGAAGCAAATGAAATTTAAAAAATTATGTGAACTACTGAACCTTTTACAGTTGGCGTGAAGAGAAGCGGGAGGAGGAGGAAGAGGAAGGGAAGGGAGAGGAGGATGAAGAGCAGTGTCAAGGGAAAGGGAAATGATTTTCTGTTTAGAAGTTAATGGATTTTCAATAGGGGAGGAGAAGGAGTTAAGTGATAGGGCCACTATGATCCCATCTTTACCTATGGATAGTGATGACGGTACACTGAAGACATGTTCTGAATGTTTTCACTTTCCATATCTACAACTTTCCTCAACATAGTTTGAAACTCCTAAGAGCTAAGTAGGAATTGAAGTTCACTCCTTTTAAATTTTGGATTGGTCTAGCTTGAGCCAATGAACAACATACGCAGAAGAAACCATGCACTAGTCCAGGCCTCAAGAGATCTCTTCCACTTCTATGTTCTCTCTTGTCAATTGCACTGGCCAGTACATAGCTGAAGCTACATGTCTCCTGGAGGATGAGAATTCACATGAGGCAGGAATGAGCAGCTTGTGCAGAGGCCATCTCAGCACAGCCAGCCCTGGGTCCACCCCTTCCGTGGTCCAGAGATACATGCACCAGCTGGCCCAGGGCAGAGTGCCCTTAAGCCTTAGGCCAGTGCCCACTCCATGTGCAGAATAGTGAGCAAAATAAACAGTTGTTGCCTAAGGCATTACATTTTGGGATGTTACTTAATGAAACCTAACTGATTTGGAAATTATCTTTGTATTTTCTTCATGGAAGAATTGAAGTGAAATGAGTTACTTTGTGAAACAGAATGAGACTTTGCTTAGAAAAGCGGCTGCATACGACAACTAATTCTTCATGTTGCTTAATTGACAAAAAGATAATCCATGAATAAATATAAAAATGTGAAATGTAATTGAAAGAAAAAGAAAATCATGAATATGAGATTTTTGGATAGATCGGTCTTTCAGGTATTTTGGCCTTTTTTTGAAATTTTGGTCTTTTATCTTTGTTTTTGTTTGTTTGTTTGTTTTTCTGGTACTGGGAATTGAACTCATGACCTCGCG
The DNA here is from genome assembly GCF_000276665.1 of Chinchilla lanigera. Lineage (NCBI taxonomy): Eukaryota > Metazoa > Chordata > Mammalia > Rodentia > Chinchillidae > Chinchilla > Chinchilla lanigera. The sequence goes on along the minus strand of NW_004955414.1, from coordinate 10,903,349 downwards.
CTTGTCAGGCACTGTGTCCTGAGCTAAATCCCCAGCTCCCGAAATTTTGGTCTTTTAAAAATGCGTTTATTATAATCTGAACTCAAGGAAAATTGAAGGAAGATTATCTTTCAATAGGAGTTGTTACTGCTTATACAGTGGCTGAGAGATTGTTTAGGAAGTGATTCCACAAAAGCAATCAATCTCATATTCTTCTAAGTTCTTTAGAAAATAAACCTGAGTAGCATAAAATTATTTGTCTGACTCAAATGTGGTGGAACATACCTCTAATCCAAGCTATGCAGGAAGATCACAAGTTGAAGGCCAGCATGAGAAATATAACAGGACTCCATTTAAAAAGAGGAAGCAAGGAAGGAAGGAAGGAGGGAAGGAAAGAAGAAGGGACAAGCAAGGAAACAAGGATGGAAAGAAGGAAGGAAAGAAGGAAAGGGAAGGGGAGAAGAAGGGCAGGGGAGAGGAGGGAAGGTCGGAGAGGGAGAACAATTACTTGCCTGAATTATTTGTCTGAGTTTTAATAGGACAGAGACAAGGCTTGTACCCAGGCGTTTCTCAGTATATCATCAGTCATCATTTGCCTCAATACTTAAGGTAACGGCTCGTAGCTCAGACACATTTGTGTTTCTGTCTGCATCGTCACTCCTTTGATCCTGTGGTCTGAGGCTAACCGCCCAACTTCACAGAATCTGCCTCTTCGTCTGACAGGTAGGGTGAGAGCTATAAAGTTATTCAAATGAAGTTCTTGGAAATGTTCCTCATATATAAGGCCAGATAAATCATTTTTATGAAAGAACCTTTTAAGATAAAGGCCATGGGAAAAATAATAAGATAAACTTGCTAGTCTTTAAGAATGCAGATTTAAATACAAGACTTCTGAGCATGAAATTCACATAGAATTCAAGAAAGGACCATGAATTTGGATAAAAAAAAAGTGTGTATACTTTAGTTTGCTAACTTCTTGTATGAAGCATGTTTTCAATTATAAATCTAATGATAAAAATCACAATAGTAAGCCTAGTATCTATCTTTGTTGCCAACAGAGATTTAGTTTAATTTAGAGTACATTATAATCAGCAATGATATTTTAAATATTATTTATACTCATTAAATGAATATAAATACTCAATAGTTTACAAATATAATAATTATTAAATAAATCATTACATTTTGTTATATTATTCTTTCACAGAGAAGGAGTGTTCCTCAATCTAATTAGTTTTCTAAAAAATCTTCTGAATTCTTTTCTTGTTCTTGCAAAGATATCTATGGTATTCAGCCTAAAGAGATCCCTGAAATCTAGTAATACAATCGTTCTTTCATGCACCCACTCATTCATTTATTCAACAAAATGTTGTTGAATATATCCTTAGTATCAGGAATAATGTTAGACCTTTATTAATATTATCAAAAATTAATAGTTAATTCAGTGGCAAAATGGTTACATAATAAAAACTGTGCACCTCTAGGATGATGTTAAGAAGTACAAAGATAAACTTCCAGTTTTATTGAAGTTGGATTTTCAAGCTATCTCCAGATTGAATCAGGAGAACGTATTTAATATAAATGTAAACCTACAGTTCAAAGAACTATGCCCTGTGCATACTGAATAACAATCTGAAGAAAATGGATGCTTTTGGAGTGTTTGAGGCACCACTTAACACTTTTAATAGCAATTATTTGAAACATAAAGCTGAAGCTTATTTTTGGAGAAAAGATTCAAGTATCATCTGAGAAGTTCTTTGATTTTGGAATGCAAGAGTTGCAATAAAAGTTTACAAAAGAAGCATCTAATCCTAGGAAGTGAGGGAATGTGTTCTAGAAGAAGGACAACTCACCTAGGATGGCTCTTGCCAGAGGCGGAAAGTTCCTAAGGAGTGAACACTGAACAATCTTATCTGAAGAAGTGAGGAAAGTAATTGCGGAGAGCAAAAGATAATCAGAGAATGTAATAGAGTGTATTAGCTGCTTAAACAAACAAAACAAAACAAAACAACATGGAAATCTGTTTATTCTTCTTCTGAGGTCCTTACTTAGCATACATTTCCCATTCTCCTTTCAAGTTCACATGGTCATATGATGGGATCTAATCAATGAAAAGGAAACACAGGTAATATATGCTCCCTTTGTACCTGTTTTAAAAACCTTTTTCCTGGGCTGGGGATTTAGCTCAGCTGCACAGCGCCTGCCTGGCAAGCAGGAAGTCATGAGTTCGATTCCCGGTACAGGAAAAAATAAATAAATAAACAAATAAAGAAAATAAAACCCTTTTTCAGGCAATTAATCAGATGGCTTATAAAATCAATAAAATGTCAATCTCAATTCTTTCAGTGATTCAGAACTCTAATCAGTTTCTTGGTTTTCAACTGTCCTGTAAACACTTAAATAATAAATAAAGAATTGTTAATGATCCAATGAACATAGAACATTTTATTCAGGATTTTAAAGCAATATAATAAAAATCTTATGGGTTTTCATAAAATCGTTCATGAATGACGCTTCTTGCAGCAAAGAGGAGTACATAGGAGTCGCCCGTGGTTGACATTCGACATTTAACTGAAACCCAATTTCTTCTTCTGCAAAAGGTAAAAATATAATAACATTTCTGACATTTTGATAATTACATAAAATTTAGGAATTATACAGTTTAGTGCATGGTACAGACTAGATTTCAATTCCCTCTGCCAATATATGGCTTTCTCCTGATAATGAAAGTTTAATGTGGATTTTTCTCTGAATTTTTCTGTGGATTTTAAATGGAATCATACAAATTCACTTTGATGTTTCTCTGCTTACAGCTGAATACCTTTATAAATGAACAATTAGAATTAAGATTTCTGACTATAAAATAGTCCATCTATAGAAAAGAAACTTGACATTATTTCCAATATGTTTTAATTAAGCAGACTAAATACTTTAAAGTGTAATCACCTCTTTGCCCAGTACCACAAATAGAATTTCAAATGAAAAATTTTGACCAAGTAGAGAATTACATTTCACACAGTATGCACTTAATACAATGTCAATTTAAAACCCCTTGGGTAGAAATTATGCTTCCCATGTCTTATCTAGTGCTAAATACATTGCCAACAGTCTCAACTGATGATAATAATAATTCAAGACATTTACAGTTTAATAAAGATTCAAAGCTTCTTTTACTCATTTTGCAATTGTCGGACTGAATAAAATACAGGTGAACCTACGGCTTGGCAGTTATTCTCTACTTTTTGTAAAGCCATTTCATGCATGAAAAAATTCAACCTTTCAATTATTTTGTAATGGTATTAACATGAGCTGCAGGAACTAAAGAATTAAAACTAACATTTTTCTCATGTCTAAGTGACACGAGAGATATAGTGTTTAAGCACCTACTCCTTGTCACATCTCTTACACCGATAATCCAGCTAGCCTCTCATCAGATGTTCTGCTACTGATAAGGAACGGACATCAGCTCACATATTACAGTTATCCTCTGAATGTGATCTCCCCAATCAATACACATATGTCATACATAATTTTGTGAAAATCTTTGGCAATTTCTATTTCCAATTGTATAAAACTGTGGCTTAATGAGTTATAGAAATTATGTCTATACTTAAGTTTCAAATTAAGAAATACAGAAGGTACCCACCACACCCTTCCAACTATGCCTACCAAGAAGTGACTTCTTTCTCCTCCTGTTACTTTTCTGGTTATATTTCCATAAGTGGTAAAAGAGAACTTTGCATACACAGTTTAAATTACTAGACAACTTACTAGAATGGGGAGATGGTTTTGAGGTAGAAAAGGAAGTCAGGGAGAATCAAAGGTCAAGAAAGTTTTGATACAACATTACTAATTTGAAGATGAACTGAGACACATGTAAAACACAAGAACTGAGCTGCACTAATTTGCAATGAGCTTTCCAGAGAATGCCAGGACCCAGATGAGGACTGTAGCCTGGGTGACAACTTTATCTTAGACTTATAAACCTGTGAGCAGAAAATGTGGCCACATGGTGCAAGACAACTGACTTATACAGCTATGAGATAATACATAGGTGTCATTTTAAACTGCTGATATTTTAATTGTAGAAATAAAAAGCTAAAACCTTTGTTTCATGTCAGACGGTAGGCATATTTAAACATTGGTCATATGCTTGATGGCAGTATACACTTTGAATCTTCCAGGAGTGCTGAAAATCTCAAGAACCCTGAAAGTGCCCCTAATGGTATTATTCACATTTTCTCTGGGTTGCTTTGACCCTCTGCTGATGGTTTCATCAGAATTGCATGCAACATTTGTGTATGCACAAGAATCTATACTATATGCAGTATGTTTGCTTCTGAGAGCTATTTTCATCATGCTATCATGTTGAACTAATTTACATCTATAGAAGACAGCCTACACAACAGACAGCACCAATCTTCTTATTGCAATACTCACCATTTAAGAGACATTTTCAAATGGACAAAAGAACAGTAGAGCACATAAATCTACTGAGAATGGATCCTGGTAACTGATGTCAGCCAACTAGTTTGTATTCGATGTCATTAATCTCTTGGACATGACAAATCTTAGTAGCAGAAGGGAATAAGTTCCAGATAATACACTTCTGAAGTAACGAATAACCCTCCCTCTGAAGTACTTTAATGACACTCTTTGTCCAATTTAAGATTTTATTATTAACATTAGAAAATGGAGACCCTAAAAGACACAGTTGCAAATCAATTTTACTCTCGCTTCATAATGAGTCCCTAATTGACCTCAATTTCTGATAGAGCTGCATATTTCCTTCCACACTTAATTATAATGACATGTAGAGAAGAATGTAGTGACTGAGAATAAAAGAATTTATTTTCACTCCATTTTATATAATTTAATAGATGAAATATAAATCATAACTACATTAACATGAGGATAATGAATATACTTACATCTTTTTACAGGAGAGAGGATGATCATTTTGTTATTTAGTCTTTCACCTATTAAAAATACATGATGAAAATAATTTCAAACGCCAATATTAATTATGTAAGGTTTCATGATACAAGATTTACGTTTCATTTTTAAATGATTAATAAAGAAATATCACTGTTTTGTTTCTTTACTGAGCTTTTCATTCAGATATTCAAAATATGATAAATATGGGAAATTCTTCAAAATCTCAGAAGCCCAGTCTATGATATCTCACACTGATAAGATATGAAAGCATTTTCCCAAAGAATCACATATTGGTCCGTATATGTGTGCTTAAAAGTAATCTGTTTAATTACATCATGATACTTTTACAATACTGAAACTGAGAATCTGTTAGAGACATATAGTCACACACATCCAAAGGCTATGTCTGTGCTGTCCTCTTCTAAAATAGTTCTGCCTTGCTGACTGTCCATCTAGAACTCCTTTCAAATTAATAAACTATGTTTCCTAGACAGGGAAACAACATTTTATTTATGTTTTCCTGTGTGATTTAGCAGAACTAAGGTAAATGTTACTGTCAAGCAAACTTCCAGATGTCACAGGCTCTGGACATTTCTGGTTATCAATATTAGAAACCTAAATTGAACTTCCTAAACACCAGTTTCCTCATCTGAAAAATGGGATGATTTTCCTCCTTTGAAGAACTGTGTAGGCAATTTGAGATGAATCATGCTTATTGTAATGTAGAGTTTCTTGTACTAGTGTACATGTGGAATTAACTAAATGTGATGCATATAATGCTGGTTGTGATGATTTAAAATGTGTTGCTGTTATATCAAGACATGTTTTACTCTAATTCCTATCTTTCCTTAGAATATCTTTTTTTCGTTACACAATCTGAAAGTGGAAGCATTACTGAATCACTGACATTTTGCCCGATATTATGCTACATACTGGACATATAAAATCAAATGAAACATCATCTTTGCTAAGAAAAAATACTACTGCTTTTCCATGTAATTTCATTTAGATTTATATTAAATGTGTAATAAACCTTCCAAGCCTTGCTTTATATTTTACATTATGGTTACTGTCATCAGCACTTCAAATTTATATATTTTATATTCTTTACTAAAGTATCAATTCTCATCCACAAGTTTGTAATTTCACTTATTAGAATATATAGAAATCCTTCACAGTCAATGACTATGAGTTAAAAATTAAAAAAAAATCAATTAGTACAATAAATAAGTGACTTTAGATGAATGAAATGCAGCTTCTTACTCTTATCCTCTTTCCCCTATTAAATGCTCTAAGCTCCAGGAACAATAAGTAACTCAATATTCTCAGAATTTTCCATGTCATAACATAAGCTAGACATGGACTAATTTCACACTAAGAGATCAACCCATTGGTAACACTTTCTCTTTGTAGTATTTCCTAGCTATTCTCTCACTTTATACCATTCTATGTTGATTTCCACTGCCTCTTTACAACCAGTCTTTTTCTGTTCCAGGAGCTGTAAAGGACAGAAGACTTTAATGACCAACACAGACAGACTTTCTGTCCACACTAAGATCTCCGACAGTCAGGTGTGTTATCAGGCAAAGATTTACCCAAATATTTAATCAAATTCAACTGCCCTGTGAAACACAAATTACAGAATGTTGTAAAGGGAGGACAACTAGAAGACTTAATCTAGTCTGAAATATTAGTCCAAACTTTAAAGTCATGAGTCTGAGGCTGAGATACCAGGAGGCTCAGACAAGAGCAGGTTCTGCAGGAACTTGGCATTGGGAAGCCACTGAAAGCTTTACTTCTGCAGGTACAGACTGATATTCCAAAGATTTTCCTCTTTTGGACATGCTTTTCTTCAACTGCACTTGGTAATTCACTACTACGTTTATCACGTTGTTTTCAGGGTTTTCCATGCTGATTCAAGGTGATTTCTTGATTTGTATAGGTTTTCTGTTTCATAGGCTAAGACATAGCAAGGAAAATTGTGCAAACATCCATTTCACACCAGTACACCTAAAGGGAAAGTTCTGCAGATATGTTTCACCAAGCATTCTATGATTTCAGCATAAAATGATAAAAATCAATTTTGTGTATTTGATGGAGGTTCCCAGAATCAATTATTTCCTTGTCATGAAACATTTTATTGTGGTTTCTTAATATAAAACTATCTATCCTGGATGAAGAATGTAAAGATTAGATGACAAAGTATTAAACTAACACATTTAGAAATGCCTGAGGCCGGAATCTGGGCTAAGTAGATTTAGCAAATCTTGATGGGACATGAGAAAATCAAATGTAGAAGAAAAACACAGCCTCTGCATCTGTTATCTTCCTCGGGGCCTCAGGCCTGAATTAATACCGACTGCTTTGAATTAAAGTTGGCAATGGACTAGAGATATAAAGGTCTTTTAGTATTGCTATTAGGAGAACTAGAAGAAATATGAATGTTCTTCTGCAGTAAAGGATCCTGAGAGACTAAAGCCTTGACACATTATAAATGATCGAGCAGTTTTTGTGCAACTGCTCTCATCTTTCAAAGGAGCAAGTTTGAGATGATGTTTCTGAGTACTGGAAACCTCTTGTTCTTATCCTTTGATGCATAATGGAAAAAGACACTGTTATACACACAAGAGGGAATGGTCCAAAGAAGTCATTCATGGCATTTGCTCCTCTCTCTGGAGTTGGTATTCAAACCTGACTGTGCATCCGGGATGACGAAAGAACATTTCTACAAATACAAATTTCTGGAACTCCCCCTGATTTATTGGTCAAAATCTCCCAGGAATAGGGCAAGGAGGTATATTAAAATGAGAATATAGATTTACATTCCACACAAATAACACACTAAACGGAGAGCAAAAGGCTAATCAAAGCATCCATAAGAACAAACTTTGCAAGTCTAATAGCTAACCAGGTTTGGTTCTTCAGCTTGCATAAAACCATAGTATGGTGCTATCCAGCAGGAGACTACGGTTCATTCACATGCACACAGAGGAACTTTCAGACTGAAAGAACAGGAGTCATGGTAAGAGACCCAGTAGAGAAAAATATATTGTAACCTGGTTTACGTATGTCATACATTCCTGCATATTATGCACATGGGAGTTAAGTCAGGAGAATGTGCTATCAGATATGAGAAGCTTAAGTCTTTGTTATTGATTATAGTTACTACTGAGCTTCATGACAGTATTCAGAAAGCAAAAGAAAGACTGAGAAAAGCGAACAGGGAAGAGAATATTGCATTTATTTAGCATGTCAAAATGCTGAGGATGTGAGAATTGAGCTACAAATTATGTCTGTTTTCTATTAAGCACACAGGCACTGACACCTGCTGCTTGGGTTACCACCCTAGGTTTCACTCTTAAAAGACAAGAACCCTTGATCAAGTTTCATAACCCCTTTGTAATATGAATTTTTTCATGCATTTTTTAAACATTGCAAACTGCCTCTCTCATAGTATCATTAAGAGCATCAATAAATTGATACAGGAAAACTATTGATAATAATGCCTAGCAAATAGTTAGCTGTCAATGGTACTGCCAGAAGCATTAGCTAACATTATTATCCAACTAACACAGCAGTCAAAACATCTACTGACCTTCAGTTGAATTTCAAAGTAGTATTATGGAGACTCTATCTAAGCACCACAAAATGTTATAGATTGAAATTGCATGAAACTCCGTAAAGTAGTCAGGGAGACCATCAGCTTTTCCAGATCCAATTCCAAATCACAGCATTTTATGTATTTTTTAAGTATCTAGTCACACCTTTGCAGAGGTAAATTCCTTAGGGCAAGGGCTGCAGCTTTTACATGGCTTGCAAAGTGCTACAAAATCTTGATTGTTGGCAAGAGCTCATCTCCAGAAATTGATGTGAGGACTGAGGTAAGCCTTTAAGTAATTTAGATGGAGCATTTTAAAATCCATTTAGAAGCTATTTAGGGAAGTATGAGTCTAAAGTCAAAGTTGAAACTGAAATGTCCTATGAGGCCTGCAGGGAGAGAACCACAATCGATGAAGGCCATTATCTTAAATAAGTCCAGAACATCATGAGGTTGGCTGAGTATTTTAATCCCTGTCTGGCAAGGAAGCAAAGGCAGATAGCACAAGACAGAGGACCCAGGGGCTCAGATGGTTTCAAAGGAAAAAAGCAGCTTGAAAATTCTACCAAGGAATCTCTTTGTGCTCTGCAACTTTCTCCCTCAACTTTCCTCACCTTTTTCACTCTCTCCACTCTCATACCATTCCAATATTTATCCACTGCCCCTACATCCTTCTAGCCTGTAAAGATTCAACTGGAAAATTATCTCCTCTATAAAAGCTCTTAGATCTCCTTAGTCTTGACTAGTGATCTCAAATGTGTCTCTGTATTAGAATCATCTCAGATAATTTCACATACCTAGGATTCAGCTTTCAAGATTTGGCTTTATTTTATCTGGGAGTGGGAACTTTTTTTTTTGGTACCAGGAATCAAACTCAGGACCTTGGGCTAGCCAGGCAGACGCTTATGCCACTGAGCTATATCCCCTGGGAGAGGGAACTTGACTATAGGCAGTTTTTCAAGTTCGTAGTTGATTGTATGCAGCTGATATGTAAATAGAGCTAGGTACAACTTTAACTTCATTGTAACTCAGTTTGCCCTGTAATATGCTGCTTAACTTCATCAGCACCTACATTTTGACTTTAAACAATATTGTGAGATTTATAAGTCCCGGGGATTTTTCTTTTTCTTTCTGCTTAGTAACTGACCTGAAGTTGATTTATAATAAGCACTTATTGAATATATTAATTAGCTAATTCATTCACTCTTTCACTACTTGTATTGTTTTTGTCCTCACATTCTGGCATCTATTGATTGATTCATTCATTCGCTTGTTGATGCATTTATTTCCCAAAACTGTAGTTAAACAGTTAAAACAGTGTATTGTTAAAACAGTACATGAACTTTTGAATAAATGAATAGATTACTATGTATATTGATGAAACTCTGATGTCCACATTTTATGAAAAGTGAGAAATACCATGTAAAAGAAGGGGAATTACAATTATGAAGTGTGATAAAAATATACGGTGGATGTTTATATAAAAAATAATTTATTATGATAGAAGATACATTGCTGTTAATCTCTCTCAAAATGCTCCTCCTCACCGGGAACACACTTATCCCCATAGTTTTCTTTCACTTTCTGAAGCAGCTCTGGAAGTGCTTTTTCATGTCTTAAAGTGTCAAAATTTAAGTGAATCCTGCTACTCAGAGCCATTCAACTGAAATGGAAGATCAGGCTCCTAAAAAGATTGTGGTGTGTCCTCATCCACCTTCTTCACCAGATTTGACACCGAGCCATTTCTGGTTCTTCCCCAAAGTCAAAAAGGCTATGAAAGGTCAATATATTGAGTCAGTCAGGAGCACAAGGCTGCCATAGAAATATCTCTAAAGACACAGAGGAGGACTTCCAGCTCTGCTTCAGAAAATGGCAAGAAGAGTGTCAAAAGTATGCTGAAAGCCAAGAGGGGTATTTTGAAAGCAATTAAGGGCCATGTTTCTTGAAGTGAATATGTGATTTTAAATTAAATGTTTATATTTCAATCGCTTTCTTTTTTTTTTTTTTTTTTTTTTGGGGGGGGTCTTTATTTTGAGACTTTTTTTTTTTTTTGGTTTTTTTGGTTTTTCTCCGGTGCCGGGAACCGAACTCACGACCTTGCGCTTGCCAGGCAGGTGCTTTGCCGCTGAGCTAAATCCCCAGCCCCCTCAATCGCTTTCTGTATATATGACTCATGAAGTTGCCAGTATATCTAAATATATAGCTTATCAATGCTCTACATACACATACATACACTTACATATTATAGTTGAGTGTTTGAGATCATACACTCTGAAAGCCAGACTCCTGTGTTTATCCCTATTTCCACCGGAAACCTTCTGTCCCACTTATCTATCTGTGCTTGAGTTTTCATAGGGATGGAAATCATGTGTGCCTCATTACGGTGTTGTAAAGATGAAACATATTACAGCAAGAACAACACTACAGATCAGAAAGACTGTATTATTATTTTCCAGCTTCTTCATACCTGGTGCTCACTCACATTCACACAGGACACTGTAGGACTAGGGAAGTCAGGCAGGGACAGACTGACTCTTCTCACATTTATCATACCACCCCATGTCAGAGTCACTCGGAGAGCTCTAAATGATGGGCCTGCCACTTTCTCACAATGGATTGCTTGCATATTTCTATGGAGTATCTGCTGGCATTTAAAAAAGTAGCTAAAGGAAAACAAATGTGCCTTGTCAACCTGAAGTCTTCCACCCATTTGAAATAATTGCTATAAATTAATATGTTGCCTTCTCCAAAGAGCAGTCAACATCTGTGCTTCAGACAGATGTTTGAAATGTCTATTATAACTGTTCCTCATTTATCCACATATGCTTTATTCTATTTCTGGATTCTGTACAACACATTTTCACCCAATGTGAGCTTTTTGCCTGCCTCTACTTTGTAGTCAGGGAATCTACATAAAGCATTTTTTAAAAATAAGAATTTCACTCCCAAAGGAATTCTAAAGGAAAAATGGACATTATATATTATTTAATATGCAGCATTTTATAAAATACTAATATGCATATTGCAGGTGACTCAAAATAAATCTTATCAAGAATCACTAAAACAGGTAATTTATATTTAAAGAATTTACACAAAAAATAATTATTTTACTTTGTGCCCTAAATTTGACACTCAAGAGTTATGTCCTGAAGCCACCACCTTGACAATAAGTCTAAATTTATTTCTTCAGTGGGTTTTTTTGTTTTGTTTTTAGTGTCAGGAATTGAACTCAGGACCTTGTGCTTCCCAGGCAGGCACTTGTGCCACTGCACTATATCCCTGGTTCTAAATTTATGTCTTAAAAATCAAAAAAATTTAATTTTCACTTTCATTATATTTTCTGAAACTATATAATATGACGTGTTAACAACTATCAGTCAATAAGTATTTTTTACTCAGTAAAATACTAATCTTTACTCAAAAATATTTACAGCTATAGTAAAGATTTTGTTCATATATTTTCTGCCTCTGGATAAATGAACTAATTATTTAGGAAAGAATATAACCCAATGCATTGAGTTAATTCATTGTTTCTTAACATTACAGTTTAATGGGTAGAAAATTCCTAGCTAAATTCCCTTCATGAACTTATTGTGTGACCCAGAATTAGTAAAATGATTTCTCTAAGACACAAAGTTTTCATGATTAAAATATGATTGCAAATCAAAGAAATATTTACTAGTTTTCTATCCATATATCCACTATGTCTAATATGACATCAAGAATATGGTAGCTACTCACTGTGGAATTGCTAATAAGCTGAAAGTAAATACAATAGCAGAGGAGACAAGTGACTTTGCTTAGAAAGGCTTTAGCTGGAGTCAAGTTGAATAATGGTTTAGAAAAACCATTAGGTGCCAGGCAATATCAGTGACAGCCCACCCCCAGTGCCTCACCTGAAATCTACCATCATCTCTACACAGTGCTTTGTTATAATGATATATGTGAAGGCTCTAGCTCCAAGTTGAATTTGGATTAAATGATTGCTGATGTTCCAATATAATAAATATACACTGGGACATATTTCAGAAAATATTTGACCACAAGTTAATTGTTCATTCATTCAAAATCTACAGACTCTCTAGAAAGATACAATTTATGCACCAGGTTTGGGTTGATAGCAGACACAGAGAAGAATTAGACCTAGTTCTTCCTATTAAAATATTTCACAATTTGATATGTGGAAAAATACTTTTAAAATTGAAATATTTTAGGGTATAAAGGATAAACTCAGTGAAAGAAATGATATAGGAATTAGAAGTGGGAGAAAATGTGCCCAATGGACAAAAATATGAAGGGATTTATTAAAATGTAATGTGTCATCTAGATCACAAATTAAAGTTACTTAGTAGATATAAGTAAAATATTTTAAAATCATTTATTATGCCTTATTTGGTGTCTGCTATCATATTTAGCACTGAAAATTTTATATGAAAGAATTTGTACCTTCAATGAATTGGAAATATAAGGAAAGACAGGAAAAATGGTTTGTGTGTGTATGTGTGTGCATATATATATATATATATACTATTTGAGAATTACAGTGACACAAATTTGTCTTAATATTATGGGAAATCTGATTCTCTTAAAGGGTCTTGAGGATGTGATTCTCAGAATAAATGATGGATAAGCTTCAATGGGAAAAGGAGCAAATGAATGTATTCATATATGTTTGAAAATATTCATGAAAAGAAAAATTATCAGTAGAGGATAGACACTGTAGATGGGGGTAGGGAAAGATCTAAGCAGAATTATATGGTTACTTAGAAGATCTTTTATTCATTCACATATGTACAAAGAACTGGCACACAAAGGGCATACGATATCCAATCTTAACAAAATAGATACGATTTTGATATGGATGTAGTTTTGCAAAATAGATATGGTTTTTTATAAAGAGTGACAAATGAGACAAAAGTGGATTAAATATAAGTACAATAATGTACTTAAAATTGCCATATAGATTTTATTTTGAAAGTTCTTCGCAGGATTATGCAACATACATAGTAAGCTCTGACTATTCAAATACCTATAATTAGAGAGGGAAATGATGGAACAGCCTTCTGTATAAGGCAAGCACGTGTGTGGAGTAAGGTTAGTACCTCTCCAGCCCAGGAACAGGTGAATGAAAGGGACTATTGCCTGTGGGCTGGATCAGACTAGATCACTGAGAGCCATGCCCCTCTTCTAAGGAGTTGACACTTTATTAAGTCTGTGCTTTATTAAGATTGATGTAGTAGCCCAGTGTAGGATGGAGGAAGACACAGAAAGCCTGTCAGAGGAGACAAGTTGGGAGCTATAACAGAAGTGTAAATGAGATTTAAAAAGACCAGGATGAGACTAGTTGAGCAGAGAAGAGATATGAAAGATGCTTCAGGGGTAAAATCTACAGTTAGAAGATTTGTCACTTCTTATGAGTTTATTCTTGACAGATGTGCTGATTGCCATAGAGAGTGTGAGTGAAGGGGCCTGCAAACATTTATGACAATTATTACAAATCAGAATGAGAAAGCAAATAACCCCTAGAACTCTACTGAGCCACTTGAAATAACATTATGTTTTCATGATGATCCACACATAAATTAAATATGTAAAGTTTTTACTTTCATTTTAATTCACCTCCTTTCTCTAGCAGAAATTCTGACTGAGTAAATAACTCTTGCTAAATATTTGGATCTGAGTTCATTCAAGCTGGAAATGTTTTACTTGTCATCCATGGTTTTAGAGGTTCTCTTTAAAGATGTTGGATGCTCAGTTTAAGATTGCCAGATCTAAAAGAAGAATTTTCTCCACTAATGGGAATTGTTGATTTTAGCTTACATTTTAAACCTTTAGTTCATAAATGTGACACTTGGTCTTATTAATGGGAATTTTCTTGCACTGTGAAATTTTTTGGATGGTGAAAAAAGCAATGCCATAAAAAAAACAATGCTACAAACCTCTTATGGAGATGTGGGGCTTATTTCTCCTCAAAACTGTACATTTGACACTTCTTTAGGCCATTTCAAAACACATGAAAAATTTTATACAGTGATGCAACATCCTTGATAATAAAACTTAAACTTTACTAATACACATCCCAGTTTAATTATTGGAAAGAATCACATTTTTCCCTCACCAAGAGCAATATTTTACTTTAGGAAATATTTTACCGTAAGAACAATATTTTTAAAAATCTGGAAAGTTTTCACGATCTACTTCTGAATCTTCTGAGGAAAACAATAAAAGTGAAATAAAATTATATATACAATAGATAGATAAAGAGAGACAGACAGACAGATGATAGACAGGCCATACAAACACTTAAATGTAAAAAAATCCCCATCTTTGTAGTATGACTGACTCTGACCACTTTATCAACTTAAGGTTGACTTTATACTACAAAACATATGATTCTATTTCCACTGAAACCTATAAGTACTTCACATTATAACAAAAGCCATTCTGATCTTTTGGAGCGGGAGCTATGCACAGAGCTTCAAGAGTGGGAAACAATTGGGAAATACATGAAGGCTGTGCTTGTAATCACTTCTTTCTATTAGGAATGAACAAAGAACAGAGATTGGTACCAATGTACTACACTGTAGAGAAACATTACACTAAGCCTGTGTAAATAGTTTGCAATTTAGAAGCATTTTTATATTTATGAGTCTCATATAAGTCTCCACCAAAATATGAGGGAAGGATAATAATTTTTATGTTTTGGTTTTCAGGAAGGAGATAACCTAATGATTATTGTCATTAAGTTGTATATTTCAAAATTAACAGGTTCAACCCCCCCAGTCCCAGAATCATCTCTTATTAGGAAACAAGTTGCCATGCATGGCAGATGCAGGATGCTAGAGGATAAGGCGATGCTGTCTTTTCCTCCTCACTGGACAGCAGGTGCTCACGTAGCCTTAGGCATACCACAGGGACTTAATGTATATTGTTTGAGTGATGATTAAACTGAAGAACTGCAAAATGAAGGCAGATTTTGAGTAATTGAATTGTGATGAAAATTTGTATAAGATTGGACATAGTAATAGACCAAACACGTGAACAATAGGCTTTAATATAATAATGACTAT
The DNA here is from genome assembly GCF_000276665.1 of Chinchilla lanigera. NCBI lineage: Eukaryota > Metazoa > Chordata > Mammalia > Rodentia > Chinchillidae > Chinchilla > Chinchilla lanigera. The sequence goes on along the minus strand of NW_004955414.1, from coordinate 10,887,764 downwards.
AGTCTTTGCTGTATGATATATGTTAGAGGTGAGTAGGACCTTGTGTCATTTGGTAATCAGACAGAAGGAAGAGGAAATGTTTGCAGCTGTAAATATAGGTACAGATTTTCTAATAGAGATAAAGAGAACGCTCACAGCTGGGGACATCCATGTTATGCCCCATGTTGGGAATGGTTATATTGGTGCAATGAAGTTAGGAAGATGAGCTTCTGATAGTTTATAACAAACCCTTTGTCATATATTTGAAGTTTTAACTTGTATGCGTTTTCTAGCAAGACCTTCTTCTTTAAAAAGTCTGACTCCATACTGTCAGACTCCAGCCACAATTATTTTAATGTGCTTTTTATTTCCTCCACAACACAGCCTTATGTACAATTATATTGTGTATTAGTTTCTTTGCATATTCTCTGTTTACCCAGTGATTAGTTGGCTTAATTGGACAAAGGATGAGGAATTATCTATTCAATGCCAATTCCAAAGACTCAAAGTGATGCACAGTCTCATCTCCTCCAGATGCTGAGGCAAGAGGAGCACAAGTTCAAGGCCAGCCTGGGCAACTTAACCAAACACAGTCTCAAATATATAAATGCATAAAATCTCACAGAACTTCATGAATTTTTGAAAAAAGAATCAGTTATTATAGGCTGAATAATAGAGAAATGAATATAGAGCAAGCTCTTCTTTTGATCAAAGGTAAAGTGGTGGGCTGAGGGAAAACATTGTTTTGGATGAGGTGCGTGGAAAGTTAGGTAGAGAGAACAAGGAGGAAAGTCAAGTGAAAAAAGCATTTAAAATTTAGCTGTGTAGCAAGGTGACAATCACCACGAATACCCTGAGGCTTGATTTGCTCTGAAAAGAAAAGGCATTAACTATAGGTGATCTCAAAGACCTCTCTGATTTCTTTCTCTATCCTCCATGCTCCATTGGAGCCCTGCATATTTCTCTGCAATAGATGTTATCCCTTTGCTGTGCCTCTGTGTTATACGTCTTACATTCATAAAACATTTGGCTTTTTCTCTTTCTTTCTAATTCAAACACTTGGGAGAGAGCAGTAGGAGTGGGAGTGCCTACTAGATCTAAAAGTCCTCTTCACCAGCAGGTTTGAAGTGACATATAGCCCCTGCAATTGCATAAAGGTAAACCACTGGGCAGATATTTCCAGGAACTGCTGGACAAGAATTATTCTGGTCCATTTCTTCCAAATCACCCAGATCAAATTGTGTCCATATTCTCTTTTTTTTAAGAGTAACTTTTATGACTTTCTAAATCTTTTCACTTGGCTGCCACAGGTTTGTGACAGATAATACATTTTCTTCTCTTTTTCACTTTCCTGATCTAAATGGCCAGGCTGCAAGAGATAGTAAAACAGGCTATGAATTCCTGAGCTGGTTTTCATTCACAGGAGACGTTAAGCTCTACAAGACTGATCAGAGTTCACCTCACCAGTCCCAATAACCCTGGGTACAACAGATGATTGTTTAATTTATAGCTACAAATCACATTTAGATCATGAAATTATAGATGACTGAATGGAGCAAACATGTAATTAAGATGAGAGTGGCCATAGGAAGGTGACAATTATGGGTGACTCTTTACTTCCTGACATTGTAGAAAAAGCTGAGGTTTCAAAGTTCTTCACTGCTTTCAGATTCCTAAAGATATTTAATATTCATTAATAATCTAAGGTGCATTAGGAACAGTTATTGAAATTGACCATCAAGTTAGAAAATCAGAGAAAATATTACATCTGCTTATATAAGTTTTGTGATGATGTGAATGCAAATATTGTGATTGTTTATTAGAACTACTATTGCAGTGTTATGCTAATCGATATGATTAGAACTACAACCAGAGTTTACTTCCCTGTACTTGTTTTTCTCTAATATATTATTTTAAGGAAGGATGATCCTTTCTTCTCCTTCCAGCCTCAATTTCAACAGAGTGGCATGTGTTTCATAGGTTAAGAAAACAATTATTAATTGACATTACTAGAATAAGGTTTTTCCAATAGACAATTTGGAAATTATACAAAGCCTATTCATAAAGGTTTTGAAAATATGAAGAAAATATCTCAGTTATAAGATTATACATCAAAGTGAAAAACCAATCACATATATGAAACAAATTCTGATTATATGTAGGTAATCTTTGTTCTGAGTAATAGGATTATATGACTTTAATTTCTTTGTCATTATTTTTAATTTCAAATTGTATTTTGAGCATATTTTGCTTGCTAACAAATAAAAACATGCTTTTAGGAAAAAAATACCTTTTTGTAGGTGTAAATCTGTGAAACAGGCTGTATAACATTTAATATTACATAAATTAATAAAGTATCAACAATTTTTTTATTTCATCATGCAAGCAGAAAGTTAATCCATCTGTTACAGTATGAACTTTTCTCCACATTTGTTCTGAGTAAATAAATAGTGTATTTCAAGGTTCTAAATCTGAGAAAGTATAGTTTTTCCAGGGAAGGGAGAAAGAAAAAGAGAAGAACAAGAGCAACAGCAAAAACATCTCATCCACTCACACAAATCTTTAGCTGGTATTATTGTTGAATCTGAAATAATGAAATAAACTCCAGGTCACATAGCTTTCAATGTGCTGATTGCTGCTGCTTATTTTCTGCTTGAAATATTTGCGCTGAGCCCTCTGTGTCAGGAAGTGGCAAATCCAGTCATAGCGTGTCACACGTTAATCTTGTAACTTAATTTCATACCTTCACACTACAGTGTGAAGAGGATATCTTTCAGAAATGTAATGTAAATTAGGTAAACAAGAAAAAATAAAGTTTAGTGTTTATTAACCAACTATGATTTGAAATGAATTATTAGATTATTTCACAATAGTATCCCTTCGATCGTCATGGTTCACTTGAAAATAATTTTATCCTGTGTTGCCAAACTATTCTGCCAGACACGTTTGTGTCTGTATCCCCACCAGGTGTGAAGAGCTGCATTAGGATTATGTATGTTTGATTTTAAAAGAAAATGATCAGTATGTGTCTGCACTAAGTATAAATACATTCATCATGGGGTGTGAGCACATACGCATTCCACACTGATGGCTCCTGCTAACTTCTCTTCTCCCTCCTGTCTTCCCCACTCCTACCTCCCTTTCCTATTCCCACAAAATCCACCTCCTTGTGTTTCTTCCTATTTTCCATGATTTTTTCTCTTTAAATTATTTATATTTTGAATTTCTCATACAAGATAAACCAAGAGCCATTTAAATGAGAGATAATTATGTTGATTGTTCAAGTGGGTCTAATCTAAACACAAATCTGTAAAAGCGAAGGGCTCTCTCCAGCTAAAGGCTGAAGAGATGCACTGAGAGTTAGTTACACACACATGACAAAGATGCATTCTGAGACTTAGAAGGCCACACACTGAAGGACCAGAGAAAACCTGTGGGCATTAAAAGCAGTCCAAAATGATAAAGGTGGGTTGGGTGCCTTGGTACATGGAACGGATTTCTGGCAACTGCTTGAATGAGTTTAGAAGCAAACGGATCCCTTAGATCTCTAGACATCGTATCAGCCAGGCCAGTGCCTGGAGTTCAGATAGGTGAGATCCTAGACAAATGATCCAGCTACACCATGTGTTACTTCTGACTGCCAAAAGCTGCTAAATGATAGATAATTTGTGACAGAAGTCAGAGGAAACCAACGTATATTCTTTACTTTATGAATAAGGACAATTCTGAGGTTCAGCACATGATTTTCTAAAGATCCAGAGCCGTATACAGTAGAGAAGAACAATGTTTCACAGTGGGACTTTTAGTGTTATTCTTAGTTACTACCTGATGTGCAGAGATCACAATCATTATTATATTATACCATAGTAGTGCAACTTTTAAAAAATGCTTTCCATTCAACCAGCCATTTTGCCAACAACGTTATGTTGCCCTTATATTGAATATCTGTAACAGTGATATTAAGGTTTGTTCTATTAGGTTGGACAATTATTTAAATTATTACTTGGAGAAGTAAGTCATATCAAAAGAAACCACACCCAGACTTTCAGGCTTCAAAGTTGGGTTTCTGACCACTGCATTGTCTCTTGTGTAAGAGTGAGAGACTGATGAAGCTGTACATGAAATGCTTGGTGTGGTAGCTCAAGCCTGTAATTATGGCATTCAGGAGACTGAGGCAGGAGGATTGCAGCAAGTTTGAGGCCAGCCTGAACTAGAGAGTGAGCTCAAGGCCAGCCTTCACTACTCAGCAAAACCCTGTTTCACACACACACACAAAAAAAAAGACACAATATTTGGCACATAGAAACAGTATGTTAGTTGTCATTGAATTTTTTATTAGTCATCATTATAATTATTGCTGATACCAGTAGATATTTTTGTAACATGTTACTATGTGTCAGATAACAAAAGCATTAATCTTGATATTTTCCCTCCATTATCTCTTTCAACAGTCATGTGAGATTTATGTATTTATTTTTTCACGTGAGATTTATATTATGCCCCTTTCACAATGACCCTAACATGGCATAGATATAAATAACTTCTCTGGCACAATTAGTAAGTCACAGGTCTAGATATAGATCCAGGCCAGCATGACTGCAAAAGCATGAATTTAAATTTCAAAATCTTAAATTACATGTAATAATCAAGGTAAATGGAGTCACACCTTTTCTTCTTAGGTGTCCATGTAGGTAAATGTTGATTTTCAAAAATTAAATCAGCCACTAAACCCATCAAAATGTTCCAGGTATTGGATTACACCAGAAAGAGTGCCTTTTAAGAATAAATTTTTATCAACATATGATATTTGTACATATTTAAGAGTATATTGTGATCATTTCCTATATATAATTTATGTAGGATATATATGCATGTACATATATAGGATATTATATATAGGATAATAACATCAGCGTATCACCTTAAACTTTTGTCATGTCTTTATGGTAAGTAATTTGAAGTCTCTTCCAATTATTTTGAGACATACAATGCACTATTGTTAACTATAGCCATTTGACCATACCATCGAGCAGTGAAATGCATTCCTCCTATCAGTTTGAACATCCTTCCTGGGAATTAATCTCTCTGTCACTCTTCTTCCTTAATCCCTCCATCTTTTGGAAACAGCTAGTCTTCTATCAACTCCGTCACATCAACATTCTAAATGTGACATAAAAGTGAGATCACGTGATAAGTGTCTTTCTGTACTTGAATTACTGCACCGTACATACTGTTAATCAACTTCATGCATGTTCTCAATGGCAGGATTCTATGTGTTTACTTTTGTGGTAGAATAATATTCTTTGGTTGACCAGTATTGCATGTTTATATCTGTTTTCATAAGAAGCCACTTTGAAGATATCAATATGTAATACAACCACCATTGTTAATTCCTTACCACTTTGTTTGTAACTCTGTATTGTCTGTATTGGTCTTGTGATATGTTGTAAAATGTTGTATGTCTGTTAATGTTTCCCTCCTTTTATCTTTAAAATTAAAAAAAAATATTCCATTGTACACATATAGGCCACATTCTATTCATCCATTCCTCTGTCAATATGACAAGTTGATTTTGTATCCTGATTAAAGTGAATAAGACTGTAGAAAACATCGGAGTGTTGTTTCCTTTGACATTCTGATTACACTCCCTTTAGATACATAACCAACAGTGACATTAGCAGATCTTATAATTGTTCTATGTTTAATGTTTTAAGGAGTTTCTATACATTTTTGATCATAGTTGGACTAAGTGATGCCCATCATGTGTGAGGCCAAATATGAGGAGAATAGTTTTGTCTTTACAGGTAAACTACATGTGGAAGTGTGAACTTGGACAGATAAGGTGTGTTCTTTGTCCCCTTTAAGTAAATGACTGTGTTCTAGCCAGGTGTGGTAGTCCATGATTGTAACCTTAACACTCAGGAGGCTGAGGCGGGAGGATCACTATTCCCTACATGGAGAGTTTAAGACCAGACTCAACTATATAGTGAGACCCTGCATCAAAAAACCAATGAATAGACAGATAAATAAATAAATATCCAGAAACATAGGAATGAAGGAGAGAATTTTTGGATCCAATATATTTCCCCTGTAAATTATTTTCTTGTGATATAGATGTAGGCTTTAAATGCTGCTGGCACCTGAAAATAAATTACCACACTTCACATTTAATCAAGAACCCTCTCGAGAGCCCTCTATTCTCCCTAGGAGATAAGTTATCCTATCTCCTCTTCAAGTCTTGAAAAGTTTTCTCTACTCCCTAAGCTTCACATAAAAACACTTAAAACCGCTGCAGTTAGGATAGGGACAAATCACAGAGAGACAAACTGTGATTCTACATAAAGAGATGATGACTTGACCAGTTCTATTAAATAATTTTCATGTCATATTGAGATGGTACTATATTTATCACATCCATATAATAGTATCTCATCTCTTTCCTATCCTTCATCACAAGAATACATTATGACTTCTATGTTGTTGATGAGCTGATTATGACTGCAAGTTGCTAAGTATATTGTCTATTTTTTTTAATTGAGAACATGATAAACTATGCGGTCAATTCTAACACAGTCTGATCCCAAAGACGCAGTTGATACACAAAGCATACTAGGTCTTTATGTTTTTTTAATTTCAAAAGTAACAAACCTTAAATTAGTCCAAGATATGTCTTCAGCCTAGTTTTAGTTTGTGATTTACTTTGTTTATTGTCTTTTGTTGTAGCAGTAGTAGTATCATAATCATCATAGTTTAAAGCTTGAATGAATTCCACCAAAGCCCTTTTAAATATATATCAAGTGTAGTACAGATATAAGACAGTTGCTTTTTCCTGTAAGATGAGAACACAGCCATTAATGACTTGCTACCTAATATTCACATGACATTTTATGATTAAACAAGTACCAACTGATGTTTAAATGTTCACCAAGCCTGTAGGTCACATAAACATTTACCAACCCTTTTCAGAAAAGGAAAATGAGGGAAGTTAAGTGAAAGGAGGTTAAATAAGAGAGGTTCAGGCTAAAGTCTCACAGTAAAAGGTCCCAATCTCATCCTAACTGCACAAAGAGTAATGAACAAATAAATGAAGAATAAAGTAACTTTCTTTACTGAATTCCTACATCTTCAGCAGTGTTTTTCCTAAATTTTAAAAGATTGATCCCTCATGCTTTTATATCTATTTTTACATTAGAATGATATCACTTTTGTAAAAGAGTTTATTTATTTACTCAACTTACTGCTTATAGACACTCAGCAAAATCATTCTTCATCATGATATCCTTGATATCATTGCTATCATCCTTGAAGGAAGGAAAGAGAAGCCAGTACAGAACTGTGGCTACTTGCCCTAAATTACACATCTTTTATTGAATATATTAGAATTGCTCATGTGATCAGCCAAAGATTTTTGAAATTCTCAGGGATACACATTCCAATTTTGGATGGAAATGCTAGAAATAAATGCTGTTAGAGTTAATAATATCTGATTTTAAAATAACTCTGTCCTCACTGGGTATGCTTTTATGATTAAAATATCATACATAAAATGTTTATGCCATTTCTAAGACAGTCTCTCTAAAACAACTCCTGTTCTAGTTACTCAGAGCAATTGTCACTTTTATTTATCTAGATTGTAGCACATCTATATAATTCCTACTTATAATTTATGTTCAACTCAAAATTTACCCCTCAAGGCATTTCTGAATTTATTAGTCTAATTTATATATCTCTACTCTGCATCCCAGATCAACTATCTTTTTTTTTTTTTTTTTTTTTTTGGTTTTTCTCCCATACCGGGAACCGAACTCACGACCTGGCGCTTGCCATTCAGGCGCTTTTGCCGCTGAGCTAAATCCCCAGCCCCCAGATCAACTATCTTAAAACTGTATCAAATACTTCGTTGTTGTAATTTTACCGGGACATATCTCTTACCAGGCTTTGAGTTTTTTTCCCTCCTTACTTATATTCCCTAAGCATAGCAGAATCAAATTATGTACTCAGAAAATTTTTATTCAATGAATAAATATAGCTTAAAAATTTAGAAATCTAAAGCATTTTATTGCTAACTGGAATTTTAAAATATGCTGTTGAACAGTGTGATATATGAGAGTGATTTTCAACAGAGAAGATTACATGCAGCATTTTATCCAAAGGGGATTTTCATTAAGGGCAAAGAAAGTTGACCTTTACAGATGAAAATCTAGACTGATTAAAGAAAGGCCTTAGAAATTACAAATAGGAAATGATTGCTGATAGAGGTGCAGGTGACTTCATCTGCAATATAAATATGTCTGTCATTGTTTAAAACTGTCAACCTGAAATTATAGCTGGTTGATGGGCCGGGTGTACTACAAGGAGGTGTTTCAAGTAATTCTATTTGGTTCCCTTCTGATCTGCTTTGGGGTAACAGACTGCAAAGTGCTAGGCATTTAGTTAATATGGAGAAAAGAGCCCTGGAGGCGTTTACAGCACAGTCTCAGAAATGTGAATAGAATATCAGCTGAAGTTTATCATAATGAGGGTTGCAATACATGTATGTATGCAGTGCTATGGTGACACAGGGGAAACAGATTAGTTCAACTTTTTTATTCATTGTCCGAGTTCTTGAGACAGTATATATAGTACAGCATCTAAATGAACTGCAGGTATTCAATACAATATAACCCCCCTCACTTTTCCTCCTCTGTTTCTTAGTTACTATGTTATAATTTGTAAATAAATATGTCTCCTTACTCTCATCCCATTGATCAGCACTAATTTTTATTATTCTCAGATACACATGAGGGAATGACACAGTAAGAATATCAGATTGAGGTACCTTTTTCAATTAAACCTATGTTTGTTTCTCTTAATACTAAAGGGATACTCTGCAATAGATTTTAGGCTTAAACTTATTAGGTCCAAAAGACATTGCCAGTGAAATCCCAAGCATCTCTGGCTATCTTGGAAAAGAGACAGATGCTCTACTAAACAGAGTGGAACACACAGAGCTTCTGTTTGGGGACAAGCCTTGAATCCCCAGGGAAGAACACAGAGGTGAGTGAGGGCAGCACATAAATTCATACCTAAAGATCTAGGGACTTGTTTGAAGATGGCCATGCTGACTCCTTTGTTCAGAACAGAAAAGACATCCAGGGCTGTCCCTTCGCCAGCCACAAAGACATCTGTGAAGATTAGAATTGAGCAGTGGGATGCAGCTGGCTTACAAACTGTTTTCCTCCACTCAAAACAACTTGGTCCAGCCGCTGAAAGTGTGTACTATTTTGTAAATCAAACTGTCTGGGAAAGTAAGGTGTCATTGTGATTCAATGGACATGTAAGAGACAGAGATTTTTCGTTATTTTGTTATAGAAACAAAGAAAAAGGATAGCAGTAGTTCCTAGAATGAAAGAGAAGATCTATCAAAGAAAAAGGCAAATGGTTCATTACTTTACTGTATATTGCCCTAGTCCTAAAGGCAATGACTCAGAAGATTCTGCACCCATCATTACTCAAAGTTTTTGATGTCTTAAATGTGCCACCAGGGAAGTAGCTTTTCATTATTTTCACTGCTTTTTCTAAACACTTATCATCATTCTGTTTTAGAATGTTAAATTTTAGAGCAAAGACATTATTTAATTATTTGATAGCATAGGGTTACATAAGCAAGGAGCTCAAGGGTTTGCTCTATTTAAGAATATACATAGTATGATGACCTGGTTTTCCAACCATAGTCTGCAAAACCCTCAGAAAACCACAGATGTGCATCCCGAGCGATGTGAAAGTAAGAGAGCTGCCTGCCAGGCGTCTCCCACATGCACCACACAGAGAAGCACAGATTTCCAGTTTTATACATAGCCTTCTGTGAAACGTATCACTCAAAGCAAAAATGGTCAAAAGTTAAGAGGATATTTCAAAGTCATTTGTGCAATGTGAAAAGTAAAGGCTATGGAATAAGGAGACAGACTAAAGCTTTCAATGGAAAGTATAGCACCTATTAATGATAGGATCTTCTGAAGGTCTTCTGATTCTTCTGATATTTATTTTACTCATTTATAAAATGAGGACAACTGGAGTGATTTTACAGAGTGAATCACAAAGTAAATGGAAGGGAAATAACACCTAGAGAGGATGTATTAATACCTCCCTGCTCTTCTTACCACCCTGAGGTGCACTCATGATGTGGTGTTTCAGCAGCTGTAACTGTTGATGCAGATTGCATTTGGTCACATGACTATATGCTCTACATTACAAGTATATCAAAGATGAAGCTGATATGTCATGTTACACAAGAGCTTCCACAATTCCAAGAAGAGAGTTTTTTGTGGATCCTTTGCCTCTCACTGTAATGTTTGAACACTTGAAATCTGAGCCGTGGTGGACATAACACTCTGCTTCATCCTGAAGTTACATTCTCCCCTGCTTAACCCTGTAAGCACCAATTCATGCTTCAGTTGCTTCCAGGCTCTATAATTCCTAAAACCATTCCATCTACCTTCTCTCATCCATCACATACTGAGGAAAACTATTTATCTAATTCTTTACAAGATAAAAGTTGCAGTTATATCAGATGAATAAACATAGAAATCCAATGTAGAGCATGATGACTGTCATGAAAAGTATTGTCATGTATAATGGAACTTTGCTGAGAGGTGTTTTGAGTGCACTTACCACACATAAATAGAGATTCTTATGTGAGATGGGTATGTTAATTAGCTTGTGTGAATTAATCATTTCACCATATAGGTGTATATCAAATATCCTGTCATACAGTTTAAATATATACAATAAAAATAAAAATAATTGGTTTCATTGATAAACATTTACATGGTCAAACCAAATTCCTTCTAACATCTCCTAAATAATAAAATTAGTTGACTGAGGAAAATGAGTGACTAGATTGATTGCTGAAAGATGGATGTTCTTGCTGAAAGGCAGATATAACATTCCAAATGTAAGGTAAAAAGATTTTGGATAAGAACCAATAATGCCACAATTAAAGCATTTTTCCTTAGTGTTACCTCAATTTTGCTTCTCAAAAACAGCATTGTCATAATCACACATCTATTACTACTAATTATTGAGAACTATATATGTGTCCAGTTTTCATAGCTGTTTTATGTGCAATGGGGTTAATTTTCACAATATGTTTATAACATCTATTTTATTACTTCTATAGAAATACTATCTATTAAGAAGCTGTCTTGGTTACTTTTCTCTCATTGCTGGGACAAAATACCTGACGCCCAAAATTAAGGAAGGAAAGGATTATTTCGCTTACAGTTTGTGGAGGTTTTAGTCCATACTTGACAGGTTACAAGGCAGAGTGGCACGTGGCAGAGGGCTACAGCTCATGGGGGCAGAACACAGCAAAAGCAACAAGCACAAAAGGAAGGAATGGCCCCAAGCAGCCTCTTCCTCTCCCTTACATATGCAAACTATCCACCCCAGGGTGGGTGTAGCTCTCACACCCACAATCAGTCAAACTCTAGAAGCCTGCCCCATGACTGCATGAGGCTTTGGGGGGACATGCAGACACAAACCATAACAGAAGCCTTAAAAGTAGTAGTTAGGATGAGTGAGAAAGGGAAGATTATAAAGGGTTTTTTTGTACAGTTCATTATAAAACTTTTCCTTAGGTTAGGCCACATATTTTTAATATTTATTGAAGGCAATGATAATATCATTATGGCAAATGCTTTTTCCTATGGAACTGTTCAAATGCATGTAGTGAACTAGAACAGTGTATTGGTTAATGCAAAACTTTTGCTGTCAAGACTCAAGAATAAATCTTGGCTGTAACACTTATAAGGCCTCAAATTAATCACACAACCTTTCTGGGCCTTGTTTGTTACATATGTAGCTGTTGCTAACCCACAGTTATAGGGAGTGTTGTTAAAATAATGAATGTGCAGTTTCTTAGGATGCAGTATGTATTAGTTGCTGGAACTGCAGGCCTCCCAAATTATCAAAATTCTGAAGGTCTCTCTATTTCTTCATTGTAAAATGTTTACTCATTCTTCCCTACAAATGCAGATAAATGCAGGTCAAATATCTTAGTCATGACACTTCCTTTCTGTTTGTATATCATCTGAAGCACATCCATTTGCTGCAGCACACCATATCTCATTACCATGAGGTTCCTTGAGGATGATAATATCCTCACTCAACTAGGGACTCAGACTCCTGAGACTTAAAGGAAAGAAAGAAATATAATTAAAAGGCTTTTATAATTTTATCAATCTCCATTGAAATGATTATTTAAATGTAGATTAAGGCAGATGACATGATACTATACATGGAAGACCCCAAAAACTCCACAAGAACACTCCTTCAATTAATCAACAAATTCAGCAGTGTAGCTGGATACAAAGTCAACACTCAAAAATTGATAGCATTCCTATACACAAACAACAAACAGACTGAGAGAGAAATTAAAGAAACCATACCTTTCACAATAACATCCAAGAAATTTAAATATTTAGGAATCAATCTAACAGAAGAAGTAGAAGATCTACTCAATGAAAACTACAGTACTCTAAAAAAGAGATCAAAGATTTCAGTAAATGGAAAAATATTCCTTGCTCATGGATAGGAAGAACCAACATTATGAAAATGGCCATACTCCCAAAACTGCTGTACAGATCAATGCAATTCCCATTAAACTACCATTAGCATACCTCACAGATCTAGAGAAAACATGCCTTAAATTCATCTGAAATCAGAAGAGACCCAGAATAACAAAAGCCATCCTGGGCAAAAGCATAGGTCAGGTGGAATCACAATCCCTGACCTGAACTTACACTACAAAGCTACTATAGTAAAATCAACTTGGTACTGGCTAAAAAACAGACCTGAGGATCAATGGAACAGACTGGAAGAAACAGCCACAAC